>NW_008795561.1:576096-602938 GCF_000699145.1 Aptenodytes forsteri
TATCATTTTATTTCAATTATTAAACTGTTTTTATCTCAACCCACAAGTTTTTCTCACTTGTGCTCTTCCAATTCTCTCGCCCATCCCACCAGGTGGGGGGGAATGAGCAAGCGGCTGCGTGGTGCTCAGTTGCCGACTGAGATTAAACCACGACACCTTTAAAGGTCCCTTCCAACCCAAACCATTCTATGATTCTATGTTGGACAGCTGCACGAGCATATGGAAGGACACAATCCTTGCCCTATTCAGCTGGATCAGAGAGATTCTACTTAGGTTATCTGGTACCCAAAGTCTAGTTCCTTCATAAACTGGGGAATTTCATGGTACATGAACTGCACGGTACATGAATTTCACCTCATTCATGTACCAGTTGAGTTATATTATGTAGAATTTAGTGTCAGGTTTTGGTCTGGTATGGCAGGAAATGCAGCTGAATTGTAAGAAGGCTGGTGCTAAGTTAAAGGAGGCTATGTGTACGCTAACTTACATAGTCCTGCAGTTTTCTGTGTGTAAGGGACACAGAGATTGTCTTACACATCAGTAGAGTACGTGTCAGCCCTGGGAGTGTGAGTGCTGCATCCAGCCCTGGCTCATCGCCTCTGCACTTCTCCATCGTTCTGATTTTAAACAGTGTTGACCAGGAAACACCCAGGGAAGGGTTATTTTTTTTCTCTGCTTGTCATTAGCTTTGCCCTTGGCAACAGCTGCCTCTGAGGACAGAGGAAAAGCTCGTGCTATTTTACCACCTCCTCCTTTTCCCCGTCCCAACCCATATGTGCTGTGCGCGGCTCTGCCCGCACCTTCCACGCATTTCCCACGCCTCTCCGTCCTCCAGCTGAAAATACCTCTTGAGCTGCTTGAACTTGGATGCGAGCTGGCCGGGCATGCTCCGGAGATCCTACCTAACAAGTGCCTCTCTCTGCCTGCCTTTCCACTGGCTCCCTCCCTTGCCGCGGTGACCTCTTCCCTCCCAGTCGTTTTGTAGTTGTGACAAGAAGCAATTCCCATGCTGCCAGGGCACAAGCAAAGCAAAAACCTTGTCCACGGAGAGGCCTCCTGTTTAGAAATTTATTCTCATGGACAGAGAATCTCCCTATTACAGGTTTTGACAGATTGTTTGGAATTTCATTACCAGGACTGGAAGGATCCCAGTGGCAAAACCCGTACTGACTTCTGTGTTGCAGGAGCAGCATCGCATACAGGGCTTGCCTGCTTAAAACCCCAGTGTCTGACGGGCACAACAGGATCCCTTTTGTCTGCAGCACACAGCACCCACCGCTACAGAAGTGGACGTCCTCTTCAGTTTGTGCATGCCTGCATGTGTGTTTGCACCTGCTTACATGTATAAAACCGTGGCATGTGGCATATCAGAGACAGGGAGACCTGTAAAAAGCATGGGGAGTTATTCTATGTTATTGTACAGTATACACTAAATCAGGACTCAAATTGGCACATGGGGAGTGATGTTCTCATTTTTGTGAGAGCCGGGGTAAGTATGGATTGGGACGACTAAGGAGGTGAGCATAGCCAAAATAGAAAATGGATGCATAGAGAAGGTGAGATACAGTCCACTTCACTCTCAATCAGACCCTCTGTATGACTTTTTTTTTCCTGTACATGGAGGTAATGCAAATTTGGATAAAACTAAACCTTAAAAAAGTCACTGATTTTTCCTCTTTTTGGGTGTCAGTTGACAATCGTATAGTTTAACACTGTGGCAGGGAAAAAAATCGGTTGCCGCAATTTATTGTCTGTAGGAAAGGACAGGGATGCTCCAGGCAATACACAAAGCAGGGAAGGACATCTCTCTCCACAAGGCAGGCTGCCATTGACGCTGATCCTGAGACTAAAGAAGAAAAGATGGATGTGGGGAAGGTGACAGTAAGCAGTGGGTTTACCGAAAGGCATGCCCAGAAATGGATCGTGCTGCATAGAGACAGGATATCTGAAATAAATTGCGAGCATTTTGTTTAAGGTTTTGTGGGAAAGGAGGATTCTTGAGGAGGACTGTGAAGGTGGGAGTGTGCAGTTACTAGTCTCCTTTTCTGACCTTTTCAACTATCCAGTGTTATTTTAAGTCCTAGACTCTCGTGTGAAAATGCTCCCACGAGCAGTGCTAAGTTTGAAAGTTGTGCCATATGATACGGATTTCCCATACAAATACAATCGGATCTCATCTCTCATGTGAAAATCTTGGCTTTTCCTGTGTTTTGATAGCAGCAACAGTTTTTCTGAACTTCAGCAGCCTGGACAGCTGAGCATCCAAAAATTTGCTATTAAGTACGTGCACATAAATCACTCCTGTGCTCTATACTGAGCTCATCAGGCTTTTGTGTATACACGGAGTAACTCTGTGTCACAGGACAGAGAGTTCAAGCAGGCTCACTGCCTTTGCATGCAGTGTGTAGTCACTCTCCCCATGGACATTAAACCTGACATGCTGGGCTTGCATGATGTTTACAGAGCTGCACATGGAAAACTTACCTTTTCGGGGCTGCAGAAGCCACCGGTTAGCATCTGTGCGCAAAATCCCCCCAAATCCTGTGTACAGTCCTAGAAATATTATCCTGATTCTGCTGCTTGGGGAATTTAATTCATCTGCTAAGCCTGCAGCCAAGCCTGGCTCCTTCAGCTGTCTTATAAAGATACTATTGGAGTGGTGAGAATACTTTCTGAAATTATTGCTTCTTCCCAGAAAATAAAAATAAATATCCCTCCTAAGGAACAGAAATAACCAAAAAGCTCCTCACCACCTGGTCGCTGTCAGCGAGTAAAAAGGCATGGACTTAAATATTTTCGAGGAACTCGCAAGCAAAGTAGTCCTTATGAGTAGATGTGTCAAGCCTGGCCCCTTATGAATGGATGAACGCAGGGAAATGCCCACAGGGAATCCTTCGTTACTCGGCGCTGCTCCCATTTATCAGCATTGGTGGACCTTGTCAATGCTGAGAAATTTGCTGGAGGGAAAAGACAGGGGCTAAAAGAGCAAAGAAAAAGAAAAACCAATATAGTGACTCAGAGTATCTCCTACTTTGCGTTACTGCTGGTGGTTGGAAGTGAAGAATTGTAGCCGTAATCCTGACTATACTCCTTACTGTGAAATAGGGATTAAACCCCTCCAGCTCTGTCAACAGACTGACATCTAGTGGAGGTAAAATGATGGGCTGCAGAACTCAACCTAAAATCATCTCTCCCAATGACTATACTGAGTTCATATTACTCACTGCAGATGTTCAGCTCATTTAATTTGTTAATTCCATTTGTGAAATATAATTTCATGAGTGAATCTATGAATCTTTATTGTAAACTAAAATCACAGGAGATGATAGGTAAACTTGCAGCATTTCATTTAGCCTGCACAGAAATAAGATTAGGATCTAACTAAATCACATAAAAACAAGACTTAAAAGGTTTTCCGTACTTACGATACTGTGCCAGCAGGTAAGCTTTATACGATGAGGGCAACAGGACTGGGATTTGTATCTTAGGTGTTAGGAAACAAATACATACAAAGTTTGGTTTCAGAGCATTTATGAAAAGTCACCTTAGGAAATACTGCTTTAGAAGATGCTATTGGTAACTCAGAAGTTGCCACATACGTTCTCTGTCTCTCTCTAAAGACAACATATATCCAGTTCTATAGAGGGAGCCGTTAGACTGACTGACAGATACAGAACTGAGAAATAATGGGTTCAAACTTCAATTCTCCAGAATCTTTTTCTTTAGGTTTTTGTTGATTTTTGCAATTATAAGCACTTATGAGAAAAGAGTACTGAAAATTAGTGAGTATTAATTTTGATATAATACTATGAAATACATGAAGATCTTGTTAAAAATCTCAGATCTTATTTTCTTGGAATTGTCCTACACCAGCTTTATATTCCTTTGAAAGAAACATGCAACCTCAACTTTAAAAACGGGAACAAATATAGCTGCTAAAGTAACATCTTCAGAAGATTTCAGAAGATTTGTGGATATGAGAATATTTTATTGCCTTTTAATTTCAAAACCTTAACACACCAAAGAAATAATATGATTAAATTTTGCTGTCATACCTGTGGACCTAAAAAAAAGAAAATTATGTTTCTTTTAAACCAGTATGTAAAGGCTGTCCAAAAAGTTCATCTAATTATGTATGTGAAGGGAAGCTTTGATCCATTCATGTTTTATATGTTTTTTTGAACAAGATCATGTCAGTAGACTAATGTTAAGTGATACATAGTTTATTATTTTTTAAACCACCATCTTAACTTCCTTAAGCAGCCACAAATATAAATGAAATTAGTTTCCTTCTGCATATGCGGATTATAAGATTCGGCCTCTGCAGAAGTCATTATTGGATGATATGATAGGATGACATGATAGGATTCTGATTTTCTAAATTTAAAAAACCCACACTCTTTAATGACTGGGAGCAGTAATGCTATGGAGCTATGAATTTCCCAGCTCACATGGAGATAAAAGCAAATTTTGAAGGAGGGGGTTGTCCATCTGTTCACCTGTGCAGTGTGCTCCTGAAGCCCAAAACCCATACAAATAAAATCAGCCCACTGTGTCTGCATCTGTCTGCCACATGGTATCTAGACTACATGGGTTTTATTAGCCTCTCCCCACATAATCTACCAGCCTCTGGATGTGCCTGGTACCTCAAAAACACTGCACGCAGTTATTAAGTAATATAAATTAATAATTAAAATAAATATTAACTATTAATACCGTGCAAACACAGACATGTTCAAGACACTGTCAGGGATGGGCGAGTCTGCTTTTTGATCTGAGCAAGTGCTGATATTCACTGAACACAAATACCGGTTTCACTGGAGGGGTAAATAAGGAGAAGACACAGTGGTGAGTTGGAGGTGGAGCCTCGGTTGGCAAGAACTGGGTCTGAGATTATGTTAGTCTAAAGCCCCTCCTGACTCCTCTCTTCCCCTTTCTCCTTGCCCAACATTTTTGTTACCTGGGACTCTGCAATTGCACAAGACTCTGGGTCTTCCCATTAGTCTTGGGAAAACATCTTGTTTGTCTCCCTTTCTGTGTTGTGTGGTTTAGAGGCAGGATGAGAAGGGGAATAAAGCAGAATATGGCATTCATGTCTGCTAGAATTCATTTTTGTCTTTTACCCGCGCTCGCCCCGCACTGATGAAATAGCCATCTTTGCCTGCTGGGTGAATCGGTATAGCAGGCTCATCAATCACATCCCTGGGGCTATGCTCAGAGATAACAGGCATCGGGATTCACGCTGTTCATCGCCAGTGCAGGGGAACAGGCAGGGTGGCTGCAGGATCGAAAGCAGGATGAGATATTTTTTGTATAATTAATACAAGGTAAGAGGCCTGAACTCTGTGGGCCGCAATCTCTGCTCTGCTGCTTCTGTTTTATGCCAATGTCATCGAAAGCCAGAGACGTATCGTACACAAAATCTGTTGAGTTGCTTTCCCAGCTGGAAACTCCATCCAGCCACACCTGGTGTAACTTCCCAAACTAACATCCCTTACCCCCTAAAATGTGATTTACACCTGCACACCCCTGACTTCTGAATACAGGCTGTAGATTCCCAGCACCGTCACGCTCAGTTGGGCAAAAGAGGAGTCACTTGGTAAATCAAAAGCAGGTAAGAGAGTCAGTTTTTCCTAGCAGAAGACAAAGGTTTCTAAGACCATCACATTAGGCAAAGAGCCTGAGCATGGTGTGCACCTTCATTCCTGAAGCAAGGAGTGCCTGTACTGAGGAATCTATTATAAATCACATTTTTAGTGAGACTGGCAAAGCTGCATAACTCTGGCCTCAGGGAATCTGTCTAATTTGTCAGCTAAAATTCAGTCTCCTGATAGAAAACTAGTCCATTCATGCTTCTTGAAGGCTAATTATGCATGGAAGGAATCTGCTCAGGGAACTGTCAGCAGTGATGTGGTGTGGCACCATCACCCGGCTCGGAGCTTCCCAGGGAAGGTCGGTGGAGTTCCCCCTCCTCCTTGTGCCGTGCCTTAGCCATGCAGCGGCTCTTCCCCGTCTCTCCTCTATACGTGCACATCACTTCACAGCACAGTCAGCAGCATGTCCCAAGAGAGAAGCATCCCGATGTGGCGCTTTTGTAGGGAAACCACTTGCTCCCAGTAGCAGGCTGTCCTCTGCGTCTGGAAGTAGTGGGAGTTTGCTGTAGTCCGGATGGTCTAAAAGAAGCAAGATTTGCAAGAAAAGGTATGTTTTATTAGACCATTAACAGAGTTGCAGAAACCACAGGAGTTCTTCAGACCTGCAACAGAAGCTGCTTACAAACTCACTGTCACTTACGTTTCAACACAGAAGGGACACAAATAACCTACAGCAAATAGGAGCTTCCAATAATAACCCTGAGAGGAAACACTACTTAAATTCTTAAGAATTTATTTTTTGTAATCATTCACGTACATCATGAACTGTAAAAACTCGAGCATTGAACAAATTGCCACAGATTTAACACTTCCCATATCAGAGAAGAATTTTCTCTACCGGGCTAAGGAAAGTAGTTACAAAGATTTTCTAACTACAGATCTTAGTTTAATTCCCTTCCATAATGTTAGGTGTGCAGTGTATTTTCTTTCTTCAGGGAAATAATCCTCTGTTGTTGGTCCTAAACTTTGATGAGCTAAGTACCCCTAGCTCTATTTGTTCCATCTTAGTAGCACTTTTAAATGATCGTGTTTTAGCACTGCTAAATATGTAGCCCAAACTTGTCACTAGAAATGATGAAAATGGGAAGAGATGCTGGAACAATGGTTGGATCTTGGGGAAAAAATGATAATTCATAATTATTAGCAACCATTAGCAACTAGAGGTTCAGTACCTCTCAAGGCCAAGTCGTGATCCTGTAAGAAATCTCTTCAATTGAGTGTTTAACTTAATTTAGGAGTTATTCATCATGCAGTTATGAACAGGTCTCCTGGACTGAGTTAATTGTATTAGAAAAGGAAAATAGTATGAATAAGAAGATAAGAATTGCTTGGGGAAAAGTTATGTGCAGCCCCAAGCTATCTATATCCACTTTTTCATTTGTTGTTATAGAAAGGCTTAGTTAAAAAATAGTTACCAAAAATTGTTCACTGCAATTAAAAAATATAATGCAGGTTGACCGAGTAAGCCTGAATTCAGCCTGAAGCCAATGCAAGTTTGCAAGAAACTGAGCAGTCTTGGGATGATCAGCAACCTTAAAATAATGCCTGTGTTTAAGTTTCTTGATGTACCAAGGCCCCTCTGTTCTGTTTGACTCCATCAGGTTTGTGTGTTTGTTCTATTAGATGACATCAATAACCAGGCTCTTCTCAGAGTGCTGTGTAGAAAAGGGAGCATAATTGTCTGAAAAGAGGCCTATTGAGTGTTTGCTTTTAAATCAAAGAACACTTTTGAAATATTAAATAAAGAGGGACTACAATATATAAGTCACTCCAACCCATTTCAAAAATACTGATGCACATTAATGATTTACTTTTGGCTTCTACATCTATTTGCTTTCATATTCAAAACGCATTGTTACCTTGGTAACACTAATATCTCACAGAATTTAGCTTATTCTCCATCTAAAGTACACCCTCTTAAGGAAATTCATACAGGTTCTCATGAGAGCACTTTTCCCTTTTTTCCCCATTGTTTGTGAAGGAAGAAATAATGACTGGTTTTGTCGTGAATGGGCCATTTTTGTCTTTTTTTTTTTCTTTTCTTCCTCCCCTTTAAACACGACGGCAGACTCAGCGACCGTGTTCACTGTTGAACAATGTTCCCGGTCTTAAATGAGGTGGGCTGCTTTACTCCCATATCGATGCATATTGATATGCCGCAAAAAGCCTTTCTAAGAAATTCCTCTCCTTATTTTAGAGGATACCTTGGTTCTCAACAGTCTGGCCTCTCCTAGATTCCTTTAAACAAGGGCAAGGCAGCTCTGCACTGATATGCTGGTATTTTACTGGGGTATCGTTAACGGGGGCATATTTCAGCCCTTCTTAGCATGCAGTGGCGAACATGAAGAAGAGGTTGCCAATGAGCTTCTGCCCCATGGCATTCCCTGGAAGGTAGACAAGGATGGGGGGAAGAGCATTAAATACCCTGTGGGAGACTGTACCTCTCAGAAGTCAGAGATGACTTAAATCGTCTGCCTTGAAATTGTCTGGCCTCCCTCCTGCGCTGGTGGTGATTGCCAATGATCCAGCTCAGGGAGTTGAGCCAGGCGAACGCGATGGCTGCAGACTGGTGGTGGAGCTGACAGCTCTTGGAAAGGGGCAGTCCTGCTTTGCCCCGGGTGCCAGTTCCCACCCTCGCTCTGTTGTTTGAGGTCTAGCAGTCACCCGGGGGAGGAACGAGCCAATTCAGAGGGCTGATCCAGCAGGAAGGCTGGAAGCCAACTCGAGGGCTCTCTGCCCTCCTTCCTCCTGCCTGCTCTTGGTTGCTGGTGTCCCACACCTCCCCGCCTCCCATGCTGTGCTGGTGCGAGTGTGTCTGTCTGTGGCCACACATCCATCTGGGTTGGTGACCTGATCTGACTGTTCCACTTTTGCCACATCATATTCATATTCATATTTGTATTTGTATTCATATTCATGTCATCGATTTCATTAGTTCCCGATGCCGGTCCACCATATGGTGGCTGTCTGTGGCCACATCCATCTGGGTTGGTGACCTGATCTGACTGTTCCACTTTTGCCACATCATATTCATATTATTCATATTTGTATTTGTATTCATATTCATCATTGATTTCATTAGTTCCCGATGCCGGTCCACCATATGGTGGCTCAACACTCACCTTAACACAAGGGAGGAGATGGGAACTGCAGGAATCATATTCATATTCATATTTGTATTTGTATTCATATTCATGTCATCGATTTCATTAGTTCCCGATGCCGGTCCACCATATGGTGGCTCAACACTCACCTTAACACAAGGGAGGAGATGGGGACCTGCAGGAATGATGGACAGGGAGCGTGAGAGGGCAGGATGTGCTAACTGGCATTGCCACCCTTCCCGCAAAGCGTGACAGGGCAGGTGATTTTGGGGAGGTAGGTCAGAGCTGGAAAGGAAGATAAACTTTGCAGTTTGTGCTGGGCAGACGGCCACCTATAGTGCTGTGACACAGCCCAGAGCTACAGTGGACCTAGCCCAAACCAGACCCCAAGCAAGTCACAGGCAGCTCCTGAACCAGAAAATGCCATCCACATCCCTTCTGTCCCCTCCTGGCAGAGGGCAGCATAGGGCTGCCCACACCTGTCTGAAAGGGCAGAAAAATGCCAGTCAATGGAAAGCTCTAGAGAATTAGGTCCAGGGGAAAATGTTCCCAAGAAGGGGTGGATGGAGAAAACCCTGGAGTCCGTCCCCTGAGCAGGTACAGTGCAAGCGCAGCCACACGCTCACCTGCAGCACTCTGCTAATGCCAGAAATAGCAAGAAGACTTGGTCGAGCACTGTGGTTTACCTGACAAATCAATGTTTGTTCCAGGTGTTGATTTTTTTAATTAAGAAGATTTATTCAGACTGATGCAGAAGAAATGAAAGAAGTAAATGCAAGCTTAAAGCTTCAGAAGTGTTTCAAAGCTTGTTACTCAATATTGTTTACTTGCTGCGTAATCTCTTCTCATCACTCATTGTCCTCTGGCAAACAAAGAGTTGGGCTGACAGCAGCTTCCACCTTCCTTCCTCAAGCCAAGATTCTCAAAAATACCTGCTTTTTAAAGTTGTATTTCACCCTCTACAGACACTCTGTCCAATAATGTCTCTTAAAAGCACCGTCCTACTTGTCTTTCGCATTTAAGAACCTTGCTAAGAGGACTTCACCATGGGCTAGGGAGGTAGGTTGTTTTTTTTACCAGGAGTAAAGGGGCCAAATTCCAAAAGAAGTGAAGCCAGCCTGCTTGTATAAAGACAAAAACTCTTTTCTTGATTTTTTTTTCTTTGATTTATAAAACCATCTTGTTAATCACTGCAAGGTTTCTCAGGGAAAAAACGTCTGAGATCCCTACACAACAATATAAATTAGACTCACATGAAACAGAAAAGAAAAGATTGACTGATTTAATGATTAAACAAAAAGAGGATGTGTAAATGACTGAGGAATGTATCAGGGAAACACATTAACTGCAGTTTCTCAATGTGTCTACCTTTGCATTCTTAATAATTCACTTAGAGGAGATGCTCAGGTAGACTATCTTAGTTAGCTCTTGCTAATATTAAATGTAAAGAGATTTTATGCATTTCAATCGCAAAAAAATCCCATCAGACTGTGTCCACTTTTTGACAGCTTATAAATCTATCTCTCTCAGAGCTGATCAAAGCTTTCCAAATTTTGGATGATGTTATCCTCTTAAAATTTAGAATTTGGATGAAATAAAGTGTTTTTCAGATTTTTGCCAAAAACAGTAACTGATTTTTTTTCTCAGAGAATTCTCTGAAATTGTTCATGTTTTGAAGTGGCAGTAACTGATTTTTTTCTCAGAGAATTCTCTGAAATTGTTCATGTTTTGAAGTGGGGACCAAAAATGTTTATGAACATTTTAATGTGAAATAGGAAGGAAACTTACATTAAAAGCTTTGCAGTGTTTGGATAAAACCAGAGAAAGTAGAGTGCATCCTAATCTGTCCTTGACTGCATAATCTAGGTAGAAACGACAACACACAACTACTTTTATTAGGATGATGTTATCCTCTTAAAATTTAGAATTTGGATGAAATAAAGTGTTTTTCAGATTTTTGCCAAAAACAGTAACTGATTTTTTTTCTCAGAGAATTCTCTGAAATTGTTCATGTTTTGAAGTGGGGACGAAAAGTGTTTATGAACATTTTAATGTGAAATAGGAAGGAAACTTACATTAAAAGCTTTGCAGTGTTTGGATAAAACCAGAGAAAGTAGAGTGCATCCTAATCTGTCCTTGACTGCATAATCTAGGTAGAAACGACAACACACAACTACTTTTATTATCACAGTATAAGTCTGGAACTGCAAATACTAAGTGCCAGCGATACAATCTCAAGGAATATTGTGAGAAAAGTACAGAATTAATTTGCTGGTTTAGCAACAGAAATACTTTCACTGAATGAATTGGTCAAATAAGCTTAATGAGCTCAAGTGACAGTATTTTTTCCAGTCACACTGCAAATGAAGGTATTTTGTAGGAGTTACCTCCAAGGAGATGAACAACCTTCTGCTGAGCACAGATGGAAAGTAAATGGCTTTGAAAATGGAAGTTACTCAGGCATCTAGAAGCTCCCATTGACCTCAAACAAGGACGAGCATCTCTGTGACCACTATGCACAGGTGCCATTCCCTTCTTACTATCCGATCGCTTCCTGCAGCTCCGAGCATCACTGTTAATGCCCAGGGACTGAACCTGGGCTAGTTTGCTCTATAGCAGCTGGTCCTTGGAAAGCCCCTACGCTCTAAATCAGATTTGATTCATGTATACTAACACAATTTCCACCTCCTTCTTAACACCAGTCTGTGAATTTATTGGAAAATAATGTCCGGGTTTGCCCCTAGAAGAAGTACAGCATAAATACCATCAGGGCAGTATCACAGGGGCTTTTCCCGTACTGCAGCAATGAGGACAGAAATAGCCTGGGTCTCAGCTGGCATTCAGTTTCTAGCACTTCCATTGATGACCCTCAGCAAAGGTAGAACCATAAGATGGTGCCTGTTGAAATACGATCAATTATCGGCTCTGCTGGTGCAGGACCAGTCTATCTCAGGCAAGCTACGAGGCGGGGAGGTGTTATTTGTATTAGATGTTGTGGTAGTGGTGAGAAAGCCACAATTCCCTGTGAAAGATGCCCAAGAACAGGAGAGTCTGTCTGGGGGAGTTTGGCTGCTACCAGCTCGGTGAGATCTGAACTGATGGCCATCAAGTCAAACGTTCTGCAGTTCACTTAGTTGCTTCATGCACCAAACTGCTGTATTGCACCATTTTGGATTAATCTTACTACAGAACTCGTCTTTGTATAACGCAGTGGAGTTTTGCTCGCTGCAATGTGTGAGTTACTGCTAGCTGGGGCTAGGGGCAGAGCTATCCATGCCAGGGATCAAATTGGGATACGGAGTTATAATCTCCTCCTTGGAGTATTCTCTCCTCCTTGTTCCAGTTTGGAACATGCTCAATTACTACCCGTATTAGGGGTATATTATCTTCTTCTCCATGAAGCTTTACTATGTTGCCTCACAAATTACTGGAAAAAAAGCCAAAGCGCCATCCATTTGTGACCACTTCATTATTCCTCCCCTCCCACCCCTACAAAAGCCATCCCAGAAAGCTTGCTCACGCAGCCCTGACCGTCCCTAGCACTGCAAAGTGGTCTCAATGTGTGCCTGCCCAGAGTGGTGGGATGTGAGAGAGGAAGCCGTGGCTACAAGTTAGAAAGGAGAAGCTTGAAGTGCGCTTTCCTCCTTGCCTTATCTGTTTGGAAATGGAGGGGTGGGGGGAGAAGGTAGTTTCTCGTCGTAGCACACATTTTCCTAGCTCAGCTTAGCTGGAGTACGCATGCTTGCGGTTCATCCTCACAAATGCCATGTCAGGCCCTGGGCCAATACAAACACCAAGTCTGTCTTCAATATATATAGAGAAAAAAATAGTTCCAGCTCGCTCCAAATTAGAGTGTGTTTGCAGAGAGAGGGAGGAAACAGGGAGGGCTCTGGTAGTTGTAGCCGAGTAATGCTGATCTCTGCCCTTAATAGGTTATGTTGTAGAAAGCACAGCTATTTTCCCTAGCCAGCATGCTTTAGAGTTGATTATGCAAATAAAAATGTATTCAAACACACCAGGCCAAAGATCTCGAAAGAATGTATCTTAATTCTGTAGGATAAGAGTTTTCACAGGACTGTGTGGGAATTAAGGTGCCAGCATGCCCCGTAATTTGAGGGAGATACAGGTGCTTTATGCCACACGCCAGTGTGAAACCTCCAGTGTTCATTCCTGATAAAGGCATGTTAACAAGTGACATGATATTTGTTGATTTTGTCTTTAAACTATTCCCATGTTGGTAAAAGTCTGCAAAACCACCTCCCCCAAACTCAGGTGTTGGTAAAAACGTTCAAACCTGACATTTAAATAGGCTGAGATCTTGAAATCTTTTTAGTTTTCTTGCACTTGGAGATCCAGTCGTCCGTGAAGCAGAAATAGCATGAATAAAATAAAACAAAACAAAACAAGAACTTTGCAAGAAAGGCAGCAACTGAAATGGATTCTGATGAGTGTTTGATCACAACTGAAGATAGGAAGAAAAAAAAAGAAAAGTTAGCTTTGTTTGCAGGTGGTCGGTCTCTAAAAATTAAATTGAAAACAAAGGAGACCATACAAATTAATAAATTATTCATGGCAATTAGTTTGCCAAGCATAAATCCGTGCAGTCTTCATTGAGAATAAAGATCCCAGTCTGGTTTCCTGGCCTGATTCCAGATAAGGTAATTACATTGTGCCTACTTAAATTTCCCCTTCAGTTCAGCATGATGTATGTGTCTTCCTCTCTGAAAACTGTTGTCTAACAGATCTAAAGCCTGCCATTTGCCTTGCGACGTTGGATAGCTTTGGGTTTTGCTACAGGACTCTTTATACCTCTACCCCAGTAGGCTTCATATTTCTTAGCCTGATAGCACTAAAAAAAATAGAGCTCAAGCCATAGTGTTGCTAAATCCTAATATTTCTAAGAATTTCATACAATTAAATATTTTAATGCCCTTGAGTGAAAATTTTCAGCCGTGCCAAAACCACACAATTCAGCCCAGAAAGGGCACTGACTTCGCCCAGCCTCCAAAAGCTGCTGCGTGTTTTTATCATCAGTTAGGAACCAAATTTCCATCGGGCTACCCTCCGCAGATATGAACCTTGCATCTTAATGCTTCCCTGTGGCTGGGGATTATCTGCACGTGACTTCAAGTTTCAGAGCAAGCTTAAAAACATTTCAAAAGCAGCTGAAGGCTGTTCCTGCAGCTCCACCTCTTGGGAGCTGGGGATCAACCAGATTGCTTGAGTTGGCTATTTCTTTACTAGAGAAGGACTTAACCTTGTTGTATTTGTGGCTGACATTAATCTCTAAAATATAAAGAATAAAGCACCTTGGAGGTATTAAAGATGTGTTGATTCCTCACAGAAAGCCCTAAAATGCATTAGGCTGGAGATATTTTTATTCTGAGTCGTTTCTGAAGGCTGCTCAGTATCAGCAAGGACCCTGATATATATACTTCATCATCATCATCATCAAAACGTTTTCATCTGGCCTTTCTGCTTAAGATTCACTTGAAATCATTGTGCCAGATTGAGATGTGATGTAAGTAGACTGTGTCAAATGTAACAGGTCCACATCAAATTCAATACTCTTCTTGTACGTTTGAGTTGGATTTGGTTTCTAATCCCCCACTTGCATACTCACAAATGATTGCAACCTGGAGACTTCATGCAGTAAGGTGCCGAGTACCTTCAGCACTGTTAGGTAATTTCTGTGCTCCAGTGGGAGGTCAAATTTTCTGGTCCCTTTTAAAGAGGGCCCAGCACACAGGAGGAGGAGATGGTACCCTGTATTGGTGGGCTGAAGACATCGGAAACATGCAGAAAGCGACCTGGATGCCATGAACTTCCAGAACACCTGGATCTGGACTGCAGCACAAGTCTACCTATGCTGGAAAAACCAGGGGTATGCTGGAGACTGCCGAAGGGACTGATCCAGAGCCCACTGGAAGTTACGGCACAGACTGCTTCCACTGGGACTTGAATCAAGTCTGTGGTGAGCTTTAAGATGAAAAGATATTGCGGCTGCCAAGAGTGACCTTTAAGAGAGGAGAATCCCCCCAGAATAAATGTCCTCACTTGTTGGTTCCAGAAAGTGAAGGGATGAGTGAAAAAAATTAATAACTCGCAGATCAACAACATAAAATCCTTTTTACCTCTTTTCACTATTCAGCAGTGGATTAAGTTGCTTTGATGAATATCAGACATGTATTTGCCTTTCATCACTTTTCATGTTCTAAACCTTGCCCCCAGACTCAGCATCTCTGTTTCAGACTACTAAATAATGTATGTGCACAGGAGCAATTTGGTGTATATAATGATAGGCATGATTGTTAAATTGGTTTCCAGTGTCTTTCAGGCTGCGTCCCTGCAGAATTGCAATTAAACACTTGACAAACCACAAGGCTATGCTAATACCGCTTCAGAAATCTCTGATGGCAAGGATGGCAGTCTGCCTTCCTTCTCCACTGAAAGACAGAGAGACCCAGCGTTACTCAGGCTCTTCTTAAAAATACTCTGTTTTTCCCCTTTGGCTCGGTGGTTCATGTTTCAGCTGTAACATTCTGCCCGAGTTCGCTATTGCCATGTAACAATCTCCTCTTTGTTTAGCCCTGCTACCTCATTTCTCTCTATTAGCCTTTAATCCCTGTCAGGGTTTCACCTTTGCAACTATGAGGTCACAGCTCACGTTGATTGGGAAAGGAAATCCTGATGATTGTTGCTGACAGAAAGCTGATAATGCTGGTTTGGGCAGCAATAAATTCTCAGTCTCTAAATGAAGACTAATCTTTGAGCCAGAAATCACCTCTTTCAGTAGGTTTTTTTGGGCCTCATTCACAAATATTTTCCCATGCTCAAGCTGCTTGACCTTTGGAGCATTCAATGCACCTATGTTATTGTGCAGAACTGTTTTCCAGGGATCAAAATAAGCAGTCATCTATCAGTGAGAGGCAGGTGAAATTATGAAATAAATCAATGATGTTATCCTCACTGGGAATGCGGCACTTGGAGCTCCCTGTAGCCTCTGCAACCCTAAGTGCAAAATTGGTATCTGCTGCTGAGCAATTCTGTCCTGTCAGCATTTTTATTTCTTCAACTGACTGTTGTTGTCAGGACCAGTTATTTTTATTTTTTCAGGACAAAAGTACATCATGCAGAGAGATAAAAGAGGTGAGCAGGAGGGGGTTGTGCTGTTAAATTCATCTTGCTGACCTGATGAGTGATTCAATAAAGATAGTTCTTAAATAACCCTGAGCAATGCAGATGCTTCTTTTACAGCATCATAAATGCTGTCTTTGGTGCGGTTCACCACTTTAAATCAAGTATGGCCATTGCAGTGGCCCTTCTCCGCCGCAGTATCCATTATATGCAAACTCCTTGCACCTCCTGCAATGACACAGCTCCTTGCCAGCAGCGAGCAGCAGGAAAGTTCATCAACAGTTGAACAAGGAGAACTTTATTGGAAATCCAATAATTCAAATAAGTGACAATACTGTCAAAAACTTAACTTCTGCACATTACATTGTCTTTTTCTTTCTGTTCCTCCTGCTGTTCCCCAAAACAGATGTTCCTTCAGCACACTGCAATCTAATCTACTCCTAGTGTCTTATCTACCTAACAGAGCCTCGGTGCTCCCAAATGCAGCTTCTTTGTGCACTAATTCACTCCTGGACAGCTGTATGCAGGCTTAATGCTCCAAGAAATGAGAAGCTTGTGGTTGAAAGCTTCAGCTCGCTCTCTGCCAGTCCAGTCTGGCTATTGTTTTTGTCTCTGCAGCAGGCTATACTCACTCCTTTGATCAAAATAACCCTGGACTTTGGTCTGAATGCAGATTTGAACTTTACAAATTGGGTCTCCCTCAACTAACAAAGTGGGCATTTTACTCCCTTTCCTGCTAGCTGTAACAAAACTCCCTGCTCCCGTGCACAGCTGGTAGCATTTTAGGCAGGCAATCCCTATGTAATCTATTATAATTTTTTTCTTCCTTCCACAGTGTGTTGATCTTCCCAATGGTGAAAATCCACTATTGCCTGGCCATAATTCTCTCTGAATACAGGCTCCAGCAGAGATCCTGAGGGGAGCAATTCAGGTGCCTGAACACAGATGTGCAGCGCCATAATAGATGGTTTAGGCTAGCCGATATACCCGCACTGGGCTGGCAGATGTGATGTGGGAGCTATGGAAGATACACACCTTTCCGGAGGGGCAGCCAGAGCCCAGGCAGGCTGTAATACAGTCTTGAAAAGATCTCAGCTAATTTCAGACACCTGCAGCCTGTCTGGGCAACACCGTGCCATCAGAAGGGCAGATTGCTTCTCTGCTTATCAGCCGAATGGATAAGTTTGTTTGCCCCATACGTTATCAAGGGTCAAAAATGGATCATTACATGATGGTACAGAAACCAGCACTTCAGTGTTTATACTGACATTCCCACCTTTGCAAGGACAAACATCAGTACGTTTGTATTATAATCCCTATGCCTGCAGGTAACTACTTTATGTATCTTATACATGTCTGCATCTGTCTGCATGTATCAGATTTTCCAATCCTTTTGTCAACTAAATCTACTGGCCTGTGGGTTAAACTCTTCAGAGGAGAAAGGGAAGCTTTGTTCCTTGAATTGTTTTGACTTTAGGATTCTTTCCGATCTTGGTTTAGTGAAAACTCTAGCATTAGCTACACTTTGTGTGCAAGAGAAATTTCTCATTAGAGAAATTTGGCTGGACCAAGACTCCTAAACCTGCCTCACATCCCCAGCCAAGAACCCTTCTTCACACATCCACATCCCCCTTTGTCAGGGACAGCTCAGGAGCTCAATGGCAGCAACAAATACAACGGCGGCGGGTCAGACCAAAGGTCTAGCTCTCCGTCTCAGACCATGGAGTGTAAGTAGATACCTGGGAAATGCTTAGGTAAACTCAGCCCAGGGTCCAGAGAAGTACCGTTCTTGGAAAGCAGAGGCTGAGGAGCCAGCGCACACGAAGCGGAGACCCGACGTCTCCTTGGGGCTGGGGGAGCAGTAAGGAAGCAGGAAGGGTAAAAGCAGGAAAGCAGCTGCGATACAGAGAGCGCAAGCAGAGATGGTGGCCTGCTTAACCTGGTTTCCATTACCTGCCTTGGCTGAATAAGAGTGAATTTCCTTAATTGCAAGAACATTATCTCTGCAAGGGATTGGGCTGGATAGTCTGGCTCTTGTTTCTGCCCTTCGTTTCTATGCCCTGGGACGTTGGCGAGACAAAATACTGCATAAATGCATGGGTAAATACACTGCAGCGTAGCAGTCAAACTCAACAGGACCACAGCATCATCCCTCCCGCGCTCCCAGGACTCTACTCCAGATTACAGATCTCACTGTTTTGTGCTGACTCCTTTGAGCATCTGGCCATTTTCTGCCCATACTGCACAGCTCCATTTCACAAAATTTAAACCTCAAACTGAAAATGGGTATAGTAATACATCCTGGAAGGGAGATGTGTGAGGAGATATGCTAATTGCTGATGGATAAAGTCTCTGTAGATGGCACCTGTTTCTCCCAGACCAGATCTAACTTCCTTCCATGCATTGCAAACAGCTTTTCACGTGCATCCCTGTACAAGCAGCTCTTAACAACAAACACACTATCCTGCTTTTCGTACAGATCTGTGGCTAAAAAGAAGATGTAGTATGGTTTTAAAGTCACTTTTTTTTGGCATCTTACATTTTATGTATCAATATAACATAAAAGCTAAAGAAAAACAAAGTAGTCCTGATATTGCTGAAACATATACCTAACCCATCCAAACTGGCATCCTGAATCTTATCACAAGGAAAAATATAAGCAGCTCAAGACATGGAAAACCCTTTAAGGAAGAAAAATTGGGATGTCAAGTACAGCGCTGCTATTCTGCAATGCCATTTTAATCCAGTTACACAACTAGAACTGAGTAATTAAAGTCACCACAAAGCTTTCTCCAGCTCTGCACTGAATTCATTATTCCCATTGCAAAATATAATCGCTTAAGCTAAAGTAACCACAGTACGGTCAGAGCTCTGTGTTGCTGCAACTAGATAGGATACCTTTAATCTTTCTCAAGCAATATGGCTGAAGGCAGACTCTTGCAGCAGAACAGCTTGAATGCCATACCACAATTACATGACAACCTTTGGGACTGAGAATTGCTTTGGGTTTGGGAGATTTTATATAAATAAATGCTCTTTCTTGAAAAACAGTTAGTTTGAGCAGTATTTTAAATTTTAATCCCACTGGCTGCAGCTATTTTTCCTTCAAACCCCACTTTCCATTCTAAGATTTCTTCTTATCTTTTTACCACCTCTTTTCATTCAAAGGTTGTATAACAATTACGACCAGGTCCCCTTCAGAATATTTGGCCTATCCTAGAGGTGGCATATAAAATTAGTCTAGTCTAGCGCCTGAGAAGAAAAGGGCCTGGCACACCTGACAAACTGGGTTTTCCAGGGAACTGAGAGGCTGCAGAGATGCCCGACCCATGAATCCCTTGTGCAGGAGACAGGAATTTCAAAGATCAGATTGACACTTCAGGGAATGTTCCGTGGCAGAGATTTAAGCTTCTAGTGCACTCGGTGATGAAAACTTAAGATGATTCAATACCAAAGAGCCTTGGTGAGACCTGATGGTTTT
Source organism: Aptenodytes forsteri (assembly GCF_000699145.1). Lineage (NCBI taxonomy): Eukaryota > Metazoa > Chordata > Aves > Sphenisciformes > Spheniscidae > Aptenodytes > Aptenodytes forsteri. The sequence continues at coordinate 595,473 of NW_008795561.1, forward strand.
ACCTATAACAGATGTGCACCTAAATTCTACCTACATTAAAAAGATGTAGTGGCTAGGTGCTGAAGCCTAACATATCCCTATTGACTGAGCATTTGCAGGCAGCTGGTTTTCAAAAGTTTCTCAGCTCTTGTATTTTTGTAGATTTTCTTGGAGATGGAAAAAGTTGCCTGCCTGACAGAAAGGCCATCCCACCTGGGAACTAGAGAGCGCTTGCTCAGCAGCCTGAGAGCATGCCAGGAAAAAACCAAACCAAACCAAAAAAAAGAGATAAATCCATACTTACTTTAATATAGGAAAACTGCAAATTTAGACTTTTCATTAGCAACAGGCAGCGCATCATATGCTCCTCTGCGGCAGGATGCATGTTCACCCCCTGTTCTGGCACCCATCAGCTCAGGTCTATGGTCACTGATTTGCCACAGCTTCGTGCTTGAAAACGTCAGGCTTGTTCTGGCTATGAAACAAAAACTGATCTGAGGCATAGAAAATTTCTGCCCAAACACTAAGATTTTGCCAAAATCCTAGTGCTGAAAAGAGTATCACGTAACAGGGAGTGTTGAGCAGAAGTAATGGTAGGCTGCACTGCTAGCTCCTCCTATAAAGCAGAAAAGAGGAGCTGGGAGTTTGCCTCTTACTATCAATTACCATATATTTCCTTTTTTGCAGCACAGGGTGCTTTTGATCTGTACAGCTTTCTCCATACATAAACATACCTCTAATAAAGAAAACCAATGTGCTTCCAGGTAACTTCAGAAAGTGGTTTAATTTACCTCTGAATTTTATGCAGAAATTAAGTACTGTAAAAGAATGGGGTCAGGTTTTAAAAAAATTTACTTAGGCTTTACAAACTAGGAGGCTCACAAAATGACACGATTTCTTTTTGTTGTTGTTAGAACTTATTAAACCCTAGGATGCAATAGATCAGTACCAGCTGCTTCACTTCTATAGATGGGATTTCCTAATCGCCACCCCCTAGCAAAAGTTTTATGGCTTAGGACAGACGGATACAAAAGGAAAAAAGTGCCAGACCTCACCCAGTCTATGGAGAAGGGGGTTAAACTGTATTTCCTGCAATGTCAACCAGGTTCTAGCCACCGGTTGATAAAAAGTCCACATTTTGAATTGCACAAAGAACATAACTGTGCATGGGACTGTCAAGGAAGGCTGCTTGCTTTGAGGCCAAAATTTGGACAAAGGGATTATAGTCACTACAAGTATAGGCACACCAAACTATGTGTACCTTACTTCTATGATAAAGCAAAGGTAATTTTTTTTTCTTTTTTTACACCCTTGTGCTGTTATTTATAGCTGCTTTGCTGTGCTTATGTGATCTTTTAAGGTAATAACCTATATACTGGACTGCTAAAAGCACCTGGGTTAAAACACCTTCCACAGCAAAGCAGTGATTTCTTTTTTTAATACAGACTATGTAAAAGACCTGGTTTACAACACAAATGCTTAAAGAGTTGCATCAGCCATAGTGATGGGAAAGCGAAGCGCCGGGCAGTTTGAAAAGACTGCTGAGGAGTAGGAGATTCTCAAATCGGCTTTGAGAAGGAAACCTGTCACAGGGTATATCACCCCTCTGAGTATTATGGAGCTGCTCTCTCAGACCCGGTTTAAGCCACCAGAACATCTGATCCCCTGATGAATATGGAAAAGTCTGAGCTTGGCCAACAGTGACACTAGCTGCTTGTGTCCATATAAGCTGTGGATTTATACTGCATCGTATGTGTGCACCAAGGCTTTCCACTGGTGGCAGATTAAAAGCTTCAATGTGAGCCAGCAAGGGATTTCTTTGCCTGTTGTTTGGTGGGATGCTGAGATTTGGACTGAACATACTTGTTTTCATAAAAAGCATCTGGCTTCTGGGGAAATCGGAGTTCTGTGTAAAACCGTGAATGCCCAGTCCCCAAAATATTGAGGCTGAAGTAGCAACGTTCAGTTTCCAGTACTCTACTACAACATCATTGAGACAGAGTTTGTGTCCTTTCCCATCATGGACCACTTCCCAACTTTAGGGGAAGACTTGTGGCATTATTGTGAGACTGAGCCTGTAGAAGGACCTCAGCTATTCTGGAAGAAGGAATATCTAGTTTCCCTCTCCCTGGGGAACCACAATATCATTTCCAAAGTGATATATTTCAAATAAAAATCATTCAAAACCTGAATCACTGAAATTAATTATTTGAATTATTTTATTTGAATGATTAAATTTGAAAAAAATCTAAAGCCTTTTAAAGAAAGAAGCGATCAATTCAAGAATTGTTATAACATGTTAGATCAGAGGCCTATCTTGCTCCATTACCCTGTCTCTGGCAGCAGCCAATACTGGGTACTTGGGGCAAGCACGTAGTGATTCTTCCCAAGGACACCCTCTGATCCTCCAGCAATTTGCAGCTCAGAGTTCTCAACGCAAGTCTTTGAAAAAATATCCATCCGTGAATTTTACTCCTGGGAATCTGTGCAGCCACTTTTGTAACCTTGTGAAGTTTCAGCATCTACAATATCCTGTAGCAAGGAACCCCACAGCTTAATTACCCATTGTGCGAAGAACCACCTCCTTCTTGTTCATTTTCAGTCTAACCTCTGCTAATTATGCACCTGCTAAACATCGTTTAATCTTTGCTTACGTACTGTCAAGTGAATGCTGAAATAAAATATGCTATCACGTCTGCTATCGCTATCACAGTAGCTAAACAGGTCACACATAAATGAACCTAGTATAGCAATATCCCTATAAGACAGCAGGAGTAAAAGGGTTATCTGCATTGGAGTTTCAGTTTGCACCATTAGTGCACTTCTGAAGTTAATCTCCTGGTTGTCCCCACCTACTATGCTTTGGTTTATACTGTGGAGAGGTCATAGAGTAACAGCTGGATTCACCCTGGATGAAACTAAATCAAGATGCATACTAAGAGGACTCCTAATGTGCTCCAGCCTCATGGATGTTCGGTACTATGGATCAGACGAGACTTTTTTTGGAAGAAAAACCTGTAGGGTTTGTGTGTTTGTGGAGTGTGAACATCAGGTCCTTACCTTCAACTGCTTCAGTCTCCAGATCTGATCCTTTTATGCTGCACTGCTTGCTAGTGTAGACAAAGCCTACACAATTTGCTCAAGGCCATAGAGAACATCAAGGGCAGCGTGAAGATAAAGCTCAACCCTTCTGAGCTGCTGCTTACCTCTTCAAGACACATAACAGAATTAAGTGTGTAGTTATAACCTACTGCATCCAAACATCTTGGGCTACGTATAGCCTTATATCAGGATGCACATCTGATCTGTCACCAGCTGCAGTCAGACAAGATGCCCCCCCATCACATGGACCTGTCTCTCTCATCTTTTTTTCCTTCCCACAGAAAAGTGCTTTTATTTCCATCAATGAGCACCACAGTGACCTGGGACAATTCCACCTACCGGCTTCTGACAAACCAATTTAGTCATGGATGATGACATAACTTGACTAATAATAGGTCAGCAGTGCAAATACTGTGAGGCCAGAAATAATATAGCATGGTGATGACAGTCTCTTCGTCCTGAAAGGATAAGTGGGCAGTATTGCTTTTCAAATGAGATTTATTGACTGTGGGCTGAAGGTGAAGAGGCTGCAAGTCATTCCATCAGTAGACTTTTTTTCCCCACTGTTTAACAAGTGATTATTTGCTCTGCTGTGTAGGTGGTTTACAGTTAGCTGAATCATATAGCCTTGGGAGGGCAGTGGGAAAGTACAACATTACTTTGAATCATATAGCCTTGGTATCTTATAGGATATCAGCATTTCTATTTCTCAGTCCCAGTTGAAGTGCCAATACCATTGTCAATTTGCTTCAAGTTTTACGTATATAATGTCTGGTTTAAATTTAAGGGAGGGCAGTGGGAAAGTACAACATTACTTTCTACCAAGTCCAATATATTTTATTTTCATGTTCTAGTCAGGAAAGCATGGTATTTAAAAAAATGCCTTTCTGTAAATACCTTAGCACATACTCTCTTATTTGTTATACAGCCAGATTTTGAGGAGATAAGGACTAGATTTAAAAAAGCATTAACATACCTAAATATGACACATAGCTAATCTGTCTTGACTCTTACAACAATCTCACTAGGCATCTGCAGACCTTCAGAAATCTGGCCATGTGGAAAATGGTTTCAGATCCGCAGAACCTATCAAATATTTGTTGTTGGGTTGTGTGTTCCCCCCCCCCCCAAAAGAGTTTCCTTTTTGGTAAACAAAAAAATAAGGTTGATGTGTTATAGAAGGTCTAATGCATTAGCATTGTAGAAGAATCAAACAAAAAGAAAACAGGGCAGAGAATCACAGGCAGAGAAAGAGGTTCAGTCATTAATTAAATTCTCTGGTCAAAACTAATGGCAATGCTCCATTGACTTCAGGGAAGCAAATTCAGGCCATGAACTGCAATTGGAAGAAGAGACTAAAAGCATATTGTCTGGACAAGACATATGTGCAGTGTAAGTTCAGACATGGATGCTACTCAGCTATTTTAGCATGTTGCATTTATGAGCCAAACCCAGGGCTGCAATTACCCGAGTGCTCCTTATTTGAGCATGAATTAAGTTTCATATAACATTTACTAGCTGCAGAACAGAGCGGTCCTTGTTTGTATTGACACGGTGGCTTACACGATATTCCAAAGAACTGCAAAAGAGCGGGGCAGGTACTGAAGAGCCGTAGAGGGCAGGGAGGAGGAAGACTTGTGTATGCAATTAGAATTGCGAAGGAAATTAATTAAGCAGAACATAATTGCCAGGTTGGTATTTAGCCTGTAAACAGGCTATAATATACCTGCTTTTACAACTCTTCCTTACAAAAAATCTGACGTAAACTCTTTAACATACTGCAAATAATTATATTCTTGAATTTCCTTTAATCTCACATGTGTGGGACTTTAAACCTTGAGTGAGGCACCTGTGGTTTGAAGCTGATCTGTTGAACTTATCTGTATCTGATAGTCCCCGACACAGCATTGTAAATTAGTCATGGCTAATTTGGTTATAGCTGGTTTATCTCTTTTTGTTATGACATCCTCTCTCTCAGAATGAGCACTATTCTCACTGCGTTTATCTCACCTGTGTTTACTTTTCCAAATGTTCGTGATCGGGAGCAGTAGTGAACCCTGTTACCTTAACCTGAGCTGTGAGCACAGAGAACCAGAGAGCCATTTAGACTTCCAGCCATTTCCCATCCACTATTAACAAAGAGAGTTACAAATGCTTGTTTTCCTGTCTTTTTCCCTGTCAAATCAAGCCTGCAGCCTCCCTCCCAGTCTGGGGATCTGTCAATACAATAAGATTATTTTTTTCAGACTCCTCTTTTCGACTGAAGTCCTCAAATTCCAGTCAAATGGAGCAGAACGGGATGATTTAGAGTTTTGCATTTAAAGCTCCCACCAGTTTCCATAAAAAGTCCCTGATATTGAAATGAATTCAGTTCAACAGCCTTTTTAAGGAGATTCAGTTACAGACCCTTGCTGGCCCTCTGGTAAGATTCACCGGGCAACAAATATTGTTGATAGAATTGAGTTCCTTCAATGGCAGTTTCTTCTGACAACACATTGATGGTCTTTATTTATTTATGGCATACAGTTTATGTGGTTTCCTATATTATTCTATTCATTGTATTTTATATGTACATTTACACAAAAAAAAAAATTAATTAAAAGATGCAAGTTAATGGAGACCAATAGAGAATGATTTAAAAGAAGAGAGTTGTTTCATTCCTGCTTCATCGATAAGTCATCCTGAACCATAATCTCTACGTGCTTTCTTTGAATGGGGGAAAAAAATATTAATTTCACTCTGCTTTTTCCTACATAACAGAAAAAGAGTAGGATTTAAACTTCCTAGCCTGCTGCTACTAGTTCCTTCTGATAGATCCACAAAGATGGATCCCATGAGACCCTCAGAGGTACTTCACACAGAGGTCTCCCTGGGCACAGCTTTTGACAGACTGGGAGGTCTCATTTTTCTCCTGATAAGAACCAGCCAAGTGATAGCACCTCTCATTCATATACTGGAGTTTGTGGTCTATAAATAACTTACCTGATTTACATACAGGTAACTATCAAATGCTCTTTTCTCATCTGAGCAGTTACACTGATATTATCTGGCAGCCACTCAACCAATTAGATGTAAACCCATTGGGCTGAAATTACTTTAATCGGATGAAAAAGGGAAAAGCAAAACCATAAACTTCCAACTCTCCCCAGCTCCTTGTTCAATCTTTCTTTCTGCCTACATTGTTCTTCCATTTTGGTCAGTTCTTGGTTGGGCATTTTCAGTTTCTTTACCCAGTCGCTTCCTGGTCTGCATTTTCCATCTTCCAGCTAAATAAGATAATACCGAACAATCTTCTCCAGATTTGCTTCACTGCTTATAGACACCTTCCTCTACTGATAGCATCTGCTTTTGCTTATCCTCTCTAAGGAGTGTGGTGAGATGACAGAAAGCAGCTTTTTTTGTCTACACAAGCCTGTATTTTTCTGTTATCTCTGTTAGATTAAACCTCATTTTCCCTTTTACAGTGGCTTGTCAACAAATGGTTATGAAAGCCCATCAGCATGAAGCTGTGCTGGCTTTTATTCTGCTGAATTCAGTGGTGAAATTCCTGTTGACACCAATGACTGGATCCAGCCCCGCATGAATAAAGCCAGCTCTTGCCTATCGGAGGGAGAAAAGGGCACCACCAGTTTAGATATGGCCCTACCAGCTGTGCCCACCCTGTGTCTCCCCACCAGGGCAGGCCCCAGGAGGGCTCAGTGCTTTAGGGTGCCCTGGACCTGGCACTGGGGTGGGGTTCAGATACTGAAATCCAGACAGTTAGTGACAGCCTAGATGCCCCCTGGTCTCCATCCTCTTCCAGAAGGGTGTGGGTCTCCTGGAAGCCCTCTGTCACATCCCAAGCCACACACAGTTGTCTTGGATACCCCGAAACATCTAAAATGGCCCATGGTTAAGCAACTGAATCCCACCCATCAGGTCCTTGCTGACAGTGGTATTTCTCACTGACCGTCCACCTTCACAACATGTGGTCTTGGAGCCACGTGGAGGGGAGCAGGACAAATTCAAACAAAGCTCTTTTTGCTTACCAGTCTGCCTGGGGTGATTGTGGCAGGACTGAGTGGGCTAGCTGAAGGCCACAGGGGGTTAATGCACAGGGACTGGTATGTTGGGGAGGAGCCTCTGCATCTGGGCACCAGAAGCTACCAACTCACCAAATTCCCTGGAGACTCCAGACTGCTCCTTACAGATTAACAACCTTGTCTCACTTTTACTTCAGACAGTTGCATTCCAGGTAGACCTGCACCTGCATCAGTAGGTGTTTTCAGACTGAAGAGAGGCGGCTGTTCCAGGGAGCCACTGTTTCCTTAGGAAGTGGCTTGACAACATGGTGTCTGGTCTCCCAGGCTGCCGCTGCCTCTCCTCCCTCCTGCCTGCATACTCAA
>NW_008795561.1:603818-610607 GCF_000699145.1 Aptenodytes forsteri
ACAGGCTGCCCAGGGAAGTGGTGGAGTCCCCATCCCTGGAGGTATTTAAAAGACGTGTAGATGAGGCGCTTAGGGACATGGTTTAGTGGGCATGGTGGTGTTGGGTTGACGGTTGGACTCAATGATCTTAGAGGTCTTTTCCAACCTCAATGATTCTATGATTCTATGATTCTATTCTATGTGGTCTTGGAGCCACGTGGAGGGGAGCAGGACAAATTCAAACAAAGCTCTTTTTGCTTACCAGTCTGCCTGGGGTGATTGTGGCAGGACTGAGTGGGCTAGCTGAAGGCCACAGGGGGTTAATGCACAGGGACTGGTATGTTGGGGAGGAGCCTCTGCATCTGGGCACCAGAAGCTACCAACTCACCAAATTCCCTGGAGACTCCAGACTGCTCCTTACAGATTAACAACCTTGTCTCACTTTTACTTCAGACAGTTGCATTCCAGGTAGACCTGCACCTGCATCAGTAGGTGTTTTCAGACTGAAGAGAGGCGGCTGTTCCAGGGAGCCACTGTTTCCTTAGGAGGTGGCTTGACAACATGGTGTCTGGTCTCCCAGGCTGCCGCTGCCTCTCCTCCCTCCTGCCTGCATGCTTAACCAGCTGGCTCTGCTGCTTGGTAGACCTTTGCTTCCCACCTACTCACCAGGAAAAAACTACCTCTCCCACCCCAAAAGCAGGTATTTGTCAGTTTAAAGACTTCAGTCAGTTCAAGGAAAGAGGGACCCAGGGACTAAGAGCTGCAGGTGAGAGCACTGCGCTACGGGGCAGCCCTTAGACTGGCTCTGCAGGATCAAACTACCTTGATCCTTCGGTCCCTTCGGGATCCTCCCTGCTCAGGATATCCCACTGCAGATGTCAGAAGCCAACAAAAGCCACCCTGTTAGCACATGGTGGTGAGCACCCCTGGGCAACATGGGTGCCGAGCTGGATCTCTGCACAGAGCTCAGGACTGCAGAAGATACTTTTCTTTTTGGCCTCCCCAATTACTATCGCCACCTTGCAGTGGTCCCAGCCAGCCTTTCCACTGTTTCTGTGAAATTTCTGGGCTATGAATTTAAAATATTTCCACAAACTGTCTCAACATTTTTATATTGCTAAAGCTACCTATTAAGATTAACCAATTAATAAAATTTTCTTGTTCTCCCGTGGAGTCTCTGCCACCCAAGGGTTCAGTACAACTTGCATTTATTAACAAAACATGAAAACGTGGATTTTTCAGGTACACATCTACATAGTCTTCATACACAAAACAAATGGGTAAAACATGGTGTGAAGAGGTGAAACACTTGCCCAAGGTCTCTTTATAATGTTGGGTGCCTGACAAAGCATGAACTTTTCATTAACTTCAATGGACACCAACTTAGGTTTTTAGTATTATTGCCAGGAGATGAAATAAGAATCAAAATGTCCTGACCCCGGTGCAGTTGTGGAGAGTAATTGGATAATATTGCTTTAGATAGCCCAGGAATCCCCCACCGGGCCTCCTTCGCTTGCGCTAGAGAAGCCATCCAGACCCCTGCCACAGCAGCCGAGCAGATAGGAAGCCAGGTCTCGTACAATAAGCACAGTCAGTTGGAAACAAGTGGAACAAGCGTTGTTTCCCTGTACACCTGGTGTTGTGTAGAGATCAAAGACACAACGAGCCCTTCCTCCTATTACAATTGCGTTCCTCCCCTCCATGGGCTCATGCAGCTCCCCTCAGCTGCTGCTGGACCTCCCCACCCCCAGCTCTGAATGGCGCACAACCGTCCATCCAGCTCTGTCCAGCGCTTCCTGGCTGGGAGATCAATCCTGTTGGCTCATATTTTTCCTCCTCCTTGCTTCAGTAGGAGTGTTTTCTCCATTTCACTAGAACATAACTGACTGCCATGGAAAAGAGGTTGAACCAGGTGTTTCCCAGTCCATCTTGCCAACCCACTGCCTCCGTGTTTCAAAGGAGACAGGGGTCCAGAGAAAGGGGGTGTTGGGTTTTGCTGCAGAGATATCAGAGAGGCCCTGCTGACCAAACTGCTCTTTGAACTGCTCATTCTCCCTCCAGTCTCCTTACAGAAAGGCTCCTGCACAGGCAGCCTCTAGGCCAAGTATCGAGCACAAATCCACCACCAAAGAGAGGATCTCCAGATCCAACCTCAACTGACCCCTTTGTGCCTGTTCAGAGTCCTGCTGCTGCTGCCTAAGTAAGCCCATCTCTACCCTAGACATGGAGCTCTGTTTTAGCTCCTCTCTAACCCTGTCTCAGTAAGCTGTTTGTCTGCAGATCTGGGAAATCTTGTGGGTTTCATTAAAAAAAAAAAAAAAAAAAAATCTCATTGTCAATGCCTTTCAATGAGAGCAATCTTTCAGCCACCCAGGCCTATCAGCTAACTGTGTTTGGCCAGACATCAAAAACAAAGTCAAGCCTGAACCACCGACAATTTCAGTATAACCTTTGCCTAGGAGGAGTTCAGGAAAGCTCACATGTTTTCAGACTGCATTAATGCCCACCTCTTGGCTGGCTAATAGATGCTTTCCTGCATCTGTCTGCTATCTGCCCATCTCATCCACACAACCTTCTTCGCTGGGTCTCTCTCTGATATGGAGCCAGCAGCTCTACAAACACGGTGGCTTATAGGGGCAGAACATCTCATTTCTGTTTGACTGACACAGACATCGGCAGCTGAAATGTTCTTTCCATGTTCTCAGCTGTTCCACATCTGAGAAGCTTAAGGAGGAGGAGGTGGAATAAAAGGTCAGGTTTGACACTTACTCAGGGTAGAGATAAAAAGGAATTATAATCATAAACATTTACAGAGAGATCAGCAGCCAAAGGCACATGAGTTGGAAAGAACAGAGTTGCCTGCATGAGTTGAAGAAATATCACTGAAATAAGTCTCACACATATAATTCAAGACAAAATGAAACTCGCTGTTACTAAAGAAAGCAAAGTTTACCATGACCTGTTAACTGATGGGGTCTGTTAAAAAAAAAAAAAAAATTATGAAATTTAGTGGCTGCAAATGAGGTCTCTAATCCATAAGAGGTGAAGTGCACCCTAAGTTGAAGGCTACAAAGTCCATTTTTCCTTATGCTTTGTGCAGTTGTTCTACAAAGTACTTTGTCATCTATTGATACAACAGATAACCTGATGCTTCCTGGTAGAGCTGGACAAATGGTCACCAGCTCAATATGTACAAATGTACAGCAATTTTTCCACTTTGGAAGGAAAAAACATTCTTTTCTAATTTCTAAATACTAGACAGCTGGCCACAGTTAAAGCACCATCTAGTACTTTCTGGTTAGCCTTACTTAAACACATATTTGTAATTTTCAAAACCTAAACTGTAGTTACGGAGTTATGATGGTATCCATTACACTGGTGCTTTTTTATCATTATTACAACTTCTGCCCAAAATGTTGGCAGTATTAGGACATTTCAGCAGCATGTAATTTAACTTACCTCGCATCCAGAGTTGAGGGTGGTCCCTCTGATCAGGTCCGAGGTCACTGATGGGGCAGGTTCAGAGAAAGTTGCTCTTGACTTTGCCAGGGTCAGTCTGCCTAGGGGAACCCAAAAGCATTTCTCTTTTGTCAGCTCTCCCCCACCACCACTGTGTTACCTGCACCACACCTCACTCATGTGAGAACCATAAGCTAACAGCAAAACAAAAGAGCTAATCACCATCTTGGGAATCAACCTGCAAAGGTCATTCTGCGAGAATTGCCAGGCCAAGGTATTTATCACCCATGGTGTCAGATACCACTGCTTTTCTTTCATTTGAATTTTTTTTTTTTAAATTTAAATGGGGTGAGGGAATCCATTTCTATCAGAGCAGTACCAACACCAGACTTAAGCTTGCTGTGATCATAAAATAACAGTGCTTTGCCCTCATGGGATCTCAAACACTTTGCATACCATTAAATCCTGCATTGCACCTCCGTGCCGCATGAATTGTCGGATACCAGCTGTTGACCTGCTCCTCTCACCGCAGAGCGGAGGAACTCCTGTAGCCCAGTCGCTGTTGATGAAGCGAAGGGGAGCGAGTTGTGACTCCTGTCTCCTTGCTCCTCGTGGTCGGCAGCTCAGTGAAGTTCTGAGGTTACTAGAGCCACTAGCAGATGTGTAACTGAAGGCATGGAGGGGCTGGGTATGATATACTCAGTTACCAGAATAGCATCAAACAGCCCAGATCCTTAATCCTCACTTTTTATCGCTACCAAACATCATTTCAGCATGAGCTGGGGCATATCTAATGATAAAATCATAAAACTTCCAAGTTGTTCACAGTTAACCTACATGACATTTAGTTAACCTAGTTCAGTGATTAAGCACAGTTCCAGAGAACAGCCTTGTGCTTCTGGACCCCAATCTACCCAGAGAGCGACCAGCACTGGTTGCAGGAGGGGAGGCAAAGTCCCACCTTGCTGTTCTTCAAAGTTCCAGGTCTTCTGATGGGACAAGCCAGCTCTGCCAGTTGCCTTTTTACACAGGCAGACCCCAAATGTCTTCTAAGAACCTGATTGTAGCATGAGTTTGTGGAGGGGCCATGACATTTTGTGGCAAGCGAGAACATGCTATCAGTAGGACATGGGAATTAGTGCGGGGAACCTGTGTCTGCAAGTGGTTCAGACTCCATGAGGTGGCTCCCCACGCCCCTGACCCAGTGCCCCTTGCTGCAATACGTTAGCCTGGGCCCATGATCAGGGACCGACCCTTTGCTTCAGCAGTACTGGTAGAAGTGTCACCTGTGACTGAAGTGTGCAAAGAGCGTGATGGGTCCCCCAAATGGCCATGCAGGCCTGAAAGACAGCAACAGATACCAGCCAGTTCTCTCATCTACAGCACACACAGAGAAACCCTCAGCACCTCTGGAAGCAGAAAGGAGAAAGTATGTTTATACCTTGTGCTGACGTTGCTTCTCTGCATTAGCCACGGTCAGCAGGGATTTAACCTGCATCCTCTGACCCAACGTAGATGAAGCATGATTGACTCACATATTCAGTTTGCCACAGATGCAGGAAGCTCAGAGACCCCCTGTGTGGCCTGTCTTCCCATAGGGAATGACAAAGTGCCATTCCAAATGGGAATATCTTACAGAAAAGGGCTTTTGAGTCTTCTGTATTGCCTCATGCTTCACATTGGCTATTGCACCTTGAAGTGATGGGGTACATGGATTTAACTGTAAGAAACAAATTTAAAAGAGGGTGGCCATAAACTGTCCTATGCAGGTGTCCATGCTGGCATAATCTAGATGTGATACAGAGTGCCATGGTAAAACGTTTGGGGTATGAAAGCACAGCGTGCCTGCCTCTGTCTGCAGTGACCTCAGGATAGGTTTTCTTTCTGTGGCTCTTCAAGATCTCTCTTTGGGGTCTGGTGGACATGTGTAACTTCAATTGCTTAGTTACAAGTAAACACTCAGCCAGTGATAGAAGAAAAAGATGGATGCGGGGAGTGAAAATAAGAAGAGGGAAAAGAGAATCCAATAAAGGGAGAGGGAGAGAAAAAAAAGAGATGAAATAAGATAAGGTGAAAGCGAAGAAAAGGTCTCATTACAGAACAGATAGTGCATTCTTAGCCACAGCAGGAATGAAAAATCTTTCATCAGATCAATGATTTTGGAGACTTGGTGAGTGTACTTTATGTCTCTCTTGTCTAGTAGCAGCAATTTCTACGCAGCCTCACACCTCCTGCGCTCACCACAGGCAGCAGGGAACAAAGACGCTCAGAAAGCAGAAGTGATGCTGGGAAGGGCTTTGGCATTCCTTGCTGTTGCAGAGCAGGGAGGACCATTCAGCATCAGACCAGACGGGTAATTTGAGGGAAGGGCGTCCTCCACAGGCACGCGGGGCCGCCCAGGGAGCCCTGGCCATGATGGGCAGAGGCTGAGGTGTGCAGAGGCCAGGCGAGGGTGTGGGACTGCCTGCAGGCAGGTTTGAAACCTCAGCCAAACTTGAGACCCTGCGATATAAATCAGATTCTGGTCCCTCTCACTGTTTCTCCTTAGGAAAAATGGTATTTCCTAACTAACGGCTAAGCACATGCTGGCCAACTAGAAGTGGCTCTGGTGTTTTGATAAAAACTGCGCTCGCTTCAGACTTGGCCAAGAGAGAACAATCAAGTGCTATTTTCAAGGGCGACTCACTGCACGCCCTTGGCACGAGCATCCCTGGGAGACCTCAGCTGACATCTTTTAAAGAGCCAGCAAAAATCCCAACTTAGGGAAGAGAAGGATTTTTTTTTCCTTTCAGAGGGAATGGTCGTTTCCACAAATTGCAAGGAATATGTTTAATTAGTTTTGACTGGATGTTAAACATACTAAAAACCAAAAGCAAAGCGGCAGCCAATGGACCCAAACTCAAACCTTGCTATGGAAAGCAAATACTGTTCAAATGAGAAGATATAATATCAAGACAGTAGGTATGCCCACAGTAGAAAAAAATTGCAGAATGCTTTTATAAGCAGATTTTGATTTTTTCAAAAAGAAAAAAGAAAAAAATATTAAGGAGCACATTTATTTTGATTCTACTGAATTCCGACAGCCTCGTCTTGAATTCTGCTTGGAACTACCTCGGATTCATTTTGAACCCCCAAAACTTAAGTTACTCTGCTGTCCGTAGCATCGTCTGCTTATTTTGAGATGCACTAGATCATCATGCAAAAAATAGATAAAAGTGGAGTTTACCACTGTGTGAATATTTTTCCTGCTATTCTTACAAATAGTATCCTCACAATTTACTAGCAAAAAAAATGAAATGAAACAGATACGGGGGGGGGGGGAAAAAAAAAAATTTTTTTTAAAATAAATTT
>NW_008795561.1:610970-627569 GCF_000699145.1 Aptenodytes forsteri
CGGAAGAGGGGGGGGGGGGGGAAACACAACCAAATTTTTCTACATTAACTCTTACTTTTGTACTGATCTAATACAGCACACGGATCATATACAAAAGACAAGATCATTTTCCAGACATTTTACAATCTCATTTAGACAAAGACAAAATGCAGACAAGGCACTTACTTTCTGCAAGCAAGCTGACATCCCTCGGTCGTTCGGCCATTTCTGTAGAGGAAGAGTGAGCAGTATTTTACATTCACAAAAGCTCTCTGAAATAAGTCATGGTGACATGACATAAGGGGAATTACTACTGGAGAGGATGTGGAGGAATCTGTGCTCATCTGACACGTAACGGCGAGGCCAGACCCTGAGCCCCGGTATATACTGGGGCTGCTGTGGGTGGTGGGTTGTGAGCCCTGGGACTTCCCATGGAGGCAGCCTCCGAAGAGCCCGGCTGTCAAGGGGTGTAGGGCCCACGGGGAGCCAGACAGAGTGCATCTGGCCACTGAAACTGGGGCGCATTGCCCACTTGTGTGTGGGCTCTCAAATGCCATGGCAACTCATGCCGTGTGACACCCAGCATAGCACACGCGAGGCACATCCCCACAGGACACCTCGTTTTTGACTTCACATGGAAGTAAGCTAAAGTAGTTGATGTTCCTTTCTCAAAATCCTTGTAGTGTTATTCACTGGTCGCTCACAGGGTATTTGTAAACTACTTATTGCCACTGTGCAAGTTGCTGTTGTCTCAGCAACCTGTAAAAGCAGTTGCTCTGACTTGCCTGGTCTCTCATAACCTCCTTCACGTATTTTCCTTGCTTTTCAATTTCTCCATTACCATCAGATTTATTTGCCCATAATGGCAGCTGTGAGGGTACCAAGTCCTGTCACAGCTTTGAAAGCACCAACAAGCTCCAATTAGCACAACCAACCTGTAACGGCCTTTCTCTGTATCCTTCCCCTGCAGCCGCTTCCCCCTGCTCCTCCTGGGGGCTCGGCCACCAGTGCTGCAGGCCAGCTCTGACGTGGGGCGGCTGGGTGACGCTGAGCCGGCCACTGTGGAGAAAGCGGTGTGAGGAAGGGCTGCCAGAATCCTCAGCTGGGGCCCTGCACACGTCGATTTGGGAGCTGCACTGGGGCCCTCAGCCTTGGTCCTTGCCTGAGTTGTGCTGCACGTGTGCTGTGCACAACCATGTCAACCATGGCCAACCGTCGCCAGTCCTCCCCACGGCCTGGGCTTGGCGTCGGCGCTTCCAGCAGCAGCAATATGGGGTTTTCCAGGCCAGGCTTTAATGTCTTGGATTCAGCTGGCCAGTAAATGCATCAAGCTGTCAACTGAGATTATTGTCTTGTTCAAAAAGGGTATCATCTGGCAGCATATTTAACAGGGACAGTACTAAGTGTGTCACCCATACTTCTAATGAAATACATTTTTACCCAACTGCCTCTAAACCTGGAATTTAACAGGAAAAGCTCAGAATGAGCTTCCCCTGGTTCATCTGTTAATAGCAATTACTCCTGACTGGACACAGGCTAGACTTCGCTGCAATTTCATGCGAAGTTTGGAATATACATGACATTAAAATGGCTTTGTATGTAACATACCTGATTGCAAAGGGAACAGAACCTTTGTTGAACTTCCATGAAGGGCTACCTACCTGGGAAAGCCCATCCCATAGACAGCATCCCTGGGGTGGGTTTCTTGTCCAATTGCATTAGTGATCTTGCTAGTGTCAAGAGTGAGAGACTTGGGAGACAAGCCATCAAGCTCAGCTGGTTAAGATAAAGGCAAAATGGTCACGGCATGAACATCATCTCCATTCCAGCAGGTGTGAATCGCTCCTCAGGCATCAGGATTTCTTGTTCTAAAGAGCCTACCTAGCAAGCTACACCTAATACATACATATACACAATTTTCTTATGCAATATGGATTAACTCCACCACAGAATACAGAAAAGTCATGTCTCAGCATCCCTGTAAAAAGCCTTTTATGGAATATTAAATCCAAGCTGCTGAAATGTTACAAGGGGATTGCTAGAGGCTATCGTTCACAGACAGTGTTTCTAAGAGCCCATGCTCTTTTTTTCTGCCACAGCTGGCACCTACTTTTTTCTGCATCGATAACATTTTCACAAACAGACCAAAAATACAAATATTTAAAAAATAAAGGTAGCAAGATCACATTGACTGATGAGCAGAGCATATTCTCTGTGTTCAGTGGAACAAACAGCATATGTAAACATCTTCTGACACTCGCTCCTGGAAGGAGTTGTCTTCACAGGGGTACCTGCATACCAGATGATATAAGGCAGCCGGTGTTGAATTGGTGGCTTTGTGCCACTGTTCAGAATTAGGTATTAAATAATAATTGTATTCACTACAGTTACCAGTAAGCATGTTTTTAACTGGCTTGAAATATGGGCTGTCATCCACATCACTTGCTAACTGAACTACAGATCATTATAAAGAGTTACTGTATTTAATCTGGAAACCGTCTCTGTTTTAATTCCTTTATACCGGCATGGATGTGAGAACACAACTGCATTGAACCTGCTTCCGTAAAAAGTGCAGCCTGTCACATGTTGGTGACACTGGTGTAACTCACTCTGCTCCAGCAGTCAGCTTGGGCCATGCTTTTCACTCCACCCCGCATTGCACAAGGCAGGAGATTTCACCAGGGCCGTGTTCGCAGCACTGATTGATTGCACATGTTCAGGCACTGATGCAGTCATGAACTGGATGGGCAAAGTGGATGCTGTAATATTTTTCATGGGCCAAACTCGGGCGTAGTGTGATTTTGTGGTTGAGACGGGAACACATTGATGCTGCACGAGCTCCAAATAATGGACGTATTCACAGTGCTGCCAAGCAATTTGCCATGCTGGAGTGTTACAGTCAGTCACGCCGGCTTCCAAGAGTTACCATACACTGTAGTTAGGACAGCTACCCTGGAAAGGCACACAGTATTTCTCTCCAAATCATGAAATAACTTTTGTCATCACCACACAAGCTTATCCAGCTATCGTACATGGAATGTACTGATTTGAACACTGTTAGGAAAATTGTTTGTTCTTCATTGCTGTTGTCCTTGGCTGTCGTGCCCTCCCTCTGTAAAAGGAGCAACTATGGTAGGATTACGTACACTATGCTATTTTGCCTTCTCTATCTGCTAATAAATTACAGATCCATCATGAAATGATTTTTAAACCGAAGAAGTAGAAAGTAGATCAGTCTATCATCAAACTGATCTGAAATATTCCTGGTTTGTTATTATTTTATTTGACTAAGGCTACGGCCGCAATTACTCAGAACTGTCTACGTACACTGAATGCTTACTCAGGCAAACCGTCCTAATCCCACTAGAAATAACTCTGAGGCAATTTTTCCTGCCATAAGACTTGTCCTAGAAGCAGTCCCTGTAGCACACAAGAAGTCTTCCCATCTATGCAGGATGCCTGACTTTTTGCAGAACAACCTGAGACCCGCTGCTCCTCCCATCCGGAATCTGGCTAGTACCTGTGAGCCTTTGCTCATTCGAGTGATTTTTGTCTCTCCATACTCATCTAGTGTCAAATAAGATAGTTTATCAGGTAATTTGATCCTAGGTAGTATCTGTAATTGTGAGTTGTTATTAGTCATTCTTTTAATGGTGTGCGATTGTTTTTCCAAGGCACATGATATCATTCTGTGTATGACTGAGCAGATGACTCTTAAAAAGCAGACTAATGAGCACTCAGCAGTCTATACTTGTTCTCATTGTTTTCTTCTAAATGCTCATTTACTTGTGATTCTGTTTCCCTACGATTAAAATGATTTGAACTTAGATCTAATCAATCCAAAGACAGCACAGCAAAAGAAAAGCCCTCAAAGTGAGTGGATCTCAGTGACAATTTCATAAGCAGTTCTCCCACTTGAACGGCTCTAATGATTTGCCAATAAAAATTACAAATAGTTTTACTTTGTCCCATTTGCAACAAATGAAACTTTATTGTCACAGGTTTGGATGAGAGAAATATTTAATCTTCCCTATCGATACTGAATTATCTAGTTTTTCTATGTTGATCTACTAAAAGTTAAGACATGTCATGGTGACCATGGCATTAAGCAGTCTAATTTTATTATACACAAAACATAAAATCATCTACTGGATCAATGTTGTCATATGACATCAGGACTATTTAAAAAGCTGCTTGCAATTTTCAAAGATTATTTGGGACAATGTAGGAACACAGTTTTCCAGGAAGTAGTGGTAATCCTTCTTCTATCCTATTTTTACTCAAAAATGCAGACAGAAGAAGGGGAGAGGGGTGTGTGTGTGGTGGTGTGTGGTTTCTCCTTTACAGAAAGAAGTTTGTAAATTAGTTTGTTCATCAGTTTGATCCTAAAATTAGATTTCTGCTGTCCCAAAGTTCTTTCCGCTGCAACTAAATACCACTTACAGAGGAAATAAAGGATCAAAAATTACAGTCTAGAAAATCAGATGGAAACAGTTTTTATATTTTTGGTACTACGGCTACTCACTTTTCCTACACTGGCAAGAAAAAGAACTTGACGATTTAAGGAGAGTCTTCCATCCTCCTTTTCTTGGACTCTGTTAGCATAATAAAATGTTTTACTTTCCAATCTAAATCGGAATTACGTAGGCTAGTAATCCCTGAAGTCAACAGTATCTCTCGTACTTTGGAGTTTTCTGAAATCTCCATTAGTTAGTTGAATGATGAAGGTCACCTGCTATAAATATATCTGCTTCATAGCATTTTTCTACGCAAATATGTTAACTATTTATTGAAATCATAAGGACTGTAGAGGTGGCCACTAACAACACTGAACATGTTTTAAGCTGATGGCATCCTGAAAACCAGGCTATGTACGGGGTTGGGATGCTCTGTAAGTGTGGGGGGAACAAATACCGTCAAGAGGGTATCCTTTAGTCAAGTTCTATTTATGAGAATATGTTATCATAAAATCTTCATTTAAGGAGTGAGAATGCTGCAGGCAGAGAAGCTTCCCTGCCACAGAGAATGTAATGAAGACATCTGTATGAACACAGTAAAGTTGTTATGGTCTTTTATTTGCAATGGATCAGAGAGGAGGGTCTTTATCAGCCTTATTCAAAGATCATTCGGGTCAATGCAAAGATTCCCTTAAGCTTCAGGGGCTTTTGTACAAAAGGAGGAGACAAATGCCTAGCGCCAATGATGACTGATGAAAAAGCGGACTGTTTCGGGTGGGGAATGTGTAATATATACATATAATTAATTTGCTTACAGGAGATATATTTTTGTATATTATACGATTTTTCTGGTAAGCAGAAACCATAGCATGCGTTTGAGTATTTCCCATCTGACTTTCTTTATTTCCTCATATCTTAACAAACATAAAAAACTGAAACATGAAGCTATTTGTTTTCTGTTCTGTAATAAAAAAGATACGTTACTTTGATGCCCAGAAAATACATTAAACATTCATTTATTTGTGAGAGTTTCATTATATTATTACATATGCCTTGGTTTGGTGCATAGGAAGTGTACAGTTTAACATGCTGATTTTATTACCAATTTTAAAAAGGCATGGAGCTTTACTCTATAATAGACAGGAGATACAGGTCCGAGTTTCCCATGTATTGCTGAGTACAGATGAGATTGGAATTTAAGCAATATGCCTTATCCTTGTAAGAAGTTAATTTCAATGAGAGGTATTTTTTAATTAGAATCAAACATAATCTTACAATCAAATAATAAGTACAAAAAAGGACCATTTTTTTAATATGTGCAATAGCTTGTTAGTCTCTTACTATTTCCAATTCCTTTTGCACTTCCTCTTGTAGCCGTAGCTGAATGGCACTTTTAAAATATCTAGGCTAAACTTTTCAGAAATGATTAGCAATTCTGGGTGCCTATTCAGAGTTACCCTACCGGGGCCCAAAAGCGAGTATTTGGCACTTTCTGGCAATCTGACTCCTTCAAGGTAGTTAATGTTGAGGTGAAATTACTAATCCTTACCAAACTTCTTCCATCCAAAGATACCATATATTCATCCCAATGAACTCTGACATCTATTTTGTTCCACATCCTCAGTCGCTCTGGTTATCCAGCCAAGGAGCAATAGTTAAGATCTGCCTAAACATTTAGAAAAGTTTTAAATTTCACTAGGCGGCTGAGCACTTTTACACACTACTTATTTATACAGACAACTACTACATCAGGCTCACTTAATTTGCTCCACCCTATGTCTAATCAACATAATAGCTTGTTATTTGTCTTAAACTATAAACCAAATATTTAAAAATAAAACAAAAAAACACTATTGGGTTTTACAAACAAGTATATGACATAATAGTTTGTGGTAATGATTTAGGTTGGAGTGACTTGCTTGTCTGGGATTTTACACGCTCTCTCAGAACCAGTACTCGGAGACAAAGATGTGAACATTGACAATGTTACGATGAGATACCACTCCACCCATGACGTAGTTCATCTCCAGTTTCAGGATGGCATGGAAAGGTCCAACAATGGGCCTCACCTGGCGAACTACACCTGTTGGGATAGAAATAGGTTGCCGAGATTAATAGGGGAATCAGAGGGGTTTGGATGAGCTACACCCTGCTCCATTTCAGCAAGAGAAAAACTCCCCTTCATTTTCAGTATCGCTGATGGAAAGTGATTTTATCTATTGGATCTGTAAATGGCTTGCAGGAAAGTTTGCAAAATAAGAATAAAATATAACTTTTGAATCGAAATACCTTGCAGAAGATCTAGAAAGAGCACTAAAATGTTGCTAATGGCAGAAAAACTATATATTCTGAAATGAGAATTTTTTTTTTTACCTTTTATTCAGAGCGATAAACTCTTCAAGAAGTCTGCAACACTGCTTTTTACGTAGGACATAAGGAGACTTTCCCTAGGTAAGCCAGCACACACATGCCCTGAGGAGTACATAAGCATGCACACCTGGGAATGCCATGCAATTTCTGGTACCGTGTTGAAAACCACATTTCATTTGGAACAGTAGAAATTACATGTAATGGCAATTACGATGCAGCAATAAAATCAACACTTTCCCTATAAATATCTGATAACACTAATCTGTAAATTGACAGTGTGTTGCATCGTGGATGGATAACCCCACTGGAAGCAATCGGAATAAAAGCAGGCGAGTTTAATGAGGAAAGGGGGACTATCACAGCGTCTGTCCCTGTGTCATTCCTCACACGGATGGTGGCCGTTCCCTCACCAACACCAGGGGCTGATAATGAGGAAGGAAGTGGTAAAGGAGAAGTAAGCTGTGTCTTTTAGGGCTCTAGTCTTTTGGTTTGCTTTACACAGAGGAGCCCCAGTGCCGGGGTGCAGCAGGACAGGGACTGCTGGGGGCTGAGTGGTGAGGTCCTCGGGGGGGGGCAGGGCAGGTCTTCTCCAGCCAGGGCTTGTCCCACCATCCCAGCCAGGCAGCTGGACAGGCCAGGGGGCAGCCGGGTTCAACCAAGGGCCCAGATCACTGGGCAAGGTCATGGTGATGACGCAGGGCCAAAGTCAAAGTAGGAAGGCAACATATGGGTCAGCTCCAGAACAAGAGGACCCACAGCTGTGACAGAGCTGGAGACCAGCTCTCTTCCAGCACAGCTCAGGCAGGGACTGAAGCTGAAATGGGGCTCCTGGCCTCTGGGCAGGGCGTGGGGGAGGATCCCAGGGAGGCCCATCTGGGCCACAATGTCTTATCGGTGCCTTGAGACGATGTGGCCAAACAGAACAGCATTACAGCTTCAGGCCTACACAAAAGAAAGTCAACGGGAGCTTTGCCATTGACTCCAAAGGCTCGGGATCAGACTGTAAACATGTTCTCACTTCACACTTATTTTCTAGGGCCAGTGTTATTGGCGTAGGGAGCTACCCAAAGGCTCACATCCGAAAGAATGTATCCAAAAGGTCAGAATCACGTAAAGTTGA
This sequence comes from Aptenodytes forsteri, assembly GCF_000699145.1. Taxonomy (NCBI): domain Eukaryota; kingdom Metazoa; phylum Chordata; class Aves; order Sphenisciformes; family Spheniscidae; genus Aptenodytes; species Aptenodytes forsteri. The sequence goes on from NW_008795561.1 coordinate 618,897, forward strand.
GGTCAGCCAGCAGGCACAGGGAGTCTGGCAGAGACCCTCTCCTCAGGCCCCTCCTTCTGACAACCGACTTATCTGACAGGGCATATGATTCAGAAGGAAATACGCAGTTTAAGAAAAGATTAAGACGTATTCCTTCTGCGTGCTGGGGGTTATGTTTCACAAGCAGGCAGCACACCAGCGCCTTCCCGGAGTCCCAGCCGAACTCCTGCAGCAGTCCCCTACGAACACATTGGCTTGAGATCTGATGGGAGAGATAAACGTTTGCTTATGCAGGCTGTCAGCACCTTTTTCTAAGGCAGTGATGACATTACAGTTTTGTCCTGTTTAAATACCAACTAATATCTTCAGCATGCAGTAAAATCGCGAACTTTTCACCACATTCACTTTGCTTGCCATATTTGATGAATACACTTTTTAAGCATCCTTCCCTCTACAATTTATATGTACATACATATATATATCTTTTTTTTTTTTTTTTTTTTTTTTTTTTTTTTTTTTTACTACATTGTTATAGAATAGTACAGTTTGCAATAGGCCTCTGTGGATCATTCAGGCTATTACCATAAGATGTAGTTAAATGCATATTTCCTTAATGACTCCTGAGGAGTAAAACTTAACTTGGAACATATTTTGTTTTGGAAGGGAAAAAGCTGAACTCATTTTTTGCTTTGTTTGTAAACGAGGTCTATAATAGAATGAAATAATTGTTTATAATCTATGACATGATGTAATGTGGCTTTGGCTACTGTCCTGCACCTTATAAAAATGACCGGGCTTGGCAGATGATATATTGAAAAAGAAAAGCCTTGCTAAAATTGCCCTCCCTTTAGGGTAGCATTTAAAGCATTTTGCTAACAAAACATCACGTTATTGCAGGCAGTGCTTTAACTGACAACCACGGAAACACGCAGCATTGGAATCACTCAGTACTGGCAAGCTGTTTAACCCACCCTGTTAGCGGCTCATGCAGTGATCACCAAGCCTCAGATGGCAAAGGTTGCTGTTTCCATTTAGCAATCTTTTTATAGTGTTCTACACTTTCTTGCTCTGCTCTAGTAGAGCCTGCTCTAGTCTAGAAGTGGGATTGCAAATTGTGTTTTTTTTCTGACGTGATGCAATTCCACTCAAGATGGTTTATGCCACAGTATGGCATCTATCTGTACATTATTGATGTAGCATTCAAAGCAATTAGTAACTTTCTCATTCTTGTTTTGTTGCATTCTGCTAATAGGCAGAAAAAATGGAACATATTTTCAAGGTGGAATGGGCAAACACACTGTGATCCATGTGGCAGTACTTTTCCACACAGTTCTCTTGCTGCAGTTTTAAAATCAAGCCTAATAATGGTCTGAAAAGCGAATGCTGCACGTGTTAAGACAGCTATATTGAAGCAAGAAATTGAAGGAATGTACAAAGAAACACAATACTCTCACAATATTTATTTACCCAGTTTGTTGTGCTAATGTCCTAGATGGTCCTGAAATGACCACCAGTGCAAAAGAACTATTTCCCTTCCCATTAAATAAATAGGATGATGCAGTCAGATGGGTTTGCGCTACAGCACATGTATAAGGACGCAGTCATTCTAAACGGGCAGAAGAAAAAAAAGAAGAGTAAGAAAAAAACCTTGAAATGTTCTACTGGACAAAAGCATATGACAGGTTTTTGGCAGATTTACTCATCGAGAGCTTTCCATTTTTTTGGTGAAAAGTGCTAAATTGGAAAACCTGAGCATTTTTCTCCACCAAACTCAAGGACAAATGCTGGTGGAAACCATGCAATAGCAAAGCTGCTCAGAGCCTGAAACCTGGCTACACATTTATCCAATTCCCAGTGATCCTGTTGCAGTGGTCCTGGGACTTGTCTCAGAAACGCTGTTAAAGGCTACCTGCTATAATATGTCACTGCCTTTTGACGCTACCTGTGTCTGATTCTCTAATGTCTTGTGCCTTTCATGTCAGGCATGAGGGAGGCGCAGCTATTCTAGACCCAAGCAAGGCCAGCAGTGCTTTGTACCTACTCTCACAAACAGATGTCTAAAGAAAAAGCTTGAGACTCGGGCCTGGTACATGTAATTCACATACATGGCTCAATGAATCAGTCAGTATCTCAAGAGCATTTAGCACAGGACACATTTGAAGATGCCATGTGTAATAATTCTCGATGTTTTTAAGCGACGTGGATTTATCAGTTACTGCACCATTTGCATAAACATGTTGTTCCGCTATGCCTTTTGGCAGACTAATGCTGGGTCCAGATTTGTGGTCTGGCATCCTTCAGCATTTATAGCTGAATATGAAGTATAAAAACATACTTCACAGTAATAGGAAGGTTACAATTTTTAAATGTACTGAAAAGTCAGGAAATGTAGAAATTAAGCAGCTGCTTTTTGATCTCTTTTTTACCAGTCTAAATCCAAAGTAGCTGGATGGAGCCACTCGGATTTGACATGGGGATAACTGCAGATTGGGACTTGGTCCTGGATCACTGTAGCGGTACACGCTGTCATGTGAGTCACTCTCTATAGGATGCCAGGAGAACAATGGTGTTGCTCATTAAGTGACCTGAAAACAGAGTGCTCTCAAATACCACCATCAGCTGGTCCTCTCTGGGACCAAAGCTGCAGACTCTACAGTTGGTAAATGGGGTAAGTTTATTTAGAGCAAGTTCACCCAAATCCTTTTCCAACAAAATTAGATTTCAGCTAGGTTAGCATTTTGCCCCCAAAAAGCCAGGGGAATATTTGTCTATATTAAAACAGGGTGAATCACTGATAATAAATGAACAAGGAGATTTGCACTGCTGCTGAATCCCATGTGCCAGGCAATGTCGAGCATCTGTGTTGTCTTGCCTACAGGCACATCTATGCAAGCAAGCGCTGTTACCCCCCAAGTCTGATGTGCTGCTGTTGCTGTTTATGCTCTTGGTTCATAATCTGTGACCCAAACACAGACTCAACCTACAGAAAATCCTATGTGTCACAGGCCAAGCGGACTACTTTCCATCAGCTCACCTTTGTTTGGGTTTTCTTTTTTGTTAACCGAGCAGAGATGTTATTACATGTCCCAAATCTGCTTGGGTATCTTCATGGTTTGCTGACCTCCTTTCAGAAAAAAATGGTAAGACTTCTTTTCCTTGCACACTTTGCCCTTATTGTAAACAGGATCTACGCCAATCCTTTCCATCTGCTGATCTATGTAAGCAAACAGCCTTGGCTTGAGAAGCAGTAAGCTTTTGGATGTCACAGTTATTTCTGCAGTGATAGTCTGACCATGGCCCAGAACTTTTAAAGCTCTGTAATTAATACACTCTTGGCTCTGTTTCTTCTTCTTTCATGTTTCAAATTTTGATTTTTTCTAAGATAAAAGTATGTCACCATGTGTAGTGAAGACATTAACCTAAATAATATATAATACTTATTTTCAAGTGAGAATAATGACAACAACCAAAAATCTTAGAGCCACTGTCATTGGATTACTGAGGCTTTGCTTATCAAAGAAGATGGGATAAATACGACAGCAAGGTTAATATTGTTAATCTTCCTAAGCCTTTCAGCAGAATTTCTATTATTGTAATCAGATGCCACAGGTATTCCTTGGCTTGTCTATACCTCTTTAAGATATCATTACATTTCTCTGCTTTGAAATATGTGAGACCCTCAGGCAATTCACCTCTGTGTCTGGTTTCTGCTTGTATTTTTGCATTATGCAGCTGATTTGCTAAGAAGGTCCATTTTGAACTTAGGAGAAACACTGCTGTTCTGTTACCACATTAACCCATTCTGGATGACAAGTTCCCGCGTTATCATGCATCAACATTTTGTCTCCAGAAATCCAGATTCCTGATTCTGACTTCTGAGCTAAGCTCACTGCCCAGTATGCCAAAGGAGCACTTGCAAAACTCTTTAAAATACTTTTTAAAAAAAAAACTTTTCTTCTTTTTTTTCCACTGCTAACCACAAAATCTGCAGCAATTACACTTGCAATGAATATGGGTCATTGTGTTCCTTACACCTCTTGCTGAACACTGCATTTGCATTTTCTCTAGAGAAAGCTCCCCTGACAAAGGATCTCCACAGTTTGCCGGAAAGCAAAGCAGAACCAAAGAAGCTTATTTTCACACTGCCACTAGGAAAAGGCTGTTTTGAGTTGGTAGAGAGGATGCATTATGTCACGTTTTCTGTTCCAGAGGTGAAGGTCGCAAGATTTTCCACAGGGATTGATTCTTGAGTCTAGTCAAATATTTTAATCATCTGTATCATCATAAGAACACAGTACAGACATAAGTTGCACCCATTCCTCAAAAAGAGAGCCTCAGATAACCTAAACTTTTAAGGACCCCCACAAAATCAAGCTGAGAAGTGTTAGTGGAGCGGGCAAGGGATCAGAGGCTGAAGGGAGAGGCAACAGGGACTGCTGATTATTGGGGAGCTGTATCTGATGACTGCTGGAAGAAGAGGGGATGTGCTGAAGTACACCTCCTCTTGCCTTACCTGCATATGCATATGCAGGCATATGTATTTGTGTATATATAAACAGTCCAAACTACTGCCAAATCAAAAATTGTTCTTCCAAATAATCTGTGGGCTCTGCTCGGGAAAATACAATAAACACAGTTATCAAAAATGTGATCGATCCTCTCCACCACATTTCAAGTTCTGTGTTAAGTAACAAGGACAAGAGCTCTTTTCCTCTTAACCACCTTCCCATCTCTTCCCCCATACACAGGGTTACAGCTATATTGTTTTGTTCCGGTCATCACATGCCAAAGGATAGTAACAAAACTACCTTTTTTTTTTTTTCCTTTGCACTTACAGCAAGCACACAGTCTCCTTTCTGTGAGTCTTCTCAGGTGGCAAGTTAACAAAGAGACATGTGGCTTTTTACTATCAGTTGAATCCAACAGTATTGCCCCTTTGTCGTTAGCACAAGGCTTCACACTCGACATTATAGGCAGGTACTAATTTAGCCAGTTTTTCTGGGAACAAACAATTTATTTAGGAAAATTTGCTCATATTTTTTTTTACGTTGTTTAATTGTATGATCTGTGGTCAGCTAAAAACTGACCACAGACTGACTAATCTTGGGATGGATGGTGAGGAGTTACTGAGAGAGCATGAAGTGGTGAAAAGAAGAACAATCCACTTTTCTGAATCATTAATCTATAGTTAACATATTAATCCGGTCCTAAATAGAACAAACCACATTGAGTCTTCTAGGTGGCAAGTTAACAAAGAGACGTGTGGCTTTTTACTATCAGTTGAATCCAACAGTATTGCCCCTTTGTCGTTAGCACAAGGCTTCACACTCGACATTATAGGCAGGTACTAATTTAGCCAGTTTTTCTGGGAACAAACAATTTATTTAGGAAAATTTGCTAGTATTTTTTTTTACGTTGTTTAATTGTATGATCTGTGGTCAGCTAAAAACTGACCACAGACTGACTAATCTTGGGATGGATGGTGAGGAGTTACTGAGAGAGCATGAAGTGGTGAAAAGAAGAACAATCCACTTTTCTGAATCATTAATCTATAGTTAACATATTAATCCGGTCCTAAATAGAACAAACCACATCTTTTTATTCAATCTGAGATCTATTTTAAATTAAACACTCTGTAAAAAGGATCTAAAATAATAAGAATGGGTTATATATTTGAAATACCAAAGGCAGACAATCAAGTCTGAGCATAGCTCACTGTTTGCTTTTCCTTCAAAATAAGCACACATTGCTATTGAATTTTTTTTTGTGTGTTTGCATCCTGGCCATGCATTATTAAAATTAACTTTCACAAATCAGAAACTAATAGGACAATTGAGAATTAGTCTTCATTCACTCTACTGCAAGTGGAACTACTGACCATATATAAAAAAAAGAATATTTTGCATTAGTTAGAATTAACAGCAACTTGGTATATGAAATACGGTATGAATACACCAAATAACGGTGTGCAATACAGCTCCATAAGAATGTTAATATCAGCTCCATTGTAAAATACAGTCATAGACAGCAAAGGGTCTACGGGCTGAAGAAAGCTAAAGAATCTCCTAGGATCTTCTTGGCAATTCTCATGTGTGGTGACGTTTCTTTGCCCCTGACACGCAGCCTGTTTCACTGGCTGCCTAGCTCTGAGGTACCCAAGCAATTTCTAATCAAGTACACACCAGCAAGGCAGGCAGGACAGCAGGGTTGAAAAGTTGAGCAGGGTATGAGGCTTAACAGGTAAGAGGAAGGAATACATACCAGGGCTGAAAAATGCATAGCTTGGTCATGCAGAATGTATGATATTTTGGTAGCAGTACACTCATTTCTACTCCTCATGAGATAAATAAAATCCCATGTGAGATGCATAAGAGCTCAAGCAAATCAATTTTTCCCCTAAATCTCCTAATCCTCAGGCTATAAGTCTACAGGTCTGACTGTAAGCAAAAGCTGAAGTCCATCACAACATGTCCCCCCTTTGAAAAAAACCACAGGAATGCTTGTCAAGAGAACATGGTGAGAGTCAGTGCTGCCTGTTTTCAGATGGAACTTTTGGGATGAGCTGCTAGTGACACCTACAAGAGAGAGATTTCAATGACACAAAAAACACCTTACAATTTTTCCTCTAGCTATTTTCCTTGTGCTTTAAATGGATACTTGGAACATGAAATGATTAATTTGGAAAAACTCAAGTACCAGAGAATGTGGTGAGAGCTGTGGAGCTGGAGCCTAAACTCAGCTGAAACACAGGTAATTTATTGGGCTTTATGTGAACTTCCAAATGATCTCAGCCTATGTTCTGAAACCCTACATTTGGCTGTTCCTGGATCTCGGTTTCCCCATAAAAAACACTCTGGTCCTTTTTACAGCCTTGTCAGAGATGAATAGTCCTAGCTGCCACAATGCAACAGTAACTACACTTTTTTAAGCAATGGATCTTTGGGAATCACAAAAATAGCCTTTAAATAGCCTGCTAGTCTATGTCAGGCCACGGGTATGTATGGTTACGTACAAAGGACGGACATAGGCTCTCCTCTAACGTTAGCAAACTTCTTTAATCCCATGTGGACGTTGCAGTAATGAAGCCGAGAGGTTATCTCAGCGTCCTGGAACCCAAAGCCACTGCAAGGCTATTAAAGGAAAGTAGCCCAAAACACCGGCATGCTAGCAGTAATATGTGGTGAACACCTTTTTGTAGGGGAAAAGCATGTTTATGAGTTTCCCTTAAGCAATACAAGAAGACTGATCTCCTCATGTTAATGCAAGATTTTGGACTATAATTTCAAGTTTGCTTTTCTCCTCAAGGCCTTTTGCTTTATACTGCTGGCCAAGATTTTCAAAATTAAGAGTAAACATCTCAGATGCATCAGTGTTACTTAAGAGCCTAGTCTTAGTTTCGAAAGAGATGTTCGGGCAATTAGGAAGTTTAGGACTAGGGAAATGATTGTTGCAGTGGCTATTTTAAAAGGCAAAATTGATAGGGTCATTCCAGAAATGAGAAAGAGACAAAAAATCCAGCCATGAATAAATGCTTCCTTGGATCAAACCGTAGACAACGAGTTGCAGGTTAGGCTTGAATACCAGACTATCTCAGTCTACAACGTGTAAATACATATCTACAGTGTGAAGCCAAAACTATATAGCCAAATTGTTTTTTGGCTCTGTAGACCTCAACTCAAAGAAGTCATGTTAAGTTTCGTAAGAAAAAAGTTATTTCTTACTCAGTATTCATTACAAATATACAAAGTTCATCAATAAGGTTGAAAAATAATTCACATCCTGGTCACAAACAGAAAACATATCTTAGGATATTTTATCCATTTTTTTTCTGTAAAAAGCTTTGGGGCTCTGCATATGTTAAAGTTTAATTAAATTCCTTTCCTAAAGGCTGTTCTTTATTCCAAAAGGTTATGCCAAAGTAATGATTTTCAGTGCTTAAATTGCTCTGCCTACATAGTTACTAGCGTATTTACTGACCTATACCATGCCAGGGGAGAAGGGAAGTGAATTAACTGCTTGGTAATTGCTTAATGTATCCTAGCTTTGAAAATATAATGCTTCAAACATTGCACATTAGGGAATGTCTTACTGCATTTGGTAGAGTGAAAGCTGCAAAGTTTTTCCTTTTGCAGCAATCCAGTCCTGCCATGTTTTCAACATCCAGAATCAGAATCACAGAATAGTTGAGGCGGGAAGCACCTCTGAAGACCATCTGTACAACCCCTTGCTCAAAGCAGAGTCACCTAGAGCTTGTTGCTCTGAGCTGTGTTCAGTCTGGTTTGCGTAGCAAGGTTTTGGTAGCGGGGGGGCTACAGGGGTGGCTTCTGTGAGAAGCTGCTGGAAGCTTCCCCATGTCTGACAGAGCCAATGCCAGCCGGCCCCAAGACGGACCCACCGCTGACCAAAGCTGAGCCCATCAGTGACAGTGGTAGCGCTTCTGTGATAACATATTTCAGAAGCAGGGCGAAAAACTGCTGTGAAACAGCAGCCGGAAAAGAGGAGTGAGAATACATGAGAAAAACAACTCTGCAGACACTGAAGTCGGTGAAGAAGGAGGGGGAGGAGGTGCTCCAGGCACAGGAGCAGAGATTCCCCTGCAGCCCATGGTGAAGACCATAGTGAGGCAGGCTGTCCCCCTGCAGCCCATGGAGCTCCACGGTGGAGCAGATATCCACCTGCAGCCCGTGGAGGACC
>NW_008795561.1:627764-668964 GCF_000699145.1 Aptenodytes forsteri
GGAGGACTGTCTCCTGTGGGAGGGACTCCACGCTGGAGCAGGGGAAGAGTGTGAGGAGGAAGGAGTGGCAGAGATGGGTGATGAATTGACCACAACCCCCAGTCCCCGTCCCCCTGCGCCACTCAGGGGGAGGAGGTAGAGAAATCGGGAGTGAAGTTGAGTCTAGGAAGAAGGGAGGGGTGGGGGGAAGGTGTTTTAAGATTTGGTTTTATTTCTCATTACCCTACTCTGATTTGACTGGTAATAAATTAAATTAATTTCCCCAAGTTGAGTCTGTTTTGCCTGTGACGGTAAATGCTGAGTGATCTCCCCCTGTCCTTATCTCGACCCACGAGCCTTTCATCGTATTTTTCTTCCCCTGTCCAGCTGAGGAGGGTGAGTGATAGAACAGCTTGGTGGGCACCTGGCGTCCAGCCAGAGTCAACCCACCACAGAATATCTCTAAGGATGGAAACTCCACAGCTCTAGGTAACCTGTTCCAGTGTTCAACCACCTTTACAGTAAAGAAGTTTTTTCGTCTGTTTAAGTGGAATGTCCTGTATTTCAATTTGTGCCCATTGACTCTTGTCCTTTCCACACCACTGAGAAGAGTCTGTCTCTGTCTTCTTTACCCCCTCCCATTACATTGATCAGATTCCCCCTGGGCCTCCTCTTCTCCAGGCTGAACAGTCCCAACTCTCTCAGCCTCTCCTCATATGACAGATGCTCCAGTGCCTTAATCATCTTCATCACCCTCTTCTGGACTCTCTCCACTATGTCCATGTCTTTCTTGTACCAGGAAGCCCAGAACTGGACACAGCACTCCAGTGGTGACCTCACTAGTGCTGAGTAGAGGGAAAGGATGACCTCCTTCAGCCTGCCGGCAATGTTCTTCCTAATGCAGCCCATTGGCTGCTTTTGGCACAAGGGCATGTCATTAGCTCATGATCAACTTGGTGTCCACCAGGACCCCCAGGTCTTTCTCTGCAGAGCTGCTTTCCAGCTGGTAAGCCCCTAGTGTGTACTGGTACATAGGGTTATTTCTCCCTTGGGGCAGGACTTTGCATTTCCCTTTGCTGAACTTCATGAGGTTCCTGTCAGCCCATTACTCCAGCCTGTCGAGGTCCCTCTGAATGGCAGCACAACCCTCTGGAGTATCGACCATTCATCAAGGTTTTGTTTCCTCTTCAAACCTGTTAAGGTGCACTCTGTCCCATCATCCAGGTCATTAATGAAGAAATTGGTCCCAGTATTGATCCTTCAGATACACCACTGGTGACTGGCTGCTAGCTGTGCTGCTGATCACAACCCTTTGAGCCTGGCAGTTCGGCAGTTTTTCAATCCACCTCACTGTCCACTTACCTAGTGTACATTTCCTCTGGTTGTCCAATGAGGATATTAAGAGGGACAGTGCTGAAAGCCTTACTGAAGTCAAGATAAACAACATCCACTCTTCTTCTTTCATCCACTAATCCAGTCATCTCTTCGTAGAAGGCTGTCAGGTTGGTCAGGCATGATTTCCCCTTCATAAATCTTTGCTGACTACTCCTAGTCACATTCTTGTCCTTAATATGTTTGGAAATGTTTTCCAGGTGGATTTGCTCCATCACCTTCCCAGGGACTGAGGTGAGGCTGACCAGCCTGTAGTTCCCTAGATCCTCCTCTTGGCCTTCTTGAAGGTTGGAGTGGCATTTGCCTTCTTCCAGTCCACAGGAACTTCTGATCACCACAATCTTTCAAAAATAATAGAGAGCAGCCTCACAATGACATAGGCCAGTTCCCTCAGCACTTGTGGGGGCACCCCATCAGCTCCCATGGACTTGGGTATGTCCAGTCTGTTTAAATGTTCCCTAACCTGATCCTCCTCCACCAAGGGTGAGTATTTCTTGCTCCAGACCTTCTTATTGCTCTGAGGGCCCCGGGACTCCTGAAGGCCAGTCTTATCAGTAAAGAATGAGGCAAAGAAGGCACTGAATACTTCAGCTTTCTCCATGTCTTTTGTCACCAGGTCTCCTGCCCCATTCAGAAGCAGGCCCACATTTTTCCTAGTCTTCCTTTTGCTGTTGATGTACTTGTAGAAGCCCTTCTTTTTGCCCTTCACAGCAGGGGGCTGTGCCTCCATAGGCAGTCTCACAGGCATTATGTTCCTCCAGTCCTCTCTAGTTCATGACTGTGCCTAAAGGCACAATCTAGCTGTCAAACTGCAGGCACTTCCCAGACCACCAGATGTCTGCTGCCTTCAGAAATTTAATGTACACCTTAGATTCCTCCATCTCTCAAAAGCTAAATAGTCCTTTTCATTTTCTCTCCTTTTTTTTTTTTTTTTGTGAAAGCTATCTATATTTCTCTCAATTATTTGTGACAATAACAATGTAGGCTCCTGCTATGTGGTGCTTTGTGAAAGATCTATATTTCTCTCAATTATTTGTGACAATAACAATGTAGGCTCCTGCTATGTGGTGCTCTATAGTTTCTGATATAATCTGTTTTATTAATAAGTGGCTGCTCTTTGGAAAATGAAATATTTCTCGGTAATCATCACTGCAGGCATCAAATCATATACAGAAAAATAGCTCTGAAGATATCATTAATCCTTGAGCTGCCACACCTGACAAACATAAATATGGTTAAAGGATTCAGAAAACTCATTAATCAAAATACAAGTACTGAAATAGATTTCCTCTTGCTTTGAAGTGTATTGCCCTCATAACATTGTGAATTAGACCTTCATTCAAGTTTGATGGTGAACACTTCACAAAATAATAGATTTGCAGAATCAAGTTAGAGTTGGATGTTAACAAGGTTTCTGTGCTGATGGACAACTGCTTCACAGGAATGTGGCTGGCTATACATATCTTTGCAGAAGTATCTGGGGACAAGATTTTCAAAAACATGTACTTTTCAAACATGGGCCTCCCAGATCTTTATTCAAATTCCTAAGAAAATGGCCTAATTTTCAACTATTGCGCAACCAAGTGCTTATAAAATGATTTAGAAGTCAGTTTGGACACGTAAAATCACGCTTTCATAAGCTACATGACACTCAGGGCAATTTCACTGTTGGTTTAAGCTGACCAAAAATAGTAGTCCTGCTACACCCTCCACCCCTTCCCTTGGATTAACACCTGAAAGAAAAAAAAGAACAAAAATGTAGCTTGCCGCACAAGCACTAATGCTGGCAACAGGGAAGGGGCTGGAGTGTTTGTTCAGAGGTAGACAGGAGAGGGGGATTTCCCTTTTAAGCACCAACAAAGCTCCAGATCGCTTAATACAATCCCAACGCTCCCTATTAGGGAACAGAAAGGCAATGGTGATTTAGGTACTGTAACAGTGAGTATTGCACAGGGGCATAAACAGGACTCCTAACGACTTGGGCCAGTTGGTGCAGTGCTGACCCCAGCGGCATGTTACCTCAGGAACAGGCAAAAATGCCTGTGTCCCCAGAGCAATTCAATAAGCGCTACGCAACAGTGCAGCCCAGAGCTGTACTGTATCCTTCTCTGAGAGGTGTGGAAGAGGATCAGAGGTAGGGCAAGACACCCCTCAGAAAAAAAAGGAGGGCCCGCACCTGCGACCATAAGCAACAGCTCAGATCTTTTCCATGCTCACAATATGTGTTGACCACAGTAATCATTTATCAACTGCATAAAGACAAAGCTCTCGTTTAAAGACTGTCCAAACAATTGCGTCTAAAACTCTCCAGCCTTTGAAGTTTTCACCTAGGGTAAAAGTCTCAGTTTAAGTTTAGCTAAAACTCTTTGAATCTGCTTCTCTTTTTGCCTTTCATTTCACCTCTGAAGAAAAAAGAAAAAGGAAACTACAGTACAGGAGTTACATTTCAGCATGAAAAAGGATCTTTCTGATTAGCCTTATTCAACAGATCAGAAATTTGGGATTTAATTTATTATAAATGCTATCCTTCAACCACTCAACGAAGTTTAATTTCATTAACACTTGGGCTTCTCTAGAAAGCTTTGATTGCTGAAATGCATCAAATAAAGAGGCAATAAAGAGGCCTCATGGTATTAATACATTTTTTGGCCAGAAACAAATGGTAAATATTTTCAAAGCTATTATCTGTCATGTTGGATCATATGGAGCCTTGGTATTATGAAAGAATTAAAAACAACCTTTGATTTTACTGAGGTTTGGCTAGTTTACAAATACTATGATCTTTATTAAGGATACCAAATAACTTCAGAGAGATGTGCTCTTATCTTGGTTTGGCAAACTTGAAGTGCTTTTAGATCTCTGGTTTGCCTTCCAGCCAAACCTCGCAATGGGTTTTAATGTTGACAATGCTGCGAAATCACTCATGCCTAAAATGCAATAACTGTACTTGAAGTAGCCTCATTAAAAAATAGTTTCCACCATATATTTTTTAATCCTTCCTGTTCCACCTTTGAGAACGTGACGTGCTTTAGGTAGTATAAGAACCTTACATAGTACAAAAACAGGTGGAAAAACTTCCAGGCTAAATGTCCAAAATGTGCAAAATCACATATATCAGCCTCCTGATGATACTTTATTCCCACTATCTTATTTACAGAGGGTTTAGTGTCCATCACAGCACATCATCACATACGTGCAATCTCTCCATTTAGTGAGAGTGGCTTAGTTTACCCTACCTGTCCCACGACCACATTATTCAGTTTCAGCCAAGCTTTGATACAGTAGCATATCCATGACACCTGGGCAATTAATTATTGTAACCCTAAGCATTTCTTGGCAAAGAGCCACATCATGGCACACAGCACGATACGGCTCTGTGATTCAATTTACCATGGAAGAAAAAGTACCTAATCCTGAGGATTTGACATGAAAGCCCTTACGTAGCCTCTCAGTCATCACCTAGAGGCGACAGCTCTGCTGGTATTGTTAGCAGAACTTCTGACGAGGGAAGCTTTCTGAATCTTAATGTGTGTTAATCCCTGACCACATTCTCAAAATAAGGCTGAAATAAGGGGTCACTTCACCACATTTGACCCCTTTAAAAATAAAAGTTAGGGTGGGTTTTTTTTTAAGTGAGCCATGCATCTGTGCATCATACTGGGAAAGATTTACGATATGCCTTGAGTCTCCTACCTTCCGTCTCCAGTTTTATAGGGATTGTAGGCGCTACTGCAGGAATGTGATGCTTGCTATCAACACACAACCTCGGGAGCAGCAGCAGAAGCAGCTGAATCAGTTGCACAAATATTTCACACTTGGAGATCCTCAGAAAAGCAGGTCTCCTCAGAAAAGCAGGTCTCTGACTACTCTAAACCAGGACAAAGCACCTCAGAAGGCTGAATTCACACAGACATCTTTCAGAGGAATTGCTATAATATGATTCTCGGTGTACTGGATTCCCAGTCTGGCTTTATTTGCTCATTTATGCAGTATCTCAGCCCATTGTTTAAAATTAATACCAAAAAATGCATGCTACGTAATCTGAACCAAGGACCTTTGGCGGTCCCCTTAGCTGTTCCCTGACTCAGTCCATTTCTTTCCCAAGTTGGCAGGTTTTATACCTCATGCCACAGTTCACAAAACTTCATCAGAGTTGCAGTGTTATTTATTTGCCTGCTGGCTTTATGTAAACTGTAACCGAAGGTGGTCCGTATGAGTGTGTTTGTAATACGTTACACCTTCCTACCCGAGGGGTGAGATGAACATTGATCAAGGAGGAGCGTTTGATTAACCAGATACTTGCAATGTGCTAGAGTGAAATTTGGCATTAGGAAGGTTGTTCCACTCGAGCACGAGACTCATTTTCACTAGAAAAGCACCTTCAGCATTTCTCAGATACGAAATGAAAATTCACCTCCTGCTCGAGTTGCTTGTTTGCCTCCAGAATTGCTCTCCAGCCTGACATTTTTTCTGGAGGGGAGGGCGGGTGTTGAGAGATTTGACTAGTGAACAGCGCAGTCATCAGCATCCTGAAAGGGCAGGTTCAGGCAATAAATCTAGGATCCTGTTTACCAAACAGCTTCTGGGCACCCTTGTCTCAAATGCGTAGCTACTAATTTCGACAGGGCAACCTGGCATAGAGAAAAACTCACAAAATATTCTTTGCTGAGGGGCTCCTCTTGTGAAAGGGGCAAGCCTAGATGAAACCAGAACAAAGCTACTGAAAGGGACTGTGTCTTTTTTAACGTAAGGCTGCAAGAGCCTGTCGAAAAACCTGCTGAATTATGTCCCTGCTCTGTGTGCTCACTGTGAATGACTGGACAGCATCGGTTTTGTATCGCCAGACACCATTGTCGTTTCATGCTAATGACATTATAGTCATGACAAAAGGTGGCTATTGTTGCTTACTTTCTAGTAAGAGCATCCACAAGGGGAGATAACGTATGTGCTGAAATCCTCGCCCCTGTGAACAGTGAAGCTCTCCTGGACGCCCTGGCTCTGCCTACACCTAGCCTCCATTTCCCCACAGAAAAGCAACTGTAGGTGAACTGCTACTTTCAGCATCACAGCCGTGCCAGGAAGCCCAAATCAGTCCGGGGATCTCATTATGCTAAACACTGTAACAAATGCACGGTAAGAGCCAGCCAGCCTCTGGCCCAAAGATAAAGAGTCTAGAGCAACAGAGCGTAAGGGAGAAGCAGAGAGGAATGTGAAGCTACTTGCCCAGCACTGCAGAGTAGGTCCAGGGACAAAGTTCAGAACGAAATCTTTTGCAATCCAGTGACTCTGAATTTAATGTCAGACCATACAAACATTTGCGTGGAGGACTGTGAAAAGACTTTGCCAGACGGGGAATGGCCAAACTACTTACGAGATACAGAACTACTACCCCTGTGCTAAGGACAGGTTTCCCAAAAAGTCAAATAAACCTCCAGTCTCCTTCTCCTGCCCCCAGCCAATATGGGATCCCACAAGCACACTTTCTTATGGTATCTGCTTTTGTTTACCTTCAGATCATTTTTTAAAAGTCTCTCCCCAGCCTCTGGAACATACTAAACAATCATGATACCATAGTAGAAATTAGACTACTAATAAGTCCAGTGTTGTGCTATCAGTAGTTGAGACACTTTCTGTAATGGTTCAAAGGTAACATCATGAACTATCACACGTGTAAATTCAGGACAGAGATAGCGGTGAAATCCTTGCAAATAACAATGGAGAGCAGTAGTACATATCTATAAAATTATAAGCAATCACTCATAGCAGTGTATTCAAGCACCAGCACAACACCCCTGAGAAGCTCTATAGGTACAAGTGAAATTTTACAATTGTATTGGCTCTGGATGCTTTTGATAAGAATAGTACCATTCTGCTTAATAGGCAAGAATATATGCTTAGGTTAGTATCAAATGCAACACGGAAGATTTCAGCCTATCAAAACTACTTTTAGCTGTATTATGAAATTTTAAAATCTTCCTGAAGTTTACCAGACTACAAGGTGGTATTACAGTCACCTAAGGAAATGAATGCGTAGCTGAGGGGGAAAATGTTTTATAGTATCTGATAATACCTTAGGCATTGATAGGACATTTTTGTACAGGTTGAAAATGCATTCTTCATTTTTCACTGACAGCTGGTTAAAGGAGGAATGCAGTGAAAAGTCTATAAAAGCTTTAAAAAAACCCCTTGAATAGGTCTGCACTTCTGGTTTTCTCCCGCCCATGCTAATAAGTGATGTGCAGTTGTTAACAGTACCTTTTGGCTTCAGTGCCACCTTGGCCTGTAACCACACCAGGCAACAAAGAGTCCTACAGCACTTCTTGAACCGGGAAAGAATGGGGTTTCGCATCTCTTTTTAATACAATAGTGTAGAAATATTGGAAGCAACTTTTTACACGATTCTTTTTCTTCAGCTTGCACGAAGTCTATGCACTGCCACTCCAGCAGGCTGGCTTTTGCTCCTTCTCTACCACTGGAAGATACTTTCTGTAGGTCAGCATAGCTAGTTTTGGAGTCTGTTCTTACTACTTTTGGCTCCTCCATGTCTGATACTGCTGATCATTGATTCCCATTTGATATATTTTCTTTCCTTGAGTTTGCAATACTGTCCTTGCCTCTTTCTTCTCCTACCTTTGTGGCTGCTCCTCCTACATCTCCTTTGGGAGGCGGTGTTCTTTCTTTTTCTAACATTCCCTGGGGCAACTCTTTCCTCTGTTTCTAGTTTCTTCTTTTTCCTTCCTCACAACCTGCTCCTACACACTCTCATCTCCTCCTATGACTTCAGCTGCTATCTCTCCATCAACAAATCACAAACCAGCCTGATCAGCCGCTCTCCATCCAATCCTACATATTTCTCAGCTTCACTAGCATCTTCTCCTTGATGTCTCAGTGTCAACTTAAAGGGATGATGGCTAAAACTGATGACCTGACTCTCTTCAGTCCATAATTCTCTGTCAGTGTTGAAGTCCTCACTTTTCTTCTGTAACTCCATCTCTAACAGCTCCTCCCACTCTCTAAACCTTTACCAAATGAAACCTGTACCTTTTCACTTTTTTTTAGTGTTACACTTTTGAGAGCATCTTGTTCCTTTCCATTCACACAAACACAGTTTAGATGCATATCCTTCTTAAGGCATCATCTCTCTTCTTGTTTGTGACATCCTAGCAAAAAACTGTTTTACTGATGAAGGACTTCCTGCAAGAGCATTGCATTGATCTGTCCTCTCTCCCCCTCTTTTCCCAGTACTCCCTCCTTTCTTTGAATCCCTTCATTGGTTTCCTCTGTTCTGACATCGAGTCAAGGTTTATTACACTCAGCTCTTTCAGTAACACTAGTAATTATTTTCCTGCTTTTTTCCATATGCTCTTATGCATTTCATCTCTCTCTGAGCTAGTCCATGTCTTTTCTTTAAAAAAAAAAACAACCTCCTGTAGAGGTTTTCTATCTTTCCTCTTGTAGAGAAAATTTGTCTTGTAGAGAAAAGATATTTGGTGATCTAATTGCCATTAACAGATAAAATAGCTTTGATACTCTGATCATTTCTCCTGAAATATTACAAGAGAATGAAACATGCTTATTATTCCTTTTACCCATGCATCTATGATTTATTATCAGAGTAAATGTATTCTTTCCTCTGCAATATAGGCAGCAAAAAAAGATTAAAAAATAGGCTACACAGATTCAAGAGGCATATGTCCATCAGTGGTCATCAAGCATGATGGTCCAGGTGTGCTTTTCCAGAAGTGTATAAACTGATGATTGCAGCAAGCTGGAACATTATATTTGGAGAAAGATTCCTGTATACCTTTCTGTTACTGGCCCATATGTTGGACACTGGTTACTGGGCTAGCTGGGCATTTGCTTTGCTGAAGTCCCTATGTTACATCCCCACAGTTCTTATATTCCTGTAACTTAATGGGATAACCAACAAATCTTTCCGATAACCAATAAATCTTTCTGATATCATCTGTGCCCTTTATCTTTTTCCACCCTTACAGAAACCCTTCCCCTTTCTTTACAAGAGGGGCTCACTTTGTGAACTCCTGTGGAGTAGGATCCCATCTTATTTCTTTGTCTTGAAAACTTCCCAGCACTTTTATGGGAACACCTAACATTCTGATTATTAATAACAAGAAAAATGATATTATGATGAGAGCAGAACCGCTGCTGGCAGAATTATTTGCAATCCTAATTTCACACATACAACATGCTGTCCTGAACCTCTGCCCCTCCAGGTAATATCAGCTGGGGTTTTGTTTTGTTTTTCCTTTTCCAATTCTGCTGCAGGCAGTTTACTTTGCAGCTTCCATCCATTAATCTCAAAGTACTTTTACATAGAGGAATTAATTAAGACTCTTGCATACAAGAATTAATTAAGACAGTAGTAGGCATGTTTTATCATCTCCATGTTGCACATGGGGGAACTGAGGTGAAGAAAGAGTTGCCCAATTCTTTTGCAGAGCTGGGAATGTACTTAGGCATGTATCATATCCTCTCAACCTGGTGTGTAAGAATATCCTTTCTCTCCTAACGTTGTGAGGCAGATATCCTGTTTACCAAGTAAAATACCATTGACACGCAGTCCTATTATTCAAAATGGAAACGCTTCCCTCAGGCGAATACCTTGGCCAGTCAAATTTCTAAACACATCCTTCTTTCTTATTTCAGACAGAAAGAAGAACACAGCACGAAAAGCAAACTACTGTAACTACTGTGGGATCTGATAACATTTATACTCTTCTAAAGAATCAACCCAATACCTGAAATCTGTAATCTTATCATCCTGCTTTAACAGACTCTCCCTCTTTCTCAGCATTCACATGTATACTTCTGTTTGATAAAGAAAGAAATACAAACCTAATGACTTATGATTTTTATCTACAGTTCATAAAACCTTTGCACAGCTGACGCTGTACTATCATGCTTCTGAAATGCAACAGTGCCACCTTCAGATCATGCTAAATATGACTTTTTCACAAACCATCAGTATGGAAGAAGCACAGCAGCGATTTTTCTTTTCATCCAGACAAGTCCTGCTAGAAAGCCCAGAAGCACATGTATAAACCTGAGCAGAACCTGCACATTGACATACTGAAGCACAAATGTTCGCTGGGAACAGTGGTCCTTTATTTTCATAAATAAACATTAATAAAGAGCAATCAAATACTACTTTTTAATACCTGGCATATTCACTCTCTAAGCACGAGAATCACAGCATATTCCCCTGCCACTGCACTACCAACTCACATTGGGCAAAGCAGCACATCAGCTGGGACCTCCTCCTGTTCTGCGACTTTCATGTAATTTGCCAACTATGCCTGCGTATGTTGAGTCCCACAGTGAGAGCCAAGCTGCAGTATATACTGTAAATAGGTATCTGTATGCACGTATGTATATATCCTAGATACACTATACACATTACATACTGGATATAGTATGCATTATATCCCCCAAAAGGGCCCTGCTCTGAAAGAAACCTACCAGAAAGTACGACCCCAGGTTGTGTTGCAGCCCCTCCCCGCTATATGATGAGATGCAGGTCTAGTGCATGACCCATATACACAGGTATACCTCCTGCCATGTCTCCTCCCTGCCAAATTGAGACTGTCAATCAAATGTGTATGTTCCATTCTGAAGTTTCTTCTAAACCACAGCATTTGACAGATCCTTTTTACCCTCAACAGAGGTGTTATTTATTTAAAACTGAACCAGCCTGTCATTAAATATTAAAACAGGTAACAGTTTCAGTAAATTCAGTCCTGCTTTAAAAATTTTATTATTACACAAAAATTGGTGCAATGCTGTTTAAACAAGAAAGAACAGTTAATTCAATTTACAGTCTCTTCGCAGACATACTACATATTTTATATTTGGTTTTATTATAACGGGCAAACCTCATCATTTTAAAGCTAAGCCATTTGCATTGGTAATTAGAGCCAGTTCTGAAAAAAAGTTAAAATACTTCTCAAATTAAAGGTTAGGCGTCTGGTATTTTGAATAAAAAAAAAAATCTGTGATATTAGTTCAAATTACACATATTGGACTGGAGAGTATTAAATCAATACAGGCTTGAAAATCAAGGTGGGAATTAATTACTTGAGTTAATTTCTTCAACCTTGTTCTACAGTATGACTGAGAGAAGAAAGTAAGCAGAAAACACTCTACTCACCCACTGTCATACCATCCATGTAACGCTTGATGATATCAAAGGAATCTCTTAAATTTCCTTCTGTTATGTCAAATATGATATCTGCTTGGTTGGCCGGATATGTAGGTGTGATGGCACGAAGAAAAATAATCTCTGCAAATAAAGAGTATCACAGAATATACTGAGAAGTATTTGAAAACACCACTGAGGAACCCAACAGAATTTGATCCAAAATGACTTGTCCTCAAAGCTGGTGGAGGACAACCCCGCACCCCCAGTTTGTCCTTTAAAATGGAAAGAAAGAACATCTGGGGGAAGGGTGGATTTGGATAGATTAATTTTCTCCTCCTGCACCATCCAAGAAGCCCTGAAGCCAAAACACTACTTTGAGAGTCCAGAAAGACCACTCTTAGAAACTAGTTGGACTTCCAGCATGTACCCAAAGAGGACAACACTGGGGATCCACAGAGTGGGCAGTGGAGGGGGACCAAACAGATAAACCCCTGAACTCTGATTCCCTTAGGCAGTTATACAAAGTATTGCCATTACAAATTACAGAGTCCTTTTGAGCACTGGAGGAGGAGTTTAGGTTTAAAAAAAAAAGTGAAACTATTTTTCAAACCTCTTGTGAGGGAGGTAAATATTATTATTCTCATTATTATCCTCACTCTACAGATGATGAAACTAAACCATGGGGCTGTAAGAATTCACCCAAGGCCATGCGCTGAATTACAGTTTAGGAACGTCTTCTGGGCTTCGGTAGTACTCTCAGATCACTAGGTCTCATCTCTTTTTATTAAATCATGAGGATGGACTAATGAGGGAACCGTTTGGGAAGCATCCTGGGCCAAATCCTTAGCTCTCCTGCCAGTACACCTGGTGAGGCTGAAGGGGTGTGTATGGGAGTAGAAGTGGCTATGGGGCATTCCTCCATTCCCTGTGAAGTAGGGCCAGCCAAGGCCTGAAACAGGCCTGACACAATCTACAGCAGCTCTATGCAGCGAAGTTATTGGTGGTTAAATTGTTCCTATATGAACACGGATTGGGACGTCTCTTGCCCTACTCCCTCTGCCTGGTACAGAAGTGAAGAATCAGCTCTGGCTTTCATTTAGGACAACTTTCTGAGATAGCAAGGCTGAGACTCTGGGTGCATCAGAAATAGGGATTTAAGAACTTTAAAAACCCCTCCAAAATAATCTCCCTTTCCTCCGTCCCCTTCTTCTCCCTCTGTGTCTGTGCCACACAGTAAGTTGCCGAGTGGCTCATCCTACAGAGAAGCAGGGCTGAAGGCAGTCAACCCACCTATGGAAGTATACGCAATCCCCAGTGAAGCTGCCAGAAAATGAATACAAATGCCAAGGACCAAAAATTGGCTCTTGATCTCTAAGTTTATATGCGAACTAAGCGAAGTGAGTGCGATCCTTATGAAACTGCAGGACTTAAAAACTTGCAGAGGCCGAAGGAACTACAGAAATACATGAGTGCCCATGAGAGTGTAGCATCTGGGGCTGGAAAACTCACTTTGGATGACTGGACAGGCACTCACTTGGATGCTTTTTGAAAATCTTAGCTTAAAAACTTTCTGTCCAGTCCTTGGAATTTCCCTTCCTTTATTGTATATTTTAAAAAACAACTTATTTTTTTCACAGGTCAAAAACCAGCAAATCACAGTACTAGATAGTATATTCAATATAATGTATTTTGTGATTAATGTTTGCATGTAGATAAAGGCTATATTCTTGGAACAAGCCACCTGTCAATAGCGAACAACAGACCATAAACAGATGAGAGAAATATAATGAGCACCTACTTCCTATGGCAAAATCTGCAAAAAAGGGAAGAAAAAAGTCATGGGGCACACAGCTATTATGTGAGTAAATGTGAATTATGTGGTAAATGGGAATTCAGACTCAATATTTCCTTAGACTGGGAAGCCGTATGAGTTAGAGCTCAGAGTGACTTTCTTTGCCCCATAAAATTAAAACTCCTGGATATCGAAGGTTTTAATTAAATGAATAGTACACTATAATTTGGAACTGTGCAAACATTTTACTGCACCGGTAGCTAGTCTGGCTTTAGGCAAGGATTTCCGGTGGAGGTTTTATATGTTGTAGTCTATTAAATGGAACAAGGAACAAACCACTTACCTTCAGGTCTTGTAAATTCTCTGAACGTGGGCAGTGAAATGACAGTGTGGGAAATTGTGTGGACTGGATCCAACACACAGTTGACATCATTTGGTCGACAAGACTTAATGCAACGGATAGTATCTGTCTTTTCAAGTCTGACACTAAGAGAAATGAGAGAGAGATGCATATATATCCTGAAAATGAATTACTTTGTGTTTTGCAATCTGGGGAGCTAGAAACTCTAATTGATATAAGTGTTCATTCTTCACCTCAAAAACTTAGACAAACGCAGATCATCAGAAGTGCTGGACCACTGAAAAATTTGGCTTGGGTAAGAGTTGCAGTCAAAACCCCCTCAAACCCAGTTCTTCAAGCCAGGCATGTAAGAATAGAAAGAACTGTAGTGCATAAGACGCCATGTAAAGTCTCTTTTCAAGTACAAACAGGACCAAACCACTAGGCCCAGATCCTCAGCTGCAGTGCACTGGCGCGGTCTCACCAATTTCAGTGGAGCTACGCTTATTTGCACAAGCCTTTTTGTACTCCATGGGGTATCAGTCCTATAAAGCAGAAACAATTGTTTCCATTCTGGAAACCTGGCAGGAAATAATCTGAAGGGCCAACTTTCTTTCACGACTTTCAGTGCAGCAAGAGCCAGAAAAGCCTCTCTTTTTTCACACCCCCCCTTTCCATCTAAACTGAGAAAACAGAATGGAAACTGGGGGAGGAAAAAAGTTAACCACATTATTTAAAACCTCAAAGATTGAATTCTGAGTTTGGGGAAATGGTAAGGGTCCTTTCATATTCCATCTCAACCAGCTGCTCATTCGTACTTGAAAGTCTATTAAAAGTTGAATGACTTCTTCTCACCCTTGTCCACTAGAGTGAATTTAAAGTCACTTACAGTTCAAGAACTTCACACAATACCCGGTCTGTGTTCATGAGAGATGAAAGGGCTATGCTGGGACTTACAATGTGACTAAGGCCCACAAATGATCTCAACTTTGACCTGCCCATTTCTTCATATTTCTAAGTGGAAAAAAAGAAAAGACTGCAGTGTCAGAGGGGGGGAATTAAAAGATTAAAAGGAAGAAAAATTCACTGAGTAAAAGGGAAACAAAAATGGAAGCTTTAGTTCGTCAGATGCCTCTAGAAACAAATGGTTCCTGCTCTTTTCAAAATGTGTTACCCAAGTCCACATCTACAAGCCATCTTTTTTCAGATGTTCAAAGGGACTTTATGGCTCTATTAATAATAAATACATCAGTAACTTCTTATTATATGCTACCCACATTTGCTCATCAAAGAAAACAAAGCCAAACATGGTGATACTGTATGAAGCTAAAATAAAGATAAAAGCGAAAACATGAATCAACATTAAGGAAAACATGCTTCAACAGATATGAACTGGCATAGTCCACGGGAAGGCAATGAAGCCGGGTTAATTTACACCAGCCGAGTCTGGCTTGTTATTCTCACTCTGTAGTTGATGTTTTGAGACTGGCCAGGAGATACAGGCCAGGAGAGACCTTTTACTTCCCACCTTTACCTGGGTACAAAATTTCGTCATTTCCTAGACATCTCACAGGGAACAGAATAGGGCTTTCTCCTGAAATGCCTCATGCTGGTCATTTTAGAACAAATTAATTCTGGATATATGGACATAATAGTCTGACCTACGATAACAGATTCCATCCCTTTATTTTAAATCTCAGCTGCCAAATTAAGAAAGGACTTCCAGCCAGCTGACCCTCATGTCTGTGAAATAAGGATCAGCTAAATTACATAGTCTAGTTCCAGCATAAAATAGTCTATTTCAAAACACATAACAAATAGAATGGAGGAAAAATGTACATAATTTGTGTTTGTTTCCTTCTCTCCCTTTTTTTTCCTTACTGTGTATAGAGGAGTTTAGTAGACATTTACATCTATACAGCCATACAAACAAACATTGCATCTTTCCTCAGGATCCTGCTGAGCTGGGGTCACAACAGCCAAGTCAGACTGGGTTTACTTCCAATAACGTGTTTAAAAATTCTGAAAAAGTTCTTTAAAAGTTTTTCTCTTTGCATTATATAACACATAAATAATAACTATACCACCATCTAAAGGTTTTAGGGACACCAATAAACAGTAGCTTGCATAACTCATTTTGGGACATTATTACTAATGAAGTACTGACACAATACATACAGCATCCTAAATTTTCATAGCTGTATTTAGATAATAGCATTTGTATGCAAAAACATTGTGGTGGGAATGTCTGAAGCATTCAGTATTGGTCTGCCTTTGCTCCTTCCTGAGACGGAAAGGAGCTTTACTCTCGACTTCAGCTGGAACAAAATTTGGCAAATACAAACATTTCTGAAATTCTCATCCAATAAAGCCATGAATTTGTTTAAGATGAAGTCGTAAGTAAGACTTACATTCATAATTCTCACTTCTGATTCACTGGAGTAAAGCATTCTGACATGAATTAGGTACCCTGCATACAGAAATGGAAGATCACAATGATCACAAGTGATTTGTGTTAGTTCCTAACTAAAACTAATTACTAGATCCATCCAGCTTGTAACCATACGTGTGACAGATAAACGTTTGTGTCAGCTCTGTTTCTTTGCACCGTTTATCTCTCCTCTTACAAATCCCACCACCTTTTTTTTTGCATGCTCTGTCCACGCTGCTAAACTTGAGTTTATGCTTTCATTTTCCCCTGCCTAAATATTCATTCTCTGATCTCCTTTCTTTTGATATCCCTGCTAATTGCTTCAGCATATCCAACGTGCAGTTAGTAACACTTTGTTCTCTCATTCCTTCGACAGCACATCTTTAGACCTCTTCTGGAGCAACTTCTTTGACAACCAGCATCTACTTCAAATCCTGATACTTGCTATTAATGATGTGCTCTGATCTCAGAATACTTTTTATTTTACCCTTACACGTCATCTTTGCATTTGATCTTCTGATTAGCTGACGTTTTCCTTTTTGCTCATGTCCTCCTACAGTGGGGACTGTGCCTGACAAAAGTTTCTTCCTAAGTGCTCGGAACTTTCTTTATTCAAATCTTTCCTTCAAGTTTTCCCCCTCTAACAAAAATTGCAGCTTTGAAGCTGGTACCTCCTCCAGGCCTTTTTCATTTAAAAGAGAAAAAAGTTAAGAAACAGCTCAGTTGCTCTAATTATTTTGGAAATAATCCTTTCCTGAATATAATTTTTTCTGTCTTCTTGGGTCCTGGTGTCATTCCTTTTCATATTCTTTGTTGGATTCAATTAGTAAGTTCTTTGGACCAGGAGCCGTGATTTCATTTTCATTTGGAAAGAACCACGCACATAAATGGCGCTACATAATCACATACATGTTCTTCAAAGTTCCAGCTAAACTGCAGCATTAAAGCATCTAATACAGGAGAATCTGAGCTCCGTGTTCTTGAATTACTTGCTGAATGCAATTAATATGGTAGCATTTTACAATACTGAAGGCCAAATTCTCTCACTCCCTTCTTTTTCTGCCAAACAAATATATATTAATGCTTGCAAAAATGAAGTTTATTTTTGAATCTTTATCCTACTTAATTATGGCCTCATAATGAACTGGTAGCCAGAGGGCATTTATATACAAGCATCTTCTGTGGCGGTAAGAAACCCCATTAACTCAAGTAGCACGGGCTTGTGCTTTCAATATTTAAAGCTGGGACTCTATCCCCACTGGCAACTTCTGGCAGCTTTATAAGTATGTGTCAACAGACTTATTAAACATTGGCATTCCTCATGAGACTTGAACTCCTGTCAGCCAGCTGGGATAAACTTTGCCTTAGGGAACATGTAATACTCTGGCAGAGTGCTGCGATCATGCCCCAATCTAGTCCTTGGCTGATGATGAGCCTGAGAGCCCGCAGCTTACAGCTAATAGAGTAATTCCTTGTGTTCAGGTGATTAAGGTTTGTGATCTTGGTTTAGAAGGTTCCCAGTTTCTAACCTTGTACCTTGCCTGTGCTGTCTGTATTTACATAGTGAGGCATTTTTTTTATATGTGCATTCACATGGGTTGTTCCTCACTCGTCTATGGACTGACTGTTCTGTCTAGGTACTGGGCAGCAGAGAGATCTGAGCCCAAGATGGTGTAAAAGAACATTAATTTTTAGATCATACCTCTGGGACTGAGCTTTTAATATTTATCAATACAAGGACTGAAGAGTAAAATAAATCCTTTTCCAGCTCACAAAACAAAAAAACTCCAAAGAAATTCCAGTTGTATTGTCTACATTGTTCTTGACAGCATAGAAGTAAAGGAAGAAAGTCGTAGAAGTAAAGGAAGAAAGACTTGGATATTGGAATTCTGGCTGACCTTTCAGGGCTGCTATGGTTTGGTTGGGGTTTTTTTTGCGGTGGTGGTGGGTAAAGTCTTTACAGTTAAAAATTTATCAGCTTTGATATGGAATTTGGAGAAACAAAGATGTTATGAGACCCATTAAATATCTTTTTCAAATGTTCCTGTAGACACATCCCAGGATATAGCCTGTGAAATAGAAAGGAGCTCTCTGCTGCTAGCTGAATGCTGTTAGGAAGCTCGTTGCTGTTTTCCCATCATTATTTCCCATCAAGTTTTTCAGTTCAGTGGAAATTCCACAGAAAGGAAGATGAAAAATCTCTAAAAGAAATGTTCTTTAGAGGAGATTCTCTTTTGTACCATCCTTAAAAGTTAGAACTGGGATCTGTACCTGGTGGACATCAGCACAAGCTCACTAGCTACAACAGAGCAACGATAACTAGCGCAGCTTGAGAATCGGGCTCCACGCTTTCAAAGTGACTTGTGTGCTGGGGCACCTCTGAGGTCCTAAGGGCCTTTTAATAGATTTTCAGAAAATGCACAGTGTTTGTCCCGTAAGTGATGAAACTATCTAAATATGTCTCAGTTGAGAGAGCTCGAATTATGTACCTATTTTGTTTTGAAAATTTAGACCTAACATATGCAGCTGTGTATCATCAAATGAGACCAACTCCACTACTGTGTGAAGTAAATTAATAGTTTTCAGTCCTCGGTATATTCAGATAATAAGCTCTTGGACACCAATTTCTGCTTCTTATAATGATGCAAAGTACACATAAGAATCTCCCCAAATTGAGACATTCAGTGATAAGGGAAAGTGGAGAACTGTAATGATGATGGCAAATAAAATGCAAGTGCAGCATGCAACAGATGAACTAAAACTTTATTAAAATTGGAAAAAAAAAAAGCTACTCTTAGAAGAGAAAAAGTAGCCGCTAATGCCTGTAAGTTAGGGATCAAAGCTGTGCAGAGACAAAGATAAAAAGTTTGGCAATAAATGTGTTGACAGTTCCATGGCGGGAAAGTTGCATTTGAATTGTCAGAAGAAGGTCTCTGGGCTCTGTGATTTGCCGCTGCATGACCACAATGCCATTGTGGTTGTTCACTTTTTTTGTGGTGAAAAAACCCTCCTGGTTCCCGCTGATGATGGACAGCAGAATTTTATCCCCAGGGACAGCATTGGAAGGGCCCATGCGGAAAATGTCGGTAGGTACTTGAATGTTGGTAGGAAAAGAGAGGTGATAGTAGGTTATTCTCAGAGGCAGGCTCTGGCACTCCTTATTTTCATTACAAGGCAAGCGCTCACAGCGACTGCAAGAAAAGTGAGAACACAAGACAAGAGGAAGATTAGCGTACATTTAGCAAGCGTGATAGGAGAGCAAGGGCAGTGGGGGTGGGAAAAGATAGGTTGACTTGTATACTGTATCCATTCTTCAGCCTGGCACCTCAGTCATATTGCAAATGGGCATTTATTAAATAAGGATGAACTTGTCTGTAGCTGGTGCTTTTGGAGAAGCGTTGCCATTTTCAGAAGCGTTGCCCTTTCTTTGCTACTCTTAGGAGAAAAAGTAGCCGCTAATGCCTGTAAGTTAGGGATCAAAGCTGTGCAGAGACAAAGATAAAAAGTTTGGCAATAAATGTGTTGACAGTTCCATGGCGGGAAAGTTGCATTTGAATTGTCAGAAGAAGGTCTCTGGGCTCTGTGATTTGCCGCTGCATGACCACAATGCCATTGTGGTTGTTCACTTTTTTTGTGGTGAAAAAACCCTCCTGGTTCCCGCTGATGATGGACAGCAGAATTTTATCCCCAGGGACAGCATTGGAAGGGCCCATGCGGAAAATGTCGGTGGGTACTTGAATGTTGGTAGGAAAAGAGAGGTGATAGTAGGTTATTCTCAGAGGCAGGCTCTGGCACTCCTTATTTTCATTACAAGGCAAGCGCTCACAGCGACTGCAAGAAAAGTGAGAACACAAGACAAGAGGAAGATTAGCGTACATTTAGCAAGCGTGATAGGAGAGCAAGGGCAGTGGGGGTGGGAAAAGATAGGTTGACTTGTATACTGTATCCATTCTTCAGCCTGGCACCTCAGTCATATTGCAAATGGGCATTTATTAAATAAGGATGAACTTGTCTGTAGCTGGTGCTTTTGGAGAAGCGTTGCCATTTTCAGAAGCGTTGCCCTTTCTTTGCACGCACAGATGGATTGAGTCTGGCACCTCAGCAGGGGTGAGAGTTTATTTGCATTTAGATCAGCTAAGCTCTTCCTAGGGAGAACACCGGCTTCCCCCTCCCCTCCCCCCCCCCAAGTTTTATGCTTTTGTTGATTGGACATATGTTAAATAAAGGAAGAGATCCTAAGTGGTTAGTGAATTGACTGTGTCCTACTTGGGATGTCTGGCTGGATTTTAAGACTGAGCAAAGTATTCTGAAAACCACAAATGTACAAAGAGTTGGTCTTTCTGAGAGAGAAGAGGCATTCTAGATACTGCACTGTGCATGTTCATCATCTGACAGCATACAGAGGAATGTAAAACTTACTTCCAACACTGCCTGTATGTTAAGGTTTATTTGCTTTGAAGACAAACCTTCCTCCTCATGTGGCACAGTATTTCTCTGTGCTACCAGGAGAACCAACCTGAGTCAGTCTAACACCCACCTAGGCGAGCACTGAAAACAAGATCCAATGGCCTGATGTCTCCAGCATGTGCCCTACACATTCAGTCCACTCTTACGCAGCCTTGAGTCACAGGAATGATGCTGGTGAGTGAGAAAGTTGCCCTCTGCTGTTTTCTTCCCTTACCACTAGGCACTGTATTACAGCATCAAATCCAGAGAACTAGGAAGAGATCACCCATACAGGCTGAAAGTGAACAATGAATGTCAGCACCAGAAATCATGATCTGCATGGAGGGAGCAATCTCCTCCTTTTCTGTTACTGAGAGAAGTGAAGTTTGTCCTGTAAAATATGGCACAGACAGGTATGGGCATTAAAGAATGTTGTAGTTTACCAGCATATTAATGAAGATCTGACATGTCATGCTACCTGGTGGGTTTGAGAAGTCTTTAGAGAATTGCGTACAAGGAAAGATTATATGAATTTCAGATGAAAGATATGCCCAAATCACCACATTCAAGTTGGTATCCGAACATCCTCTCAGACACGTACATGGAAGTAGAGGTAGACATGACGATCTCAGCTGGATGTTGACTTTGCAAAATTTGGGGATGATCAGGTTGTGCATTTAGCTCCAAACCTGCTTCATGCACAACTATGAATCAATTAAATTATGTACAAGAGTCTCTCCACTCAAAAGCAGTATTCAGTCCACAGGCTGAGGTTTTGGAACCTAAACTATTCATTCATTTCTTTGCTAAGAAATGCTCCAGCATGAAAGCATGATTTGCTTCTTACTACCTCAAGGAAATTTGAGTGCCCATTTCATTTATTTTATTTTGACATATAAAATTGAGCTCCTATCAGGAGTATCTGGTATCAATAGAACTGTGGCTCATAAGCAAGCACCACTTTGTTGCCAGTGCATGGTGACCTGAATTCCAGGAACTTCTCATTATATGTAAAATAAGCATTTTCAAAAAGAGCAGTTAAAAGCACGCTCAGTTCTTCAGTTAATGTGTTCTATGTTTTCTTTTAATACCACTTGCAAACCAAAGCACAAAGCAATTCTTTGAAGACTTAAATGCATTCTTAATTTTATTCATGTGTGTAAAGAGCACACACAAGTCTTCACAGGATGGCCAGCTAATTAGGTGCGGATACTCTTGGAATATTTTCAGGTATAGTGAGTTCTGCATTCTTTTCTGAAATGTCATCAATAACTCCACTAAAAAGAATGACTTGGTTTTGTTGAAATCACAAGGCTACTTGGTTTTGCTGAAATCATGAAGCAAGTCAAGGCAGTTAATTTCTTAGTTGGAAATGTTTTCTTCATGTAAATCTTTTTGGAAGCACTTAGATGCTCATAAAGATGCCATGATTTATTCTTTTATAAAAGTAAAATGCATTTTTTAATAATAGCCAGAATTTTAAGGGAACAAAAAACCAAAGCTCCCAGCTTCCTAAGATTTGAAAAAGGACATTCTGCTGATTCAGAAAGTTATTTGTGGAGACAGATGTGCCTGCGGCTACGAGTTAGAATTATTCAAAATTCACCATCTTTTATCTTATTCTTTGGTGGTGCACACTACACACTTCACTATATGTTTAGTTAATGTGCACTAATTGTTCCATCAAATAACCACAAAGGAGAGATAGCAAATATTATTGCTTTCAAGAACCAGAGTTCATCCTGGGGTCATGCACCACAAAGGCAATAAGCAATGAGGATTTAAATCCCAGTGTACTCTCTAGACCTTATTTAAATGCTTCCCTTCAGTGGGCAGAAGAAAATCATACGGTGGGGGAACCCAACAATCTGCTCCTAGTGAGTGAGCAGCCCAAGACCCCGGGTGCAGCTCCAGCTCCGTGACATCTCAGGACAGATGATCTGGCCGTACAGCTACCGCACCCTGCCACCACGCCATGTCGCTGTGGGAGAGAGCACGGGGGACCCGGCAGGAGAAGGGGAGTGCTGAGGAAGCAGCAAGATGCTACCAGAGAAACCCAACCCAGAGCCCAAGTAAAACATGCACTGCTTTGCAGTGAGGCAGTTTTATATACATCTTTGCAAACCTCTGCAATTAGGCACATGGGCTAGAAAAATAAGCATGTATTGCCGCTAAACACTTACTCCTGAATTTGTTCCCGATTATTTTAGCTCACTTACTACTCTGTTCTCTTAGGTTTATTTATGTGGCTGAAATACTGGTTTCAAAGAATTACTCATAGTTTGAATTTCATGTACCAAACACCAGTTACTCATAAAGGAAAACTACCAAAACTAGAGAGATTCCATTTTAGATAATGAATACAACATTTCCTAACGGAGAAATGAGGAGAAAATATTTTCTGCCTTCCCTCCTGTTAATTTCTGAGCCTGGTTTTCACTCCATTGCGTCCGAAGGAGTTGAGTGGTATACAACAATTCCTCATGCACTGAAGGGAAAAGAACTTTTTATTAGCAGGATTTATGGCTTTATAATTTACTTCATACAGGGAAACCATCTCAACGTGCTGAACAACTAACCAAGTATTATTACCAAACTATACACTACACATCTCTGAAATTCGACCCTGTAGATTTCCAGAGCTGTAACAATCTTACGGACCTCCTAGAATATACTCTACTACAAAGGCACTCGCTCACGCTATCATCGGTGTGTATTTCTTTTCAGCAGGTTGCACCACACCTTGAGGCCCAGATGAGCCATCGACCAGGCTTTATCACCACATCGTGGATCTCTACATTTATGTTAATTGAGCTCCTCTCTCGAGCTGGAAAGCCTCAAGGAGTTTTCAAGCTATAGAAGAGACAGATCCATCTTCATTTTGCCCTCAGCACTGAGCCTTTAGGTCCTATCCTTGTCTCCTTCATCTGCCTTTCCCAAGGTGGCTCTTTCTTCCTATCTCCTTTCCTTGCCTACTGCCCTTCCTGCTCACTCAAACATTTGGCATCAGGACCATCTGCTCAGCCAGTGCCAATCCTCCTCTTCTTGCTCCATCCTCTCCTGGCTGACACTTGGTTCTCTCAGTTTCTACCTCACAGCCCTAGTCCCAAAGCATGTACCCCTTCCCTCAGTATCTTTGTGCAGCCATCCCAAATTATTCCTTGCTCTGATGGTCTTCATCCAAATCTGGCATCAATCACCCTTAACCATAAGCTCCTGACTCCTGTGGTTGGTTTCCCCCTTGTCTCTAAATTGTTTTACCCAATTTTACCTTCTACCCCTCAAGCGTCTCCCAGACTCATTCTCCTCACCTGGTCATTCCTTCAGATCTTTCCCTCCCTACATTCAGCCTCCTTCTTAGTATGCTTTTCCTTCTTACCGAGTCGGCTCTTCTCTCACCTGTGCTAGAAACAGCTTTCTTATCCATGGAGTCTGGGTGGTCTTTGAAAGCACAGAAGAAACAGGCTCTGGGGTTGTCAGGGCCAGCAGCGCCTGGCCCAGGACAGATAGGAGCTGACATTATAGGGAAGATCAGGCTTCTTTCCTGTGGCTGTATGTGGGAGCAGGCTCAGTCTGTGGAGTTGGTACCTGCACATTTTAGACTGCTTTAAAGAGCTGCAAGAAGCTCAGGTCTGCTAAATCAGAAGAGAATTGTTTGTTGCTAAAAAAGAAAGACCTCTCTACTGATAGGAAGAATTAAATTGCACTGAGGAAGACAGTCAAACACAAAGACAGATTGCCACTGAGGCTATGAAAACCTTATCATTCAAGGACCTGAAGCAAAAGTTAAACAAACAACTCTCAGAAATACTCCAGGTAGACCTGACTCTGTTTTGGCATACAGGGGTAGATTAAGATTACCCAGCAAGGTCCTCGTTTCCTAAGGTTTATGAAAAAAGGCTAAATGCAATTTTACAGAGTTCATAATTTCAGAAGTTTCAGAGGTTTTTGGTAAGGATGACAAAAACCGCAAAAGTAATCTCCTAACAAATTTCAGGTTTCTACTCCAAAACATGACAGCAAACTGTTAAAAGAAAAAAAAAAAAAATCACCAAAATTTCTTAAACACACTTTATGAAAAAAGGCTAAATGCAATTTTACAGAGTTCATAATTTCAGAAGTTTCAGAGGTTTTTGGTAAGGATGACAAAAACCGCAAAAGTAATCTCCTAACAAATTTCAGGTTTCTACTCCAAAACATGACAGCAAACTGTTAAAAGAAAAAAAAAAAAAATCACCAAAATGTCTTAAACACACAAAACAATGTGTTCCTCCCTACCCTTGTTCTTGGAAATGAGTGAACTGCTATGGCTGAAATTTGCCAAAACTTGAGCCTGAGTCAGACACCTGGCATGTAAGATTTCAGCCGTTGGTTACGTTTTGGCAAAATTCTAAGCAGTTAAAAACAGGTCCTAATAATGAGAAGTGACAGGCAACCTTAATAATATGCAGACATGTCTAGAATATAAAAATATTTCCCAATCTGGCTCAATGCAGCACACATTTCTGACACACCGCCACAACAGCTTCTTTATCTTTTCTATTATTTTTCTTGGCTTAAATATTACAAATGTTAGACTTCAGTGTCGCATAAAAAGAATTTAATTGTTATGCAATTTGAAAACAAAAAGTGTTTGGCAAGGTAGTACAGCAAGTTAAGTCCTATTGTGAGTAGCAGTAGATCTTAATTATCCTTGGAAAAATACCAAGCCTATAGGCTGATCAAGGAAAACAAAAAAAAAAGAATTTAAGCAAAAGAGATAAGACCTTCAATAAAATTGTTACCATTAAGGATCGGACCATGCCAGGCACTTGCTGGTCTTTGGGGAAGGTTACACAGGCTGTTTCCTCCTGAAGCTCAGAGTATCTATACAGCATCCTGAGCTTTCAGTCTATAGCATGGGATGATCCTGTGATTACTTCACCTGATGACAATCACCACTGCAACAATCACCACTGCAACAGCCACCACGCAAAAATCTCTGCTTTAAAGGTATTTGTTAAGGAAGCTTCTGGATCACTGAGGGCTGTTGCCTGTACATAAGGATTTTAAGAAAAAATAAGAATGAACGAACTTGGATTTGCAGGACTGAGGCCTATTAAATTATAGCTGTTCCAAAGAAAATATTGGAGAATAGGGTAAAAAAATCCCATGAGATGCCAACTTGATGGGAATGGAAAATGTGTTGTCTTTCTTACGATGTGCCAAGTTGGTGAAACTGGAATGTGTTTTGAATAAAAAAGAGAGGAAAATGGTATCTGTAATAGATAATGATGTTATGAGAAGCCAATTATTTTGATTTTAGAGTCCTGGCACAAGGCTGGGTGAAAAAGTGATTTAATGTCATTATCATGCAAAAGCTAATGAAGATATGCTAGCTATCAGCTATGTTGGGTTATACATGCCAAAAAGAAATTATTCAAGAATATGTAAATTAGTTTGCATGTAAAAAGGGTGCTAAAGAGCTGTCTTACAAAACTGTTCCCCAGTGGGCACAAGGTAACCCTGATTCTGGCATGTTGGTATAATACTCCTACACTGGCTAAGTATGAGAGTACCTATCTCCCCATTGAACTAACTTGGACTTTTTGCAATAAAGGTAATGAACTCATATTCTCTTTGGTTTATGCAAACACATTTTCGACAATAAATTTAGTAACTGTAGCTGTTGAGAAGGAAAAACCTAATAAATCCAACAAGTTAATAACTCAAGGAATTAAAATAATTAGAACTTCACTGAGCAGCTACAGGATTTGTGTCTGACTCATAGCCTAATTATAGCCCTAGCACATCAGAAGAATCTCTCCCTATGAGTCTGTTCGAGTTAGGCAGAGTAAGCCATTACAGGGCCCCAACAACCCAGACACAGAAAAACAATTCAGACATTCTACTACTTCCCCCAAAGATCCCTTACATCTCAAATAGCCATTAATTTCAACACATGCGTAAACATATAGATAAGAAAGAAGACAAAATGGAATGTGTATGTACAACACTTATTTTATAAACAACTTTGCCACTCAGGGATGTCCATAAGAGTAGAAATCTGCTAATTCTGCTTAGTGGCCCATTGCAAATGACTTTTTTTTTAATTAGGATACAAATGAACCCACAATATTACAAATAAAGAGAACATCTGCATCATGAGGCACTGCTTGTTTATTGATGTGACAAATATAATTTAAAATTTAATTACTATTGACATTTCTCAGAATACAAGCTTATTTCATAAATAGCTGGGTTTATACCATGAACTCCCTCTACAGCATTCTGATCAAATACATCTGCTGTGCCACTTATATGGCATTTCACAGATTAAGGTTTAAATGGAAAATAACTAATCCCCACAAAGTCCCTCTGATGAAGATCAGCATTAGCTTCATTCTACAGAAGAGGCACAGAGTACTCAATTTTATCTAAAAGGTGGTGGGCATATGAACACTGACTGTGAAAAGCAATAGCAGGCTGATGACAAATGTGATTTATCAGCTTTCCTCCCTAGCTGACGGAGCATACACTTACCTGGGTATGGGGCACATGGGGGGGACCGTGGAGCAGTCTTTGGAAGAATCGCCGGAGCACAGGGTGGCCGTAGAGCCACAGGGCGGGAGGAAAAGCAGTCATCTGCGTCAGCCATAAACTCGAGCTACGCGACTGAAATTTTGCAACAACTTCTCCACTTCGCTAGCACCATTTGATGGGTATAAATGAGCTGCCAGCTGCCCATCCTCCCAAAGCTGTCTCGTATTTTCAACACCAGAATGCATAGACTTTCTCTGAGCTAGGTTAAGAGACACAAATATGAGCAGCAGCTAACGTACCACGCTTGCTAGGATTCCCAGCTTTTTTAACAGAGGTGAAATGGTACTAAAAATAAGACATTCTTGCAATGCTTTGCAACAGCACTGGTAAGAATTCAGAGAGGGAGCTAAAAAGAACTCTTTCACTGGAGTGTAATAGTAAGGAAAGACTACATGTGAAAGGAAATAAAAGTCAGAACTTTGAAGCTGAATGTAACCCTCCTAACAGGTTGCCTGCAAGGTAGCCAGAGAAGGAACATCAGCTTATGGCTCTAGAGATCATTATGATGCAAACCACTGACACATGGCATTTTTTAAGGGAATACCTTTTTCTTAGACTGAAACAGGAGCATGAGAAAGGGACCAGACCTGTGTGTGCAAAACATAGGGTAGGCCTACCAACAAAATACTTATTTGCCAGAATCCATTATGCATTCAGTCAGCAGCGGCATGACATAAAGGAGATTACGTCACAAAAAAGCTGTTCAACCTTGAAAAAGAAAGTACTTACGTATCTCCTGACTTGCGGTAATTTTCTGGACATTCCAAAGACAGACAGCGAAAGCCCCCTTGGATGTTAAAGCAGGTCTCATTGAAAGAGCAGTTGTGGCTTTCTGCAACACACTCATCAATATCTGCCAAATGGAAAAAGGTGAGTGGATTAAACACCTGCCTTTCCTCTACTTGCAGGTGCCAGATGATGAAAGCATCATATTAGTTACTACAGAACATCGGATGCAATTAAATGTTATTATAGGATTGGAAGGGGAGGGCAGGAGAACAGAAAAAGAAGAAAACTAACCCAAACAACAGGCAAGAACAAGAAAAGGAAGAGCAGCAGTGCCACTAAGTGGACAAGGCCTAAATATTTGCTGAAATGTTTATAGCATGATCTTTCCTTTTAATGGCTAAACTAACTCATACCATCTCACAGTGGGAATCTTCACCTTCAGAATTTATTAGAATTCTTTAGTAATGTTATAGAAAGTATTCTCCACTGCATTCTATAGTTTATAGAAGAAATTTCCTGTCTATTTATTATAAAATACTGGTTTCTTCAGATTTCAAGCTGATGTTTACTGCTTTGCCTGTATTATTGTAGGAAAGGCATTATTTTTAAACATAAAAACTTGCTAGAGCTTTTCAGAAGTCCACAATCCAGTTAGGTATCCCTGCAGCTATTGAACTCACCTTGGCAGTTGCGTGCATTGGGTGCCAACCTGTAACCAGTGGAGGGACAAGTACATTGAAAGCTTCCAGGAATATTAATACATCGAAAGGAACAGATATGCCCTCCAGTAGGTAAAGCACATTCATCAATATCTGCAAGAAGAAAACACCACTAATTTACTATGTGTTCATGACATTCAACCAAGTGCACATGTACGGTGTTCCTGCTGTGAGCTTCAAACACAATTTCATGATTCTAAGTGCTGGGCATGGAAAAAGATCATCAGATAGGGGTGCCTCTAGTCAAAAAAGGCTGTCGGGAATAAATGGAGGTGTGAAGAAAATTAAAAGCAATATAAGGGCCCAAGAGACAAAGTAAATGGATAAGAGCAAGCACTTTACAGTGACATGTATCATAGTACTTTAGAAAAGGGAGGGAGAGGAATAGTTTTATCCCTGTTCTTACAAAAAGGAAATTGAGGTGAGGTGTTCTGCCCAAGGTCTTACTGTCTAGTAAGTCCTGGAGACCTAAGTCCAAATTCAGGATCTTGTTCACGAGGTCACACCCACATCCTCCTTGTATTTGAGGAAAACCTACTTACACATTAGTTCACAACCACCCACAAAAAGAGGATATATAAAATACTACCGAGTATTATTACATATTACATATGTAACATATAAATGTGTTTGTAGCTTCACTTGCTGAAGACTAGAAATTCTGTTAGTTCCTCTGAAAAAAAAAAAAATCTGGTAAGTTACAGAAATATGCCAAGCTACAATTCAGTGTAAACAGCAAAACTGACACCACACAAGCAGAGGTATTTCTAGACTAGGACATGGGTGGAAGACCTTCATTAAATAAAGTTTCATAGTTTCACAGGAAAATACCAAAGAGAATCAAGTCTTAAAATGAAACAATTACAGGAACATGGAACTGTTCATGTATGTTACAGTGAGAATAAGAAATGCTCACTCATCCTCTACCTGCAAAACAATAATGCTTACCTTCACATGAAATCCCATCTATGTCACTAAGTTGAAAGCCACGGCGGCAGTAACACTGATAGGAGCCGTACACATTGGCACACTCTTGACTACAGGGGCTGCTCTCACATTCATTTAAATCTGAAATGCAAAATTATATACCTGAACCCCAAATTTCTTGCTATATTCATCACTCCTATTACAGGACTAAGGCAAAACCTTGGAAAACAATTTTTTAAATTAAAAAAGGATGGCATGCACGTCACTGAGTAAGCTGGAAATAAGGGGCTTTGGGTGTATTACTCTCAACAGGGTCTGGCAGTATAGGTTAATCTGCACTGTGCTATTATTTCCCACTGTCCTTCAAGGTGTGTGACTTGGAGGGAGTCTTTAGGACCACTCTTGCATTTTTATATCTGGATATCAGCAGGGCTGGGTTTGAAGGTCTTGAATCTGATCTAGCTGAATCACCCTTTAACATACAGTAAATACAGGCTCATACACCTCTGCGTGATCCAGCCAAAGGGCAATATATTGGAACTGTGAGCTACGGTGGCCTTGATTAATCATAACTGCATTGATTTCTGATGCCATTTCAGTGCAGTCTTACAAGCTAAAATCAAATGGAAATAGCTAAACAGCAATGAGCTGTATTTCACACTATACGCCAAAGCATGACAGCCATACCTTCACATGACCTGCCATCAGTTGAAAGTTTGAATCCCATGGTACAAGTGCAGTAATAGGAACCAGGAGTATTCTCACACTTGTGAGCACAAAGGCGGCCTGGATAGCGTCTGCATTCATTGATATCTGCAATGATAAATATATACAGAGGTCTATGCATTGGCTGGCTTCACTGCAGTAGTAGTCTGGACAAGAATGTGGTCATAAAAGTTTGATTTTTATTTTCCAGATCTAAATTTCATACTAGAGAGGGAAGGACTTGCTCAAAATGCTCATTTAGAAGCACCCCAGTGCACAATTAAATTAGATCTATAAAGAAGAAAGTTGCTTTGATCTTCCAAAGGAATGTTTTGCTGTAGGTGCATATAAAAGTATCACAGAAAACAATTACACGCACTCTCATAATCTTACCTTTTAACAGGATAACAGAGAACATGTTGACGATACTAATACAGCTTCCTTTGAAGTATCAGTATCTCTTAATATGGTATTAGATTTATACAGATAATACAGTGGTCAATTTTACATTCAGATGAAAGAGGTTACGCAGAGAGCAATAACATTCTTTACACGGGATCATTTTTTAAAATGCCATGGCTGCATGTATTTAAGTCGATAGGTGCAACTTACCAATACAAGTTCTACTGATGACATCAAAAGAATAGCCAGATTTGCACTCACAACGGTAATTGCCTGGGGCATTTATACAAACATGTCCTTCTCCACAAGGCTGATTAGAGGATGAGCACTCATCCACATCTAAAAAAAGGAGAGAAGTGATTGAAAGTACACTTCTGAGCATGCAAGTTGAGAGAAGAGCAACATGTTAACATACTTCTGTGTCCCCTAGTAGTTATAAAGTGTTTTGAAACAGAAAGCAAGATTTTGATCTAGCGCTCAGCTTCCACAAGAAAATCAGAGTCACAAATCCAAACTATTCTTACTGAAACAGGTTATCTCTCAGGTGTCCTGTTGACGGACTTGGGAGGGAAAAGAAATCAGGAAATCAGACAATCTTTAGAGAAAATCAGGTGCAAAATTGTTTTATTATGCACACTCAATATTCATGGATCAGCTCTTCAGGTAGTGTAAGATGCCAGAGACCCACAGTCAGTAGTGCTTGGATAAGCCATTTACAGAAATTGAAAACATGCAAAAACACCTCTCTCTGCAAAAGCCACCTTAGTTACAAGCCAGCCAAAGGTATATATGCCTTTCAACATTACTTGAATGGCTTCTGTGGGACATTAAGTGGGCATTATGTTATACCTATGTATTGTGGAGATTTGAGACCACACAGCATTGTTCCAATACACTAACACAGTCACAGACAATGCCATTTTTGGGGTGTGATTATCACTTCTCCTCTTCTCAGAATATAGGGTTTCATGAGTTATATGAAGGACAGAGAGTAGATCCTTGTCATTCTTCACTTGTTGGGAATGCCATGAGGGAAAGAACAGGATCAAGAATTGACTGTGGGAACGAGAAAAACTTGGGCAAAGTGCAAGAAGCTGGTAAACATAAATCATAGATGTGACTTATTTTCTTCAAACTGTTTTGTCTTCAAAACTGTTACTTACCTACGCATCTTGTTCCGTCTTCATTGAGATGATAACCTCGGCCACAGCTGGGTGAGATTCGCTGGCAGGTATATGAGCCATCAGTGTTAATACATATCTGCCCGGCTGGGCATGGTGTGTTGGTGCTCAGGCATTCGTTGATATCTACAAGAGCACAACGAGTCAGTGTAACTATCTGCTGCCTGAAGATGTTTAAGGCAAGATGCTTTCCTTATGTAATCCTTCAGAGGATTACATCCTGATGTAATCCTTCAGAATTTGAAAAGCGCTGCCCATGGGAGAACACAACTACTCCTGTCATTTAGCTTCACCGATATAATGCTTTCAGCGTGATGATCGGGAGAGGTATGAGAGGCCCAGAACCCACTGAGCAGCAGTGGAAATTGGGTATAGAACTTGTATTTGTTTAAAAGCCTTTGAAAGTCTCCCCTAAACACACGAAGAGATGATCGACAATTCAGTTCACCAGCTCAACCAGTTATGCTGCAGTCTGTGGGTTATGTTTCACAGTGAATGAGCTATTTGGTAGTACGTGCTCATATACGTAGTAGCTGACTCCATTTTTACAGAGAGATAAACTACTGCTCAAGGTATCCACCATGAATACCTTACCTTGTCTTACGGTAAGTTGTCCATATAAACACATGAGAATGCGAATAGCTTATTTATGTATTCACAAGACTATGCAGCCCTCTACCATCCATCAAACGTATACCTGGTTTTTTACAAACTGGACATCCTATCACTTTGTGACAAAGATATCCTTTGCCTGATAAGAACCCACTATAAAGTAAAATCTCAGAAAATCTAATGAGATAAGACTAAGCTGTATTAGAGTATGATCTGGTGTGGTGTATCTAGCCAAGAAGGTAAGGAACTCCCTGTTATGCAAGGTTAGCACCTGCTATTAGTTTCGGGGAAAGGAGTTTTGGAGTTGGGAGTCAGTGACTACAGGATGTACTGAGGCAGCCTTTGCTACCTGGAAAAGTTAATGTAACTAAGACCTGACAGTTTGTAGGAGCAACACTGTTTGCAAGTGTATGGGCTTGCATCCCATAACCTTCAGCAAAGTCCAGCTTCATGTGAGTACTTCTCTGCCTAAAATTTTCCCAACTGTTTCACTGGGATATTATCATCATTTTACGCAGTGGTACTGTTAACGAGCTACTGCCTTCCAGTTGGTATGGTATTAAGCACATCATCTAGCTTGCAAAACGTTGACTGCCTGAAGATGGGGAAGGGTATGTCCTTTCAGCCAGGCCTATCCCAGCTCACTAGAGTGTAAAATTTTCAACTTCCAATGACACTGGAAATACAGGAAAGTTTTCATACTTTTTCCCCCTCAACACCACATAGGGCAGCACTTGATTCACAGTTTGTAAAATCAGCCTGTGAAACTGTTTTGTTTTGATATATATTTATTTGGTAAATATTTTGAGCAAATGCATTTTAGGGGACGTTAACTATTGCTGCTGCAAATTGATGTGGCTTTGCTAATGTCAGTGAAGGCACGCTAACTTCTAACAACCGTGGACCTGGTGCTAGCTATGGCAGATACACATCTTCAAAGGGTTTGTGCACAAGCCCTGGCCCCCCTTCATTTTAAAGGCTGCAATTTTGTTTTCAGCCTCAGTGTTTCCAGTGTCAGATTTCGGCACTACAGGGTATGATATGGTCAGGAGAACAAGGAGTTGACAATGAGCTAGACTTGGCAGCTGCTGCCGCTCAGCCAGTTCCACAAGTCCAAGACATGCTACGCCGCTGGGGGAATTCAAAGTTAAGTTGAGACTTGAAACTACTACTCAAGGGAATAACTGATAGATTTGTAGGTCACATTAGACAATTCCATTTAAAGTCTGCTGGAAACCAGTAATTCTAACATATTTATATAAAGGTTATAATTCTGTTTTGTAGGAGTCTTGGAAACAAGGCATTAGCCCGACAGATTGTAATCAGTCTTAAAAATAAAACTCCTCTCCACAGTGTATTATAACTGGCCCATCATTCTCATACACAGTAAGATTCTTGATAAGCTATAACTAAACGGGGACAGGTCTGGAAATACCTACATACCTGTAGAACCACGCATACTAATATCAACAAAGTGTGTTACAAAGGATGTCATAAATTACAGCTTTTTATACCAAGCTTTAGCTAAAACCTTTCGGATAGAGAGAGATAAAACATATCAGAAATTTTTTACAAATTTTGTTTCCGATAAAATCCCCAAAGACTTAATGAAAATGTTCAAATGCAGCTAAGTGCCTTAGGTAACCAAATCTCAGTAAAAACAGGGATCTAGTATGTAAATCTTTTATTTAAATGGTTTTTGTCTGTAAATCTTACCTGTGGGACCAAGCCTGCCTTTAAAGGAGCAGAAAAAACA
The DNA here is from genome assembly GCF_000699145.1 of Aptenodytes forsteri. NCBI lineage: Eukaryota > Metazoa > Chordata > Aves > Sphenisciformes > Spheniscidae > Aptenodytes > Aptenodytes forsteri. The sequence continues at coordinate 661,917 of NW_008795561.1, forward strand.
CATAGCAGTGCAATGCATACGTGCCTGAAGAACGACTTGAAAAGCTCAGAACTCACCCAGTGAAACTACAACTTATCTCAGAGGCAACACTTAAGTATTCACTGAAATAAGAATATGTCTTACCAATACAGTTGCCTAGCGCATCTTGTATAAACCCATTCATGCACTGTAGCTTGGGTCGGCAACGGAAAGATCCGGGAGTATTCTGACAGATAAAATCGGGGGGGCAGTTATGAGTACCAGTCTCACATTCGTCAATATCTGGTACATCACAAAAAAAAATTGTTAGCATGAGTTTGACAGAAGCTTTTTCATCACATTTAAAACATAACACATAGTCAAAAACGTCAGACAGATTAATCCTCAGCATATCTTTATGCAATTCATTGCAGTGAACCGGGATCAATCTGACCTACTACCTCAAACAGAATCTCAGTAAAAACAGGTAGAATAAGGGGGTTTTTATTATTTTGTTATTAACATTATATATAGGGGGGGTGTGTGTTTATTATGCTTTACAAATTTAGTTCTCACAACTAAATGATTCAAAATTATTACAGAGCACCTCAAGCATCGCGTTCAGCAGTGTTCAGTGTTGATTCAGCACTGTGCTTATACATGGGCTCAGCTTTGAAGTCAGTAAGATTTAATTATATGTCCAAGTGCAATTTTATTTTAACCTTATATCCAATACAGACATCGTTCATTTCTTTCATAAGGGAATTAATTGGCGTTGATTCTCATCCATATTAAAGCTTGCACTATCCTTGCATTATTGTGCTTTAAAATGCACATAAATATGATTTCTGCTCACTTTAATATTCCATTCCAGTTCAGAACAGACAATAAATATTTGTGAATAAATTATGATTCACATAAAGCAGACAAGGGCTAATGAGGCTTCATTCATGAATGTAACCCTGTCCACATAAAAGCAGCTAAAATTTAATGTTTGCCACCTTGCCATGGGATGAAATCTCCTAAAGCTATTAAAATACAGCAACTTTCTAGCAATAGGATGCCTCAGCTTTGCAACTGCTTATCCCTAGAGCTTTGTGAGACTTAAATAATGATTGTGGAGCCTGTTTTAAGTTTAGGATGGGTTAATACTGAATTGGGTTTGGCAGGGTTCTACATGTTGCACAACTCTGTCATTTTACTTGGCATTTAAAAATCATACATGAAGATTATTCATTTCCTATTTTCATTGCTATTAACATAACATTAATAATTAACATTATTAACATATCTTATCCAGATAAGAAATTTCTAACATTAATGGCACGCATAATTTACTGTCTGTACTCCTTTTTTTCCACCAGAGAAAGATTGTTAATACTTGCTGGCAAGATACTTGTTGGCCTAAATCTGATGTCATTCAAATCTGCAAAAATTTTACTTCAAAGGGATCAAAGTTAGACCATGATACTTTGAAAGACATTGTATGTTCTGCACGTTTTGCGTTGGGAGTTTGTTCATCAGCTTTTTTATTCAATCTATTATTCATCACTGATCAGTTCCTACAATAAAAACTTACCCAGAATTTTGGTTGAGTTAATTTACTCAGTGGAATGAAATTAGTCTGTTTATAAACAACTCTAAGCTCTGGGGGAACAGACTTTCTCACAGTAGAAACCAATTCCACATCAAATAGAGCTTGCTGCTAATTTATAGCTCTGTGAAGGTAGCACGTCAGGTGAAGTTATGGATGCACATAACAGCATACTTTGAGCTAGATGCAACTTGAAATCAGTCATTACTTCAGTAAATAAAACTATTACCCTTGTGTTCAAACACAGCTAGCCAAGAACAGTGCTTTTAACCCTTTTTCATGTTCAAATCCTTAAGAATGTTGTTATTAAGAAATGAATCCCTTTGTAACAAATTTAAACCTGAGGATAAAGGCTTACTTTTTTTAAAAGATGCCTCTACATTAGTGTTTTCAAATTGAATCACCTGGTCACTCCACTTGTCACACTTCGTTTCACACTCCGAAGTCTGCAAACTTGATTCTTTCAGGTGAAACTAAACCATTAGATATGCTCCAGGAGCAGGACCTTAGGCACTCCACTCACTAATGAGCGACCAATTCACAGGACCAGACTAGAGCTAGCCAGAAGTAAACACCAGAAAAATGTGTAGAGTGTAAGTGCTGGGCCTTCAAAATCAACTGTTTCAGTCCCCAGATCAGCTCCTGTCGCGCAACACAAATTGCCAGTGTAAAATAAATGCAGTTATCTCTCCTGGAAGTCTTTGTAGTAGTCCACAGACAGCCCGATCTGGTATCTGCAAGGTGACAGGTGGAAAACTACTATCCCAGAAGAACTAGCACTGTCCGTGTGTCCCTGTGTAACTACAGCTTACACATGTATTTACCAAAAGTAAGAGAGTATGACATGATGACGTACTTATTCTTTTACTTAAGTAAGCCTGGAAGATTTCAGTTTCTCTGCACAGGACGTACCTTTGCAACGACTGTCATCCGTTAGTTCATAACCAGTTCCACAGCTCGTGTCCCGCTGACAGCGAAAGGATCCTAATGTATTGACACAAGTTTGTCCAATCCCACAGCTGTGTGTCCCAGTGATACACTCATTAATATCTAGAATATGAAAAATTATTTTAAAAAAAGAGTAAATAAGAAACATGAAATCACTGGGAAGAGATGAGATCAAGGCAAGCTGTTGGGAACACCTCCAATCAGTCATTACTTTGAGCATCAGGATACAAAGAATGGCGTGGATTTGGCCTCACACTCATACCCCCACAATGTGGCTACTCATCTCTGTTCTCGGAGCGTGAGCCAGTAAAGACATTTTGACCCTGTTGGTAACAGGACTTATGATCACTGATTCACTGTACTTAAGAAAGAGGAGGAAGTTGTACTGAGTGAGAGCAAAGGGCCAACATCATCTGACTGAGTCCAGTAGCAGATGATTATAGTGACTATATGAATGAAGGAAACTTTCAGAAATCCTTCCCTTGCTCTGCCTCCCACCCACATATGGCTTAGGGACTGCCTGAGCCACAAGTTGCAACTTTCTATTTTATAGCTACTGATAGACATTTCTTTTGTGAATTTTTTCATTTTCTCTTTGAATGCATAAGAATATTTGGCATCCACATGTATCAAATGTAAAAGTTCTTCCTTTTTATATTTCACGCTAGGTTAGTGTTAATCTGACCAATCATCAATATCTATTTTATATCCTGAAGTTTGTATCTGAGCTACTTACCTAGACTCCCTTTTCAGTCAATGAGAGAGAAAGGCACTCCTGATGAGTAACGCTTTCATCCTACAACAGCTACGCAAAATAGGCAAGACAAACTGTGCCCTGGAAGTGCTTGTTTCTCTCAGTTAGCAACAGAAGGAGCCTAGGCTAACTAGCGCAGAAGCAGATGTCTACATTGCACATATCTGAAGTCAAGTGGAATAAGCTCTATCCCAGCCCACTTCATTTGATGTCCCTTTAGTTGTTCTTCTGGGAGAAACTTAACAATTCTTCCTCCTTGACTATTCCCATGCCACTCATGATATCCAAGACTTTCCTCCTTTCTGTCAGTTGTGTCCTTAACAAGCTGAAGAATCCTACTTTATTTCATCTGCCTTATCAATTACTATCTACTACTATAAAAAAGAACAGGTATTTTATTTTGGTTTTATTCACGACAATAAATTCAAGATCTGCCTCTTCTCCACTCTAAATCCTTCACCTGTTCTACTGATTCTTTTTTAACTCCATCTTCCCACAATTCTCATTCTAACACTCTGTTTAAATCAACTTTTTATGATCTCACCTCTTTCCCCAGTTGGCATAAGCATATTCTGATCTCTTCTGTCTGGATCTTTTTCTATCTATTCTTGCTCTTTTAAAACAAGGATGTTGATAAAGCGAGGCAATGGTTTTATTTCTTTTACCTTCACAGTTGACACCATCTGGTTGAAGCTGATATCCAACAAAGCAGGAGCAGACATAACTGGATCCTGTGTCTCTGCACTGCTGAGAGCAGGGACCGCCACCTATTCGGGTATTTTAAGAAGCCTTACATAATTAAGAGGCTTTTCACAGGAACTGAAACAAACCATTGATTTGCAGGATGCTTGCTGATTTATTTAGAAAAGCAGATAACTCAACATACACATACACAAAAGAAGAAAAGGGCTAAACACTGAAAGAAGTGTTTGTAATCACTGGATTCTTTTAGCTCTAAAAATGAATAGAAGAAGGAAGTAAATCAAGGAGTCACTCATAGCCCATCATTGTTAGAAGTTGAAGGGAAAATGCTGATGAGCTCAGAAACCTCCTCAGGTTTTGGCTGGGAAGTTAAAACTTTGTATGGTGATTACTGTACAATAAGGAAGACAAGACGCATCACCATAAGTTAATGAAACATTTTCACTATTAGCTGCATTAGGCTTTATTTTTAGCCCATCATTATTAGGACCATACTCCTGAATTAGCTATAGCATGTGCTCTTTTCCTACTCAGCAGGCAGGAAACATGAAAGGGAGAAGAGGGTATTGGGGTATTGTGGGTGACAACGGCTTCAGAGAATCTAAAGGAATCAAGACTTACTACTGGGGTACTAAGGACCTAGTGTGTGCAGGAGTCACAAAGGATGTGAAAGAGAGCTGGGGTTATTCTGGCAGACAGAAAGAGAGGATACTATAGGAAATTTACACAAAATTTGGCTCATCTTACTTTTTCTGATCTTGTTAAAAAATAAATTAATGTTAAAAACATTCAATATTCTCACAATAGAGAAAAGGTTATATACTTCCAACTATTTGTTGTAAGAGTATCGACAGTACAAATAGAACCTGTCTTCTTCCGTTTTTAAGAATGGCTGGATAGGCATTGAACAGAAGGTTTGAGATAAGCACAATCAATGTGGGCAAATGCAGCTATAATACTTTAAACTTTTGAGTGAATCAAAATAATTTTTTTAAGTGCAACAATTTCTAATGAGGACAGGGCCATTAATACACCACAGAAAATTAGGTCTGTACACAAAGGCAATGACATTAGAAGGAACCATAGTCTTGTGGCTGAGATGGACAGCTACCGCTTTCTGAACCTCTGCTAATACTGTGAGCTCCTGTCAGCCACAGTAAAACCTATCGTGGAGGTGTTGGAAGAACAGAATTAATTTCCTCATATACCATGAAGGTGCTCCAAAACAAACTGCTGGAAGTTCCACTGCCTAGGAAATTTAAGTTTCCCCTGGCGAAGGTTGGAAAATCACAAGTAATTTCGGCATGCCAAGTTTATCAGAAAATATACTGTAGACACAAACTCTAATTTGTAATTAGTCATACCAATCCATCTCTCGCAGGCAGCTGATTACCTGACAAATGCAACAACTGATTACATAAAGAAATAATGCCAGGAAAATATGTAACACGTTTTTCTATGTCATCTCTTGTAATTAGCAGCTGGAGACAAGGAAGAGAGCTAGTGTTGGCTTTGACTAGCTAATGACCTAGTAGACATTTCCATCCTCTCTAGAGTGTAATAGCTATACAACATGCAGCACAGTAAATCATTTCTCAACTGGAATATGTCTATTAAATTGATTTTATCCTAAACAAATTACTTAGTTCTGAAATGCTTGTACAAAAGAATAAATCACTGCTGTTTTAAGTTTATAGACATGTAAATCACATGTGACAAGCAATAAATCAGAATACTTAGCAGAACAATATCCCAATAACACATTCTTCCCAGGAGGCAGAACAGCCCGACTAATGAGGACAATAGTCGCTTTTCTTCCTTTTTTCAGGTGATGCATCTCAAAAGGAAACAAGTTTCATTTCATATTCAATCACCCTGATCATCCCAAGAGGAGAATAAAAGAATGCACATATTTAATATAGGATCCCCACATTCTGAATAATCCAGACTACTCCTCAGGTTCAATAGGTAACACCTCTAAGGTATTACCCAGTAGAAGTTAAATAAAAGTTAAATGCATAGTCCAAGCTTCAGTTGGTTAAGACAAACTCCACCTCGGGAGACAATGCCTCCATGGCCTACTATTTCTTAGAAAGGGTCTTTATTCTGTTATTTTTATCCATAACTAGCCTAGGCAAAAGGTTTTGGCTAATCTCTATATCTAAGTTTGCTTCACTTTTATTGGAGGCAATCACAAAAGAGCTGGCTAACAGGAGTAGTCACCTGACTTACCTCTGCAGCCATCATGCAGATAAGGATCTTCTTGGTCTAGTTCCTCCTTTGAAATTTCAACTAAAAAGAGCAGAGATAGGCATTAAAGGAGAAAGCACTTTTCTTCTCACAGTAAAAAGCTGCCTGCTTGGGATGGGACTCAGACCAGGGTTTTGGATAAACCAAGACAAAATTAAACAGCATTATTTACATATTTTACAGCTATTTCATACTTAAATTTGACATTCAAATGCACGTGGCCATGGGGCATTTTCCATCTGACTGATTCAATATGAAAGTCACGCTGTGATCATAGATTACATATGGGCTGAGATTTTCAAATGCAGGTTCTTAACATTAGGCTTTTAACCAGAGCTTAACCTCATTTTCATAAGACATGTTGTTGAGGCACGCTTGGCTTCCACTGACTTTATAGTAGCTTGGGGTACTCACAGTTTTAATGAAAATCAGATTAACCTCAGTTATTTATTTAGACTTCATTCCAAAAAGAACTCCACACCCAACTTTTGGGCATCTACTTATGGCATTCTTTCAAATGTACTTCATATACCTTAACTCAGAGTTTTGATCAGTGGTACTTCTGCTACGTGCAAGTGTCCTGAGAGTTCTTTCTCTCCACATGGAGGACATAAAAGGGCTGAATACATCCACTGCCTGAACCCATTGCTTGCCCAAAGGACTAGCTAATGGACTTCCTCCAATCCTGTCACTTTGAACGCAAGGGAAATGGTAGGTTGGTAGTGAGATGTGTAAAAACACAATCTCAAAATACTCTGGTTATTGAATAGGAAGCTTAGTCTCGTTTCAGTGATTGTTGTGCTGGTTTTGGCTGGGGTAGAGTTAATTTTCTTCAGAGTAGC
>NW_008795561.1:669634-692015 GCF_000699145.1 Aptenodytes forsteri
GGGGAGTGAGCGAGTGGCTGTGTGGTGCTTAGTTGCCGGGCTGGGGTTAACCACGACATTGTCCATAAGCCTATTCAACCAGTGGTCACTTACAAGCAAATAGTACATCATGGATGTGAAACCAAGTTTTTGTGCAGTGGCACAAGTCTGGGTTGGTACACTGGGTCCTCAAGCCACAGGGGTACATTTTGGTCACACAGAAGCTAATGAAATCAGTTTGCCCAAGTCTGGTCTGATTTTGTAGAGGTCTCTGGGGACACTGTACCAGAGATTACTCTTTACTAAGAGTGACTAAGAAAGCGTCATACAGGGAATCAGCTTGCTTTACCCTCTGCAGCAGAATGCCTTGCATGCCTTACTATTGCATAACACAAACACAAGGCGATAGTCCAAGAAGCTGCCTTACAAAATGGAGACTGATCTCCCCTTCATGACTAACAAAGCTGTCTATTCATGTTGCTTGCTCTGCCTTTCTACAGGCAATTTTTATTGTCGACAGGGATATTTGACGTACGTTCAACCTCCTGCTTGTTTCTTAATGATGAGAACACTGTCCTGCCCTGCTTGTTGACATAGACCCATCTTTGTAATGCATAATGGTTATTATGTGTGCCATAATAACCGTACTAACCATATGCATAATGGTCATTATGCATGCCACTTGCCCACAAGGGTAAGTGGGGAAATACTTAACATTGAGTTATTGTGAGTACGCTGTGCTCACAATTCTGGATTTTCAGGTGTTGATATACTTCTCATGTCATGCAGGTACACTGAGTCTGCAAATTTTTGTTATTAGCAGAGTGGTCTAAGTACAAGGTATCTACCAGTCCAGTCACTTCACCCACTGCTAATGGACAAGGGGAATTCCCCTGCTGAGACAGCAGTACACAAAGAAACTGGCAGGGCATTTCTAAATGTTACTTGATAAGGGTGTGCACTGACATAAGCCAGGTTTGAAAGATCTGAAACAAGTCTGATAACACACTGGCTCAAGCAGACCAATGCAAGCTTTTGTGATGGGTTTGGGTTTAAGTGGTTGATTAGGATGATGTCTCCCAAAATCTGTCACTGGTGATCTGCAAGCCAGACTGCATGTTTTCAGTGCTCAACTGCCCATGAAGGAGGCAACACTACACAGCATGACTTTTCTGCAGTTTCAAGTCTGTCTGCTAGCGAAAAAGGCAAAACAAACCCCAAATGCAGGTCTGTAAGGGTCAGTGTGTCCACACTCATTCTCTTCAGCTCTGTGGACTAGGTATGGAGAAGGGTGTCAGGAGCTGCTGCCATCTAGATGCCCCTCTCTTCTGATAATGTCGAAAGGAATGCAGAAACCATGTGTCCCGGAAATGTTCAGTTCTCCCAGGCAGTCCAGGCATTTCAAATGCCCCCAGTTTGTGGGCATTTGCCTCTCACACAAAAGGCAACATTTGAATTCTGCCAAGCTGGCAAAGGCCATCTGTTGTTGATTTTCTTTTTAATTAAGAACTTATCAGTGGGCAAAACGCTATTAAAAATTAATAGTTTATACTCAGTTTCCAAGATAAGATCATTAGTGGCTGAAATAATCTAAGTTCTGACACCAGGAACTGAGTGACCACTTTCCAGCTCTTTTAGTCTCCTGTGGTATACAATGTTTCAGCTATCACTAGCCAAAAAAATTAGCTCCAAAACATGCATCATTAAATTACTCAGAGGAGATCTCAAGTTAGAGGAATTCCAACAGAAATCATTTAAAGTACAAGCACTCCTTGTACCCCATATCATTTTGTGTCTTGCTCTTTTATAATTTGCAACATAAAATACCTTGCTCCTTTTTAGGAGCATCATCGCTGACGGACACGTCAATGCCTTCTTGATCCTTCACACAGCAAGCTCTGAAGACAGTTCCACACTGGTATCCTATCTTCGGGTTGGGTTCACAACTCTGTCCTTGAACTTGGGCGGCCTTTCCCAGCAAACAACAGTAACAACATACCTGTTTTTTTAAAAAAAAAAAAAAAAAAGTCAAATCCTAGCCCTGAACAAATCAATGCAAATTTTGTCAGTAGTGTCAATAGTGTTATCTCACCTTGGCAAACTGATGGAAAATTTTCTGCAAACTCTTTAAGAACTCCTGGTATACTTAGGCTCAGACATTTTAATCTGTAGTTGAGTTCCATGAGCTCTGCATCTGGCCTACATAGAGCCAAGCACAGAACCTGGATCCAGTTCTCACAAATATTGTGTATGTGTGAATGTGTGTGCAGGGTGATGTGGAGGACCAGAATGGTCCACATATGTATAATGGAATTTCATTGCTCCCTGCCTGCATAGCCCAGTTTCAAACACCAGCGAACAGTGGGAACTCTTAACACCTCTGCTTCCCTTTTGCGTCCAGTTCAATTAAACTGGGACATAATCATTGAAGTGCATGACTCAGTTTATCATTAAACTGCCTACTCAACTTCCCAGCAAAAAATACCCCTCTCTGAACTAACAGACAAAGATGATTCATTCAAGGTTAGTGTTAACAGGTCATAAAGAGAAGCTATTCTGCTCTGAAAAACAGACTACATAGTCAAACATTATTTAAAAGCATCACAGTCCTGACGTGGCTTCCAGCAATGAAACACGATCCGCCTCTTCCAGACGTGCTGAACTACGGCCCCGGAATACACCACAGAAGTGAACACAGGACAAGTTAATAAAAGGTTTCCTTTTATTTTAAATTGAGGGGACACTGCTGATTTATTCAGCTTTCTTCCTTGCTGTTAGAAAGCAGCAAAGATGTTTGGTTCTCTGGAACTGGTGTCTGCCAATTGCTACTGTCACGTAAAAGCTGATTTAAACTTTTATTGTTAATTTTATTATTCTTCCAGACTCTTTTTGGCTTGAAGAAAATAGCCTGCGCCATTAAACAGAGCAGATGGAATATAAAATAACTAAACATTGAACTAATTTTCTGTAATTTGGTGCTTTAAGCACCACACCTATTGAAAAGAGGGCAACTATTACATTTCTTTCACTGCTCTGAGATGTATACCCCTGCCTATATTCTAAGTTTTCCCTTATAAGGTATTATATATGTTTCTCTCTCTGTACTGCAGTGAAGGGTTCTTTTAAAACCTAGAGCAGCATGAAAGTAAAATAAAAAATCCTTTTTCCTTGTTTCTTCAATCTTTTTTTACTTTACAGCATTTTGAAGTATGTAAGCATGCTATTTTGTACTTTGTCTTTAAATACACAACTGAATCCTTTCCCCGCTGCAGAATGCTCTATGGCAGGCACTCTTCCCTCCCGGCCAGTGCTGGGATGTTGTTTTCACGCCCACCATAACGTTAAGATACGTTTCCCCTTACTAACTACTGTTTGGTGGGATGGTTCCTCACTACTCACTTTTTTTACTTGGTTCTCCAACTGCTTCCATCCAGTGGCAGATGCTCTGTGTTTCATCACTACTAAGTCTGGGATATTTCCATCTTTTCTGGATGACTATAGAAATAAATACTTGATGATCTCTTCCAAAGAATTGCAACATTTCTGAACCTCTAACATCTAGTAAGTCTGGTTTATTTCCATCTTTTCTGGCTTTTCTGGATGACTTTAGAAATAAATACTTGATGATCTCTTCCAAGAATTGCAACATTTCTGAACATCTAACATCTGTCTAACATGTCTAACATTTTCCTGAGGCATCTTTTTCAAAGTTTTTAACATCTGTCTATAATTTTGTTAGATTTCCAATTTTCACAACCATGAATTAGAAGACAGAAATGAAAACTGAGCTGAAGATTCATTGTTTGACTTAAGCTTGCGTATTTTTGATAACCAAATCTTATTTAAGTTACTGAATACAGCTGACGCCTTGCCAAATTTTGACGTTACATACTTCTGGACATCTTCACTGGCTTCTACCGTTAGGCATATGAATTGACCCAATCTATTTCTTTGTCTTGTCACACAATGCTCAAATTGGGAGTTACAGAGTTTCTCCGGATTTTTTTTGTAAAAAGTGATCATTAATCTTGCCATCCTTGAACTGCTGAATAACCTTATGTTCTTTATTTCTTCCAGGTTGAGCCACCACTTGAAAGACCTCTGTCTCCAGCTAATGTAAAACTTCAAGTACAGAGCTTGCTAAGTCTTGCAATGTCTGTAAGAAACTGTATCTTCATTTAGCATAATTGTATGCATTGAACCATTTGTTCCAACCTGTATTTATTCTAACTGTGCATGATGCATCTTGATTTAACATCTTGATAATAGTTTATGTTGCTATACCACAGCCAAAATGATCCAGAGATGGAAAACATCAAATGCTTTCTTAACTGATGTTTATAGTAACTGGCTTTTAATATTGACCCTAGATGATTCTGTACTGGCAGTCCTAAAGGCTAACATTTCCTGTTCAACTAAAGAAAAAAGACAGAGAAGCTGATGAATGGCCCTGTGCTCAGAGCACACCCAGGACTCTGTAGACCCACATATACGTCTCCACATATCTCACCTGTGAACTTGGAAAGTCACTTTTTCTTTCAGTTCTCCCACTGTGGAATAGTAATAATATAGCAGTGATAAGGCTAGTTTAACTCAGGTTCACGGAGCACTCTGGTACTCAGAGACACAAAGCAGTATGTCATTATAATTATCACTATCCTGGTAAGATTAATCTCAACATTTCCTTTTCACTCTAATTTCACTCTAATTTCACTCTAATTTTTTCAGGGTTGTTAGCCTATTCTGAAAGACTTTGATCCTTTAGTCCGGAGTGCAGTCTAGACTCCGTTCAGTTCTTGATGTGTTTGCAGCCAAATTTTTTCATTGTTAGCCTATTCTGAAAGACTTTGATCCTTTAGTCCGGAGTGCAGTCTAGACTCCGTATTAGTTCAGTTCTTGATGTGTTTGCAGCCATTTCCAAAGGTTGCCAGCTGCCCGGAGGCACTAATTTCACTCTAATTTCACTCTAATTTCACTCTAATTTCACTCTAATTTTTTCAGGGTTGTTAGCCTATTCTGAAAGACTTTGATCCTTTAGTCCGGAGTGCAGTCTAGACTCCGTATTAGTTCAGTTCTTGATGTGTTTGCAGCCATTTCCAAAGGTTGCCAGCTGCCCGGAGGCACGTTGCGGCACGTTGCGATGACCATTCACCCATTTGCTAGAACCATTGCTGCCTTCATGGATGGTACAACCTAACGATCGAGTTGTTATTACAGACTTTCACTGCCTGTAAGCATTTGCTTCTTAAGTGATCCCGATAATAATCGTGAACATTTTTTCCTTTGCCTCTCCCCTGTTATTAGCAAAAGCCCATGCAGCTTCAAAGCCATGCCTTGATCTTCGTGTTTGGATAGAAAGCTGTGTCCTACTTGAAGTCCTATAATCCCTTGACTGCTCTTATACCTTGCCTTCTCACAGAAAGGAGTAACGATGGAAGCAATAAAGGAATAAATAGTTACATGTGAGAAGTTTGAAGATTTATTTTTGGTGTGATTAGGAAGCACCTGCAATTACTTTCACCAATAAGCTCTCTTAATTAGTTAAATTTTATAATAGTTTTTTATTATTTATGTCACCATTTAAGTTACCAGATCTGGAAGGGTGAACCATGTATTAACATTGCTTTTGTCTATCCGGCCACAAGAGGTCTCTCACCTGCTGAAATCCAGACTAACTAGTAGAAGCTATGAAAAACAGACTGACAAAAAATACAAATAACTCAGCGGAATTTTTCAGAACTTTTGAAGATCTGTACAAAAATAAAAAATAGGTTCAACAGTCCAAAGCAATAGAACTTTTGTGCTCACCTAATATACACAACCGAAGTATTCTTGACAAAACTCAGAAGGTAAGACCGTATCTCGATCCTTGGAAAAAGAAAGTACCTATGACAAAGTTTGGGAAAATGTCCGAGCACCTTGAAGAAGGTCAAATTTCTACAAGCTTCACTCCTTTCTGCAGGGCTGTTGTGGTAGAAACTTTCATAAAACCATTTCTACATCTCCTGTATCAGCAAGAAATCTGGAAATTGATTACTGTCTTTTGAGGAAGATTTTAAAGATTAATGATTACTTTTGCATCCTTTTTTTCAAGCCAAGAAAACCTATGCTTCCAAAAAAACAGAGGCGTAAAATTATGCCCGTTATTACCTATGCCTACTGCCCTTAAGTGTAAAAGCTGAGGCAAGTGTTTTCAAAATATGGTCTTTTTATCTTCTTTCCAATCGCAAGCTTCGGATTCAAAAGAAAGATTAGCTGCCTCATTTGCTGCAAAGTGCTGCGATTAATCCTACTAATTGAATTACTAAATCACTCATTCTGCTTCCTTGAAGGAGACAAAGAGGATCCAAAAGATTTCGCATGCTACCTAAGCTAAACTAAAATGGACCAACTTAGGCAAAATGAGGTTCAAGCCCATGTGAGATGGGCTTGGTGTGAATGTAAAGGTTTGCCATAGCAGGGCACAATTGCCAGATAAATTGTATGTCTCAAGGTCATCAGCTTAAAAATGTATTCAACAAAAGAAATGATGAATCGTTCACTGATATTAGATCATAAATCATCTATGTCCATCGTGGATCAAAGAGATTATCTACGAAGATACTCCTACAGCTACCTCAAGTACAGTTACTAAGCGTAGGACATTCCTGTTAGGGAGCGGGGGGGGCGCAGAACGTGGCTCACAAAGATTAAATAACACTGACTATGTTTATACCAGCAAATTAAACAGGGACAGAATATGGGCTCAGGCATTGTCCTACAATCATCTGTGATGTTTAAATATTAGCAAGCTCTAATGGCAACTAACATCCTCTCAGACAATGCTGAAGCGTATTTTGGGGTTAGCACAGGCCAGCGAGTATTCCCAACAGCCCTCATGCACTGTGTTTTGCAGGGGAAAGACGTCAGTTACATGACACGAGCTGTGCTGAGCCATTTATTCTCAGGGCCAGAGATTAAGACCCAGTCCATTTTGTTTAATAATACAGCTGTCACCATGAAAACCTGCCATCTTTAAAGAAGTCTGGCCATTTTAAAAAACATCATCATTAACTCTTCTTCCTCATGCTGACAAGCCCACATCGGGAAACATCAATCAATTCATGGGAAAGTGGGTTTCCTTGAACAGTTGCATTCTGGTTTAGAGTTGTCCCATGGCATGTGTTTAAAATAGTGCTGCTGTTATAAACCTGTCTCTGGTAGCAAGCATTTGAATCTGCAGAGTACTCACCATCACAGTTCTTGTTCATCTGTTCATAGCCCTTCAAAGTACTGACACAGAGGGCTAAATATTTTTTCATGCCACATCCAGATTGGGATGGACAGGCTTCTAATGATACAGGCTGCAGAGAGGAATCTCCATGCCAGCAGCAGGGCATACCCTGGATGTGGTCAACAGGCGAGATATGTTCCCTCTGTGGGACACGCTCCACCATGGGACAAAATCACGCTGCGCATGCAGACAAGTTTGTGACAACCTAACAATGTCAGTCTCATCAGCACACGTTACCTTTCTTCTACTCACAGCGAGAACGTGGATTACTTCACAGCCCTGGCATCAGCAGCATCCTACTGCCAGGAACATGATCAACCCGGCATTTCGGAGAGATATGCAACTTGTAAGTCAGACGTTGTCTGCCATCTTCTATACAGTAGACTTTTTTTAACTGAATCAACCAAAACATTCAGTATCTTTGGCAGTGGGCAAAAGATAAAACCCTCATCTATTTTCATGACCACTGAAAGAAACCCGTAATAGGACCAGAGCTGTTCATGACTGGGTCATGGTCAAGGTCATGATCCTACTGGTGGAACTTTCTTCCAAAAACACTCTGCAGAGTGGTATGAATATGCTCACTTTCAAGAAAGGAGAGACAAAGATAGTAATAAAGGTGGGTGGCAGGGCACAGATTAACTGAAGGTACCAACAACAGGCATTTTTATTTTAATACCAAATGCCATTATCACAAGCTTACAGATGTCTCCATTCAATTGTAAACGAAAGTCGTGTTAACTAAGGACATGTACACAAGCTGGAATTATAAGTACACTGAGAGGATTAACTACCCCTTTGGACCACCAATACTGAAAACCGCTAAGTTTGACCTTAGGCCATGAAGCTCTAATGAAAGCTAAAGTCTGAAACGAGACTGAGTTTCTCACCCATCCCTTCCTACAGTTTTGATGTCTTCTCTTCATGCAAAAGTAGTTTTCTAGCCATCTAGCCGCCCAAGACTTTCCGCCCTTTTGCATTCAACCCTCCACCTTGGCTAAAATGTAATGAGACAGTCTGCTTCGCTCAACAAGGAACTGTTTCTCTCAAAGAAGCACAAAGTGGACAGCCTTAACAGAGACACGAGGTGTAGGTGTGCATCAAACAGTGTGGTGACCTTCAGGGTCAACCCTTAATACCAATCCAGACAGTCAATACCATTTCTTAAAGATGAACAGGAGTAGCTCTAATGTCTCACCTTAAAGTATTCAGCTTCACAGGTGGAGTTTTCACCAATATGTGAGTCACACTCCTCACGCACGTTGGCAAATTCAACCCCATCTGAACAGTACTGCTTCTCCAACTGGCTGTGGCAGCACTGTACCTGAGTCATGCTGACAAAAGGATGGAAGCAATGGGAGAAGAATGTCATATATAGGTAAAGAACAGATAATGCAAGTTTTGACAACGAGCGCTTGCACTAGTCTCATGGTTCCTGTGGGCATGCATTTTAGTTACAAAGTAAAAATATTCTCTAGAATATTTTTCTAGAGAGAAAGGCAGAATGTCTAGGTGTTGTCTAGAATGTTTAATACAGTTAAGGTCACATGTTTAATACAGTTTAACTGCCTGTCTACCTTGCAGTCTGCCCTAACAATTTTTTTAAGCCAATGGGTAAGTTCAACCACTGTTGCTGCAGGGCTCAAGGTCTCCAGGACTTGCATTCTTGAATGTTTTGTGACAGCTGGTGGCTGAACAGAGGATGGTGAAAACCAAATCAGTGCTCCGATTGATGGAAGGGAGCAGACAGGCCCTGGACATTGTGAGAGTCTGCAATCCTATGGCCAGTCAACCCTGGCACCTGCTGCCCCTCGCTCAAAGAAACAGGTATGGAGCGTTGAAGGAAGCTCATAGAGTTGCTCTGTGGAACAACTGGAGAAATGGGGAGAAGTGAAGATACCAAGGAATGTCATAGTGAGAAATGGAGTGTATTGCAAGCAAGGGGTGAAGAAAGACAAGGGAGAAAAGAGTATTACAGGGCAGGAAGATGTGGACAGGAGACGATATAAATCTACAGGAAATTCAGATTTGTTACTTCCACTGCTCACAAAATCATTCCATTTTATCTCAGTTTCAGTGAACAAATTGAAAACTCCTTCCTGTGGAAAATAATCTGCGTGAGGAGGCTTTAAACTCCTCCAGTCCTGTTGCTACTGCCACTTGCATGCAAAGCCCATTCAAGGAGGTATCTCCCCTCTCTCCACTCTGTTTTTACGTGCAACTCTGCCTTGTGGGTAGCATTGTAGGGGGAGCTTGCAGTTTAAAGCTCTTCCACCGCCACCTCCTGTAATAGACACTGGGAAACGGAGAAAAAAGTTAAAGAGTAACAAATCAGATTACACATACAAGGATATAAACATATCCATGTGTTTTGTGATAACCCAGTTTCACTAAGAGTACTGTTACCTGAGTTGCTAGGGGGAAAGGAAACTATCGCAAAGGCAATCCAAGCTGATAAATTCTATTTATAGTACAACAGGGGCACCTAAAAGGCATGCCCTAATATGTTAGAGCTCTATAAGAAATGCACAGAAAAACCTTATAAATGCACCCATCGGCATCAGAAACCTTATACATCTTACAGACCAACAACACTGAACGCATTCTCTTTGCTGTTAAGAGTATTCACCTTTTTTTTTTTCCCCTCAACTCTAGTTATTTGAACTGATGAGTAAAATCTTTTCAAGGGTTACCTAGAAATACATAAAATTGTGTAAAGATATTCAGCAAACCAATACCCTCTACTCTTA
The DNA here is from genome assembly GCF_000699145.1 of Aptenodytes forsteri. NCBI lineage: Eukaryota > Metazoa > Chordata > Aves > Sphenisciformes > Spheniscidae > Aptenodytes > Aptenodytes forsteri. The sequence continues at coordinate 679,637 of NW_008795561.1, forward strand.
AAAATCCTTTATTTACACTGTTGGAAATTTTGGAAGTATAAGGAAGAGGGGTGGGTTAGTTGCACCACTGAACTACAGGCTTCTCCTACTGTCATCTGAGGTAAGTGGATTCCCATGCATCACCTCTGGAGGAGCTTCCCTGCTCTCAGTGACCATAGGATGAGCTTTCAGCTCCCAGGTGGCATGAGGGATTGCCTCAGCTCTAAGGCCAGGCCATCCAGTCCAGCCCACTGAAAGCAGAGGACACGTGGGCTCAGATTCCGCATCTCTGTGCGTATTGGTGAGGCGAGGCTGTCAAGCTACATTCCTGAAGATTCCCGATTCTTATTAATTGGATTTTGTAATGGTCTGACTGTGCAGTTCTCACTTGGACAAAAACAGCTATGAGATTTCAATGCATAGGAACAAAAACCAGGGTAAGTTCATGAACAAATTATTCAAAAATAGACTCTAAAGTCATAGCAAGAAGTTAAGCCCAGGACAGTAACTTTATTTGGCAGAATATTTGAAGTTTTTGATATTTGATTTAGTTCCAGTTTGGAAGAATATGTAGCTTTTTTGTTGCTGAATTTCCCTCTGAAGCAGAATTTCCATTCCCTGCCCAGCTCTGGGGTGGTCTGACTGTCAGGACTTTGGAAGCCTGTAAAACCTGAACTTCAAGCCCAAGAGTGTGGGAGTTGAGACTTTCCAGCTCCTTTAGCCCTCCAAGTCCTGTTGAGGAGCTAGATATGTTAGCCACAGATAAACAAACAAACAAACAATGGCAGTCTTTCAGTAGATCTGTTTGTTTTCCAGTGTGGCAATTTTTTTTTTTTCAAATACAAATCTTCTCTTTGAAATCTCTGACAAATTGGCAATTTCAACCAAAACAAAAAGGTTTCTTAAAATGTTTCCCACAGCTGTATTCATAGGTCATGTGGCCCACCCCAACTGTAATAAGGAATTAAACATCAATTGAATACTAGATTAAAATACCATTTGTTCATTCTCAGAACAACAATAAAATCACACTTCATTGCCCAAATCCTACAATGAAGTTGCACTGGTAGCAAATATTGCTTGAGACTGTAAACACTTGTGTGGCTGTAACAGAGGTAGAAAGATGGCAGAGAAAAATGCCAGAAAAATCGGCACAGAACTGGTCTTCTGGCTGCCACTTAGCCTGCGCAGCTGACCACCCTTTTCCCTTTGCACACCAGCTCATGTGCTGACGGTCGCTAGAGCATACCACCACGAGCTCTTGAGACTCCAAGACTTTTGAGATGAAGAATAGCTCTCCCTGTCTTTGCTAAGTTATGTGTGTCTCCCTGGCTTAGACCATAATATAATACATACACACTTTCTACTTCACAGCAGAGTAAAGGAGCCGTCTCTCATGGTTAATAGGACATCTAGATTTGTCTCTTTGTGTAAAACCTTTCAACTCTTCCTGTGTAGCATTCCTATTAACTTCATGTCTACAGACAGCTTACAATATTAGTCTCTAAAAAAGGAGAAAGTAGAGGAGTACTTTCCTGTGTTTTTTTTTAAATTACTCCTAATAATTAAAAAAGCCAAAGGCTACTTCTTCCTTACCTGCCGGATTCTGATTTTCAGTTAAAACAGTGCAACAGAACATTATTGAAATAAATAGGTATTTAGAATATTTAAAACACTAAATACAGAATCTCTAGGAGCATGAGGCCTCATGACTGACATTCACTCTGGGTATTTCAGGTGAAATCATGCATTTTCTGGTTTCTCTGAAACATGAGTTTTATTCATGGCTCACTAGCGAACAGAAATCACTCAGACATTTAAAAAATCCTTATTCTTTGTTGCAGATGCTGATCTAAAATTAAAGTTATTTCCTTACGAGATAATTTGATTATAAATCAAGTTAAGAAATCAGGTTTTATATTCTCACTTTTACTTTCTGTTAAAATTTAACCAATGTTACAGATTTTCATGGAATAAATTTCCAGCTGAAAAGCTACATGTTCATTTACCTCCACAACCCTTTCACGGTTATTGTTCTCCTTCCCAGAGGATGCACTCCTAAACCAGCACAGATTTTGTAATCACTTATTTTTCGTTTCATTTCTTTCCATAAAAGCATTAAAATGTAACTTTGCTGTGAAAACAATGTCTTTGTTGTCAGCCTAATTTCACTACCCTCTGCCTCTCTCCTTCTACTTACTAGCCTGTCTTCAAACTATATCAGTGCTATTCATGTGCACAGTGGAAGGCCTTTGACAAAAAATACTAAAATTAAAAAGGGAATGACTCCACTCCAGAATTATTTTGCAAGAACAAGCTGGGTCTTCCACCCTTAGTCCTTTCAGTTTGCAGTTTAACATGCAACAGAAATGAACTTAGGAAAATTAAGAGCAAGATCTGGTATTATGAGTGACACAATATGACAAATGAAAATAATAAAGAGTGCCTCAACAATGAAAATACATATATTTGAACTTGTGTTATAAATTAGCAAGGGACTCAAGTAAAAATAATTGATTCAACAAACCTCAAAATTAATCAGCTGCAATCGATAAACAACTCTGTAGTTTACTTAATAAAAGTTTTCTTGAAGGTAAGGGGTAAAATTATATTGATATCATATGTTATGTAGAGAAACAATACTCATAATGTTGTGGCAGAGAAAGGACTGAGTTTGACATTATTCACAAAGTGAAGTAAGCAAGTTATCCTAAATGAGTGGCAATAAAACCCTGACAACATAGCAGACTGTTCTTCTATCCCTCTGACTGTGAAGCCAAAAATCTTAGTGACTGTGAGGCACATTTAGCAGGCTACAGAGAAGAGAGAGTAATTAATAGCGACAACTTCTCAAAAAATAACTTTAAACAGCTTTTTCAGACTTAAAACTGTCACAACTTTGATGTCCAAAATCTCAGGCTCTTCCAGACTTAAAATGGCATAAATCAATAAACATCTATCAGCAGTTAAGCATCTGGTGCCTATCACTCCAAACACTCTTGCCTTATTATTTCCTTGTGTTCCCATCTGAATCTGTATCCAAGTGCTGCCACTTGTCTCTGCCTGGGAACACAGATCACCTTTTTGTTCTGTTTTTGCACAGCACCTAGCAGAGTGTTCTGTAGCTGCTTCTTTTATGCATTTTTGCAACACTAATAATAAATAATGTTCTTCCCAATGTAACTCCGAAAAGACTTCACACGGTGCTGAAGGCATGCAGTTCTCATATGGAGATACACTGTTTCTGGCCCAGGAATTAAGTTCACTTGCTAAGAGCTCTGGGCAGGGCAAACTCTTCATTTTGAAAGGAAGAAGATTTATTGGGCAGGTTGAGTTCCAAAAATAAATGGCAGCTGTTTCCAGCTGCTGTGAGTTTAATCACATCACAAGAAAATGGATGAATGGGCAAAAAGCTGCTGTTATGACACCCAAAGATATCATTCATTAAAACTCTACGCTCACATTTACTGAGTCATGAAGACACAGAGAAAAATACTGTCATTTTCCAGTGTGATGATCCAATGAGGTATACTCATTTGTGGGATAAGCAACCACAATAAGAGATTGCGGACATGGCTGGACATTGAGTCAGGAGCCTTGTTTCAACTTAAATGCAACTGAGTAACAGTAGCCAGATGGATCTTACAAATTCATGTGGACTTCAGACAGAGGGCTGGCTCACCTGTGCTGCAGGACAAGAAAGTGAGAACATCTGCAGTTTGAACTGTACCATATTCAGCAAGTGACGCTCACACAGATGGCAAGTGCCTCAAGAACCACAAGAGGCTTTGGGGGAAGAATCCTAAAAAGATGTTGAAACCCAGAACTGTCAGCTTGTTTCTAGGATGCACAGCAGATACAAGAATGTCAGTGCTTGGAAGGTTGTGGAAACCCTCCTTGATTACTATGAATGTGCTTTAAATGGCTGGGAAAAGGTCAAGTGGGTGCAATTCTAATTCAGTAAGGCAGCTTGCTCCTCACACAAACAAAAGAAAGGACGATTAGAAAAGCAAAAGAAACTCTAGCGGTGAGCTGGCTTTGAGGGAAGGACTGAATCTGAGATGCTGTTATGTTATTGCTAGTCTAAGCAGAGGATGCAAAACCAGCATGTAAATTCTTGTAATGCGTATTGGGGAAAGTACTCACATCCAATCTGTTCTGTGTTGCATGGTCTTTGCAATGCAACCATGCAAAATCATTTTTACTTCAGTAACTTCATCAAATCTGCTCACTTCACAATGTATTTTTCCTTTGCATTCAACTGTTATGCTTGCAAACCCAAGCTCAAATATGCAGGGCAAACACAGCTCCCTCTGGCACGAAGTAATATGGGTTTGTACACCCAAGAGGCCATGTGTTTTTAGAGCACTCAAAGTCAGATGATCCACACTGTCCAAACGGTTCTGCTCTAGGCAGTCAAAAGATCCAGATGGGGTTTAAGCGAGCACATAAATGACAGGTATCTGGCCCCCAGCAGCTCCCACAGCATGTAGGAATCTAAATAGGAAGCAAGTTCTCTTGAAAATCTGTAACCCATAAGGCATCCTGTGCCATATTCTCACTTGCCTAGATCTCAGCAAGTGCAATGGACCTGGTTTTTGGTTTTGCTTGCATCTCTGTGCAGTAGGAATAAATGTACAAAATCAGGGTCATTACCCTCACGTGCTTGCAAAGGGAATCGTGTTCATTCTGGCTCCAGTTACACCAGCAATTAGGAGTAGAATTTGCCCCTTACTTTTGTGTCTGAAATGGCATCATAAAGTGATTTTTCTGTACCTCTCACAGATATGCCAGTTTGCAATCATAACTGGGGTGAAATAATATTGCCATTAAAGAAAGTAGCCAAAGGTGCCAATTTTACTTACTCATTTTGATAGTGAAGCCAAGCTTCAGGAGGCGCTATGTTTATTTATCGTACGGTCATGAATAAATGCAACTGAACTGAATTTATCCACTTCTTTTTCTTGTCAGTAAGTGCTCATGCCTCTTACTCACGCCTCTTACAGAATATGTGCATTTACCCATTTCTGATTTACCACTACCTCACTATAATTTTCTTAATTACATATCAGTTATGCACAAAAGCTAGATGAAGTATTAGTAAGCTTTTTTCAGTTCCTATGAAGTCCTAAAGACTCTCTAAAATGGCAATCATAAAAGAATAAATTACATTTACAGCAGAATCGCAACTCATATTAATCAAACGATCATTAAATCATGAAGATTCTCGCTCCTAGATTGTTCAGTAAACTTGGCTTCCTGTTTTTCCTGCCTCTGTTTTGTCTATAACTCTTCTGACTCTTCAAGTATTTCCTAAATTGGGATTTTGGGGATTTAAGTCCTATCTGTCAATTCTTCTGTGTAACAGACTGCTTTCTATGCCAATATAAATGCAAAAGTCAGAAAACATGGACAGACTTGCCTGCAAGACACATTCTTTCCATAATAAAGATCAATCCAACACTTCTACAATTACCAAGGTTAAATCACTTTGCAATCCATTTGAAAAGATAGAGGGGAGCAATGTAATGTGTTTTAAATACAAAGTCCTCCGTGAAACTGCCCCTCAAACTACCAATCACAAATTGTTAGCTCCACAAATTATATGTAACAAGTGCATTTAACAGCAAAAATAACACCTTCTATCACTGACATAAAAAATACGAATGCCCCAACTGTATAGAAGATTCAGTATAACCAAAATATTACTCTGCAAATAATTTTAACATTTAACTTCATTGTTTCATTTGCTAGATTACATAATAAAAATTAGTATCCTATTAAATGTCAGTAGAATTAAGAAATCTATTTATTAACTAAAGGTTACTATTTTCTACAGACAAATACGTTTGACAGAAGTCGGACACTCTATAGTAACTAGGAATCTCCTTGACTTAAGCTTTACGTCCCCCCATCCAGCAATTCAACTGAGAACTGCAGGACAATTATCTGCGTGGCACCACACAGGAGAAACAGTTTTAAAAGGCTGTCTTACATACATACACATGTACGTATGCAATCTATAGATTATTCATGTACAGGATCTGTTGTGCTTCTTGATAAACTTTTGCCCAAGAATTTGGACCATCATTGGGCTAGATACACAATCAGTATAAACTGAAGAAGCTTTGCTGACATTAGGGAGCCATGCCGAGATGTATTGACTGTAGGCAGAGTCCAAGCCCTGTGAGTAGAGCACAGTGGAAAAACTTCGGACTAAGAGACAGTACATGTCAAACAGATTAGAGCTGGGTGACTCTACACTAGACCAACAGCAAAAATTTAAAGGACATAATGGAAGAAAAGTAGGTACTCAGTAGGTACTCCCCGAGGCTAGATGTGGATTTGAAAAACTTGGATTTAAGAGCTGGGTGCTTCGTCTTCTAAATCAGCTTTCATACCTGCCATTCCCATGGTTTTACATGAAAATATAAACTATAGTTTGATATATAATATATAACTATATACCTGCATTCTCTGGCCTCGGATATTAACGGTAGAGAAGTACATATTCTGTTTTTATTTGCCCATTCAATACCCTTGTCACAGCATTCTTCCATTGAAAGATCTGCAGAAATGAGGAAAGAAAGAAAAACACAATGTATTTAATACAACTTTAGTAAATGGCATTGCATCTGCCAGTTAAAAAAAACCAAACCAAACCAAAAGAGAGTCAGTTCGTTTTCCCCTCCCTAATCTACACACAGAACAGTGCACCCATCCAAAAGGCAGCCATGGCCAAATGAAGCATCCGTTAGCACCTTGCAATCAGCTCAAGTGCTGGAGGTATTCCTTCCTCGGAGAAGCAAACTGCAGTTTCCCTTAACCTTCCACATAAAGACACAGCCTAGGGACTGATAATCCAGCAGAAAACAGTTCAGATAGAGTCCTAAAAGGATCTGTTGGCTTGCAGTCCTTTATCATCAAAAGCGGCAGTAGCAATAAGCAACCTTTTGAAATCCTGAAGGATACGGGATAAATCAAGTAACTGTCCGATATGAAAGACAGATGACTATCATTACAAGTTAATTTGCAGTACTATTTTTTCCTGAGGTTATTATCCAATTAATCTGTTTTACTCAAAAGTATGTCTGTAAATGCAAAAGTATTGTACGGAGACAGAAAGGTATATGGTATTTTGATCACTTAACATATGGAAGAAAAATTAGTATAGATACCAACTGATACCAACTCTGAAACTAAAGGGAAAAGCATTCTGAAGATAATTACTTGTGCAGAGTATGATTTTTGCAACAGTCTCTAATTTAATAAAACTAAATACTGTTAATGAACTGACAAGCACTACAGGTTTGCTTCATACTCCAAGTGCAAAAGTTCACTGCACAGCAGGTGTATCAGAACTTGGAATAAAATGAGTCACATTTTCCTATTAATTATCTTGTAGTCTGGACACTGAACAGCTCCTTATATAACAAATACGTAATCTGTGTAAAAAACCATCTGATTATCAAGAGGGACAGCTTTCTAATGTTTTCTCTTTGTTTCATAAGTTTTTTGACTGATGGCCCTGACAGGCTGCACCCACGAGTGCTGAGGGAGCTGGCTGATGTCATTGCCGGGCTACTCACGATTATCTTTGAGAGGTCATGCAAATGAGAGAAGTTCCTGAAGAATGGAAGAGAACAAATGCCCCCCTGTCTTCAAGAAGGACAAGAGAGAAGATCTGGGAAACTGCAGGCTGGTCAACCTCTTCTTGGTGTCTGGGAAGGTGATGGCGAAAATCCCCCTGGAAACAATGTCCAAACACATGAAGGACAAGAAGGTCATCAGGAGAAGTCAGATTAGATTTATGAAGGGGATACCATGCTTAACCAACCTCATAGCCTTCTACAATGAGGTGGCTAGCTTGGCGGATGAGGGGAGAGCAGTAGATGTTGTTTACCTTGACATCAGTAAGGCTTTTGACACTGTCTCCCGTAATACCCTTATAGACAAGCTGACAGTGTACAGGTTACGTACATGGACAGCGAGGGGGACTGAAAACTAGCTGAATGGCCAGGCCCAAAGGAGCGCAATCAGTAGCACAAAGACTATTTGGAGGCAAGTCACTAGTGGTGTACCTCAGGGGTCAATACTGTTTCCAACACTGTTCAGCATCTTCATTAATGACCTGGACACTGGGAAAGAGTGCATCCTCAACAAGTTCACAGATGATACAAAACTGGGAGGAGTGGCTGATGCACCAGATGGTTGCGCTGCCACCCAGAGGGATCTCAACAGACTGGAGAAACGGGCAGGGAGGAACCTCATGAAGTTCAGCAAAGGGAAATGTAAAGTCCTGCATCTGGGGAGGAATAAGCCCTATGCACCAGTACGCACTGGGGGCTTACCAGCTGGAAAACAGCTCTGCAGAGAAGGACCTGAGTGTCCTGGTGGACACCAAGTTGATCATGAGCCAGCAACGCACCTTTGCAGCAAAGAAGGCCAACACCATCTTGGGCTGCATTAGACAAAGCACCGGCAGCAGGCTGAGGGAAGTGATCCTTCCCCTCTGCTCAGGACCGATGAAGCCATACCTGGAGCACTGTGTCCAGTCCTGAGATCCCCAGTTCAAGAAAGATATGGACTTACTGGAGTGAGTCCAGTGCAGGGCCACCAAGATGATTTATGCACTGGAGTATGTTTCATATGAGGAGAGACTGACAGAGCTGGGACTGTTTAGCCTGGAGAAAAGAAGGCTCAGGGGGGATCTGATCAATGTTTATAAATACCTGATGGGAGGGGATGAAGAAGAGGGAGCCAGACTCCTCTTAATAGTGTCTACTGACAGGACAAGAGGCAACTGGCACAAATTATACCATATGAAGTTCTATCTGAACAGAAGAAAACACTTCTTTACTGTGAGAGTGTTCAAACACTGGATGATCTCAACAGGTCCCTTCCAATCTAAACAATTCTGTGACTGATTACTTGATGAAAAATAAGTAGGACCCCTTCATCTGTAGGTCGCTGTGCTGCACAGAGGAAGGCGAATCTCATTTACGTCTTTTTGATGGAAAAACTGAAGTACAGAAGGATGAAATGACTTGCCCAAATTACACAGCAAGCTGGTGGCAGAACAGAGGGTGCACACCAGGTCATTCCCAGACCATCTCTCTCCACTGGATCATAAAATGCCTCACATGATTGTCTCTTTCTTAGTTTTGCTCCAAGCACATCTAAAGGGAGCAAAATTCAATAAGCAGCAGCATTATATTCAAGACTATCCATCTTCACAAATGACTTCCTGCAGAGTCTAGTAAGGACAAGCATCTGTCTCCTCTGGCCCTCCCTATACCAGTTACAATGCCGTTGCTCCCCAGGTGCTCCTGATGTATGGGGGTTACAGCCTCCTTCCATCTGTCCATGTATCCACCTCCTAACCTGCTGCAGTTATCAAAATAAGCGGAAATATTATTTAACCTGTTCATGATCACACTTACTCTGACACACATCAGACTGATTTCTACAGCTGAAAGCAAGTAGAGAAGATAATCCCCTCCAGTAACTCAGTTGTTTGCAGGGAACAACCTATATTCCCAACTAGTGATTATAATCCAACAATTCAAAGGAAAAAGGAAAGAGTTAAATGAGATCTTAGGATGCATCAGTCATCTTAAGGTCGGTACTCTTAAGGTAGTTATGAATTCTACAGTGCAAAGCTCTGGAGTTCTGAGCATAATTCTGGCTCTCCCTCTTTAGGAAAGATTACATCGAAATGGAAAACGTGTAAAGAAAGGCTAGGAGGATGGTCTGGGGAATCAAAGCCCTGTTATATGAGAAGAAACTGGAAGAAATAGACCATTTAAGCCTAGATAAGTAAAGCTTGAGAAAGGATGTGGTTCTTGTCAACAAATATTACAGCAGTAAACAATAACCAGAATTATGGGATCAAGTAAACCAGACATTTTTTAATAAGAAAATCATTATAATTATAAACGGAATTACATTAAATTTAGTTTATAACAGAGCTCTATACTCTATAACCCAGGTCATCCTTCTAGTCTTACTTACATACCCAAAATAATGGTCAAAATTCTGTCATTATGAAGTCAAGGCAATATTTCTCTTGAATTCCTCAGTGTGTCCAGAATTCATGCCAGTGTCTGAAAGCTAATTGTAGTTTATAATGCTACAGAGAAAATCAGTCTTGTAAATAAATATCTGCCTGTGATGAAAGACATGAATTTGTGTCTGATCTCTTCTTTGGGAATAGGGACCCTGTCTCATGCTCTCTATCTGCCAGTGTACTGCTAACAAACATTATATGCATCAAATTTCATACAATGTGTTACAAATAACCGTATTTTTAGTGCTGTTGTCTGCAATTAATCTTAACCGTGTTGAAAAATGATACACATTTAACTGAAGTGCAGAGCTGGCTGCAAGTTTTTGCAGGGCTTTGTACAAATGGGTCTCTAGCCAAGTTCCTCCCCAGAAGGACAATCCCTGGCTCTGGACACCAGTTCTTCCCTCCCAGCTCTGGCAACACACCTCTACTCCAACCAAATAACTCAAGAATTCAAAGCAGGCCAAGCTAAGCAAGCTCGTCTGTAGGAGTGCATCCAGACAAAGAAGGATTTCGGATAGTTTGTTGAGGGAGAACTGTGGTCCAGGCTCATTTTTTTGGTGACATCACAATTCATATCCTCCAAAGATCCTGCCAAAAATCTCTTGAGAATAGAGGGAAGTGAAAAACAAGCAGTAAAAAAAGGACTCCACCCTCAAGGCCATTCTTCTAAAACATAACAATAAAACAGTGGAAAACATTTTCTCTAGCTTGGCTTTGCAGTTTGCTTTTAAAAATGGTCATTTGTGGACAAATCTCTTCTCTTTCAAAAATCTCAGAAAGTACGTGTCTCATACTTTGGGTGTCAACTCCTGATTGCACTGGAATTGATTCTGACTATTTTGGCATCAAGAGTTGTTAATGAGTATTTAGAAACAGGACAGACTTTATCGTCTCGTAACTGCATTTTTCCAGTGTTGTGGATTCAACTGGACGTATGCATATTCATGTGGCTCCCAGTTGGAAATCTTTGGGCAAGCAGTTCACACTGAGGCCATTTGTGCTTCCTTACACCCTCTTCAGGGGACCAACAGCATGGGGTGGCCATGGCCTCTCCTCAGCTTCTGCTAACTAGAAGGTCGTAATGCAGGGCGTCTGAAAGGAAGCAATAGTGGAAAGCAGATGGTAGAAACTACTCTGATTACAACATCTTGAAGAATCTCACTTACTGTCCAGAAAGCGATGGTTCTTTTTTCTCTGAATGTGACCATGTGTCTTTTAGTGCAGTTGATGGGCTCGTGGCACCCCGCAGTGCTGGAGTGCCAAAGATGATCAAATAGGAATTACAGTACTGCTCCTCTGAACCTGGTGCCCCTTCAACTGTTTTGCCAAGTGCATAATGTTTCATGCAAATCGGCCAGAGAAATCTCAGGCACCTGAGAGACAAAACACTTCTGGGAAAGGCCGATGATATTGTCTGTGTTCAGCTGAAATGTGCCCTTTTATTTGGAGGGAGGAACCCTACAGGAAGTTGTAACATGCAGGAATACACTGTCTGGTCCATTTTGTAAGTTTGTGAAGCAATTGTTCAGCTTTTTGGTATCACGAGACAGCAAAATATGAAGATAAACCCGAGATCTGTTAAGATGGTAGCATGTTTACTTCCTTTTCACTCAGATAAACTAATTTTGCATGCTAATTGACTAATTGAGAAAATCCAAGTCTGTTTTGGATAAAATCAAACGCAGCTTCATCACTACTTTGTCCCTGTAAAAAAGTATGCGCAGCAGGGCATCCAAAAGAACTTGAGTCGTGTTAGTATGATAACAGCGAGGATGCCTGTCCTGATGTTAAGGTGGTATATGTAGTATTCCGAGAGAGATTTCAGGATTCTCAGGAAGAGGACAGTAGAAACACAGCTGGAACTCAGATCTCTGATTTTACAAAAGCTGTCATGAAGAAGACCTATCAGATAAGAAGTGATTAAAGGTCACACAAATTAAAACATATTGTGCACATGATGCATTCATGTGCTAGCTATGGACTATGCTTACATAGACAAAATGTGTACAAGCATATGGTTGTTTTAAAAAAAGGTAGTTTGCTGATCTTAACAGGATTGCCATACTGTGTGGGAGTTCAAAGCAAGAAATGTGGTTAAAATCTGTATAACCTTAGACTTCTATGATGTAATAATTGCTTATTCAGCTGCTACAGTGAATATTTTCTGCAAAAGAAAGATAAGCTTAAGAATGTTATCCAAGAGCATGATTCCTGGAATGAGAAACCCTGACTTGTTTCTGGGAATTGTGCAAAAAATAAGCAGAAGTAAAAAAGGACTGGATAATTTTCATGGCAGGAGCATTCCAGCTAGATCAAAAAGGGACAGAG
>NW_008795561.1:697070-710753 GCF_000699145.1 Aptenodytes forsteri
ATACTGTTAATGAACTGACAAGCACTACAGGTTTGCTTCATACTCCAAGTGCAAAAGTTCACTGCACAGCAGGTGTATCAGAACTTGGAATAAAATGAGTCACATTTTCCTATTAATTATCTTGTAGTCTGGACACTGAACAGCTCCTTATATAACAAATACGTAATCTGTGTAAAAAACCATCTGATTATCAAGAGGGACAGCTTTCTAATGTTTTCTCTTTGTTTCATAAGTTTTTTGACTGATGGCCCTGACAGGCTGCACCCACGAGTGCTGAGGGAGCTGGCTGATGTCATTGCCGGGCTACTCACGATTATCTTTGAGAGGTCATGCAAATGAGAGAAGTTCCTGAAGAATGGAAGAGAACAAATGCCCCCCTGTCTTCAAGAAGGACAAGAGAGAAGATCTGGGAAACTGCAGGCTGGTCAACCTCTTCTTGGTGTCTGGGAAGGTGATGGCGAAAATCCCCCTGGAAACAATGTCCAAACACATGAAGGACAAGAAGGTCATCAGGAGAAGTCAGATTAGATTTATGAAGGGGATACCATGCTTAACCAACCTCATAGCCTTCTACAATGAGGTGGCTAGCTTGGCGGATGAGGGGAGAGCAGTAGATGTTGTTTACCTTGACATCAGTAAGGCTTTTGACACTGTCTCCCATAATACCCTTATAGACAAGCTGACAGTGTACAGGTTACGTACATGGACAGCGAGGGGGACTGAAAACTAGCTGAATGGCCAGGCCCAAAGGAGCGCAATCAGTAGCACAAAGACTATTTGGAGGCAAGTCACTAGTGGTGTACCTCAGGGGTCAATACTGTTTCCAACACTGTTCAGCATCTTCATTAATGACCTGGACACTGGGAAAGAGTGCATCCTCAACAAGTTCACAGATGATACAAAACTGGGAGGAGTGGCTGATGCACCAGATGGTTGCGCTGCCACCCAGAGGGATCTCAACAGACTGGAGAAACGGGCAGGGAGGAACCTCATGAAGTTCAGCAAAGGGAAATGTAAAGTCCTGCATCTGGGGAGGAATAAGCCCTATGCACCAGTACGCACTGGGGGCTTACCAGCTGGAAAACAGCTCTGCAGAGAAGGACCTGAGTGTCCTGGTGGACACCAAGTTGATCATGAGCCAGCAACGCACCTTTGCAGCAAAGAAGGCCAACACCATCTTGGGCTGCATTAGACAAAGCACCGGCAGCAGGCTGAGGGAAGTGATCCTTCCCCTCTGCTCAGGACCGATGAAGCCATACCTGGAGCACTGTGTCCAGTCCTGAGATCCCCAGTTCAAGAAAGATATGGACTTACTGGAGTGAGTCCAGTGCAGGGCCACCAAGATGATTTATGCACTGGAGTATGTTTCATATGAGGAGAGACTGACAGAGCTGGGACTGTTTAGCCTGGAGAAAAGAAGGCTCAGGGGGGATCTGATCAATGTTTATAAATACCTGATGGGAGGGGATGAAGAAGAGGGAGCCAGACTCCTCTTAATAGTGTCTACTGACAGGACAAGAGGCAACTGGCACAAATTATACCATATGAAGTTCTATCTGAACAGAAGAAAACACTTCTTTACTGTGAGAGTGTTCAAACACTGGATGATCTCAACAGGTCCCTTCCAATCTAAACAATTCTGTGACTGATTACTTGATGAAAAATAAGTAGGACCCCTTCATCTGTAGGTCGCTGTGCTGCACAGAGGAAGGCGAATCTCATTTACGTCTTTTTGATGGAAAAACTGAAGTACAGAAGGATGAAATGACTTGCCCAAATTACACAGCAAGCTGGTGGCAGAACAGAGGGTGCACACCAGGTCATTCCCAGACCATCTCTCTCCACTGGATCATAAAATGCCTCACATGATTGTCTCTTTCTTAGTTTTGCTCCAAGCACATCTAAAGGGAGCAAAATTCAATAAGCAGCAGCATTATATTCAAGACTATCCATCTTCACAAATGACTTCCTGCAGAGTCTAGTAAGGACAAGCATCTGTCTCCTCTGGCCCTCCCTATACCAGTTACAATGCCGTTGCTCCCCAGGTGCTCCTGATGTATGGGGGTTACAGCCTCCTTCCATCTGTCCATGTATCCACCTCCTAACCTGCTGCAGTTATCAAAATAAGCGGAAATATTATTTAACCTGTTCATGATCACACTTACTCTGACACACATCAGACTGATTTCTACAGCTGAAAGCAAGTAGAGAAGATAATCCCCTCCAGTAACTCAGTTGTTTGCAGGGAACAACCTATATTCCCAACTAGTGATTATAATCCAACAATTCAAAGGAAAAAGGAAAGAGTTAAATGAGATCTTAGGATGCATCAGTCATCTTAAGGTCGGTACTCTTAAGGTAGTTATGAATTCTACAGTGCAAAGCTCTGGAGTTCTGAGCATAATTCTGGCTCTCCCTCTTTAGGAAAGATTACATCGAAATGGAAAACGTGTAAAGAAAGGCTAGGAGGATGGTCTGGGGAATCAAAGCCCTGTTATATGAGAAGAAACTGGAAGAAATAGACCATTTAAGATTAGATAAGTAAAGCTTGAGAAAGGATGTGGTTCTTGTCAACAAATATTACAGCAGTAAACAATAACCAGAATTATGGGATCAAGTAAACCAGACATTTTTTAATAAGAAAATCATTATAATTATAAACGGAATTACATTAAATTTAGTTTATAACAGAGCTCTATACTCTATAACCCAGGTCATCCTTCTAGTCTTACTTACATACCCAAAATAATGGTCAAAATTCTGTCATTATGAAGTCAAGGCAATATTTCTCTTGAATTCCTCAGTGTGTCCAGAATTCATGCCAGTGTCTGAAAGCTAATTGTAGTTTATAATGCTACAGAGAAAATCAGTCTTGTAAATAAATATCTGCCTGTGATGAAAGACATGAATTTGTGTCTGATCTCTTCTTTGGGAATAGGGACCCTGTCTCATGCTCTCTATCTGCCAGTGTACTGCTAACAAACATTATATGCATCAAATTTCATACAATGTGTTACAAATAACCGTATTTTTAGTGCTGTTGTCTGCAATTAATCTTAACCGTGTTGAAAAATGATACACATTTAACTGAAGTGCAGAGCTGGCTGCAAGTTTTTGCAGGGCTTTGTACAAATGGGTCTCTAGCCAAGTTCCTCCCCAGAAGGACAATCCCTGGCTCTGGACACCAGTTCTTCCCTCCCAGCTCTGGCAACACACCTCTACTCCAACCAAATAACTCAAGAATTCAAAGCAGGCCAAGCTAAGCAAGCTCGTCTGTAGGAGTGCATCCAGACAAAGAAGGATTTCGGATAGTTTGTTGAGGGAGAACTGTGGTCCAGGCTCATTTTTTTGGTGACATCACAATTCATATCCTCCAAAGATCCTGCCAAAAATCTCTTGAGAATAGAGGGAAGTGAAAAACAAGCAGTAAAAAAAGGACTCCACCCTCAAGGCCATTCTTCTAAAACATAACAATAAAACAGTGGAAAACATTTTCTCTAGCTTGGCTTTGCAGTTTGCTTTTAAAAATGGTCATTTGTGGACAAATCTCTTCTCTTTCAAAAATCTCAGAAAGTACGTGTCTCATACTTTGGGTGTCAACTCCTGATTGCACTGGAATTGATTCTGACTATTTTGGCATCAAGAGTTGTTAATGAGTATTTAGAAACAGGACAGACTTTATCGTCTCGTAACTGCATTTTTCCAGTGTTGTGGATTCAACTGGACGTATGCATATTCATGTGGCTCCCAGTTGGAAATCTTTGGGCAAGCAGTTCACACTGAGGCCATTTGTGCTTCCTTACACCCTCTTCAGGGGACCAACAGCATGGGGTGGCCATGGCCTCTCCTCAGCTTCTGCTAACTAGAAGGTCGTAATGCAGGGCGTCTGAAAGGAAGCAATAGTGGAAAGCAGATGGTAGAAACTACTCTGATTACAACATCTTGAAGAATCTCACTTACTGTCCAGAAAGCGATGGTTCTTTTTTCTCTGAATGTGACCATGTGTCTTTTAGTGCAGTTGATGGGCTCGTGGCACCCCGCAGTGCTGGAGTGCCAAAGATGATCAAATAGGAATTACAGTACTGCTCCTCTGAACCTGGTGCCCCTTCAACTGTTTTGCCAAGTGCATAATGTTTCATGCAAATCGGCCAGAGAAATCTCAGGCACCTGAGAGACAAAACACTTCTGGGAAAGGCCGATGATATTGTCTGTGTTCAGCTGAAATGTGCCCTTTTATTTGGAGGGAGGAACCCTACAGGAAGTTGTAACATGCAGGAATACACTGTCTGGTCCATTTTGTAAGTTTGTGAAGCAATTGTTCAGCTTTTTGGTATCACGAGACAGCAAAATATGAAGATAAACCCGAGATCTGTTAAGATGGTAGCATGTTTACTTCCTTTTCACTCAGATAAACTAATTTTGCATGCTAATTGACTAATTGAGAAAATCCAAGTCTGTTTTGGATAAAATGAAACGCAGCTTCATCACTACTTTGTCCCTGTAAAAAAGTATGCGCAGCAGGGCATCCAAAAGAACTTGAGTCGTGTTAGTATGATAACAGCGAGGATGCCTGTCCTGATGTTAAGGTGGTATATGTAGTATTCCGAGAGAGATTTCAGGATTCTCAGGAAGAGGACAGTAGAAACACAGCTGGAACTCAGATCTCTGATTTTACAAAAGCTGTCATGAAGAAGACCTATCAGATAAGAAGTGATTAAAGGTCACACAAATTAAAACATATTGTGCACATGATGCATTCATGTGCTAGCTATGGACTATGCTTACATAGACAAAATGTGTACAAGCATATGGTTGTTTTAAAAAAAGGTAGTTTGCTGATCTTAACAGGATTGCCATACTGTGTGGGAGTTCAAAGCAAGAAATGTGGTTAAAATCTGTATAACCTTAGACTTCTATGATGTAATAATTGCTTATTCAGCTGCTACAGTGAATATTTTCTGCAAAAGAAAGATAAGCTTAAGAATGTTATCCAAGAGCATGATTCCTGGAATGAGAAACCCTGACTTGTTTCTGGGAATTGTGCAAAAAATAAGCAGAAGTAAAAAAGGACTGGATAATTTTCATGGCAGTAGCATTCCAGCTAGATCAAAAAGGGACAGATTTTTTAAGTAACAATCTACAATAGCAGCTATTCTGTACAGCTGATGATGATGGAAAAGCCTATGTACAACCCAGGATTAGATAGCTGTTCATTACTCAGTGCTGATCTATGGAACAGTTATACAGCCGATGATAATACCAAACCAAAGATACTCCTGAGCCTACATGGGCTTATCAAGCTAGTGCTAGTAAAGCTTTCCAGTTCTTCAGTACACCAAGTGATGTGATCGTCAAATTCATCGACTTCCCAGCCCACATAACCAGCTATAGTTGGGTATGGATTTGGAAGTGAGTCCAGGTCAAGGGGTCAAAGTCACACCTCCTTATTAAGATGTTTTCAATCTTCTAAGCGCATTAATTGATTAAGTTTGTAAAATGTGGTGCAGGTCTTGCCCTTCACTCAATTTACTCTGTAAGAGACTCAGCACTGTGGAATGCGAGAAAACAGAACATGATTATCACTTCTCAGCATATGCAGATACAGGCAGCAGATGGACTCTGTGAAAGCTCAGCACTAGTCCAACACATTTCAGTAACAGTATGTCATCCAGAATTTTTGGAACTCACGCTTACAACAGACATGCATTGGTTTAGGTTTCCAGTAAGAAAAATACTTTCAACTTTCACAGCATACCTTTCTGACGAAACCTTTCTTGTCCTGTCAAGAAAACTCTCTTACTAGTGATGCTCATCCATCTAACTGTCAGCTGAAAAAAAAAAGTAAGTCTACACACAGAATTTGATCCTCAAAATGACAGATCAGCCATCTGTATTATTCAGGATCACATTTTTTGTCTTCCAACCTCCCTTTACACCTGTACTCTTCTGACACAAAACCAGAGCAACTGCATATCCCTTTGGCCAAGGCTCCACTGTGCTATAGGTTCAGGGCAGACAAAGTGTGCTTGGCTTTCAGAGTAAATTGAGTGAAGGGCAAGACCTGCACCACATTTTACAAACTTAATCAATTAATGCGCTTAGAAGATTGTGTGATCTCCTACGCCAAACCAATTGTTCTTGAAACAATGACACCTAGCTAATATTAGGTGGACAAGTCAGCTGCCTTTGTAGCAGGGATGGCAGTCAACTGCTGGCAGCTGGGATTTGTAGTCTTGATTTTTTGGCTGTCCTTACAACAAACTGTGGAAATGCTGTTTCTGGCAATGCATATACACTCTGGCTGGCCACTTAAGGCATCAAATAGACCCAGAGACATGTTTAGACAAGAGGGAAGCCAGCTGACTTCAAAGGTCCAACTGGTAACAGACTAACATGATAAGTACAGCATTGTTGCATCTTGATCTTTTGTGTAAGCCTAGGGATTAGGCACACAGAGTAGAGGAGACCCGAAACTATGAAAAACATAGAACAGAAAATCTGGCCTCATGATTCCCTAAAACAAATGCTTTGAATTGAGAGTAACGGAGCGATGCAGGAAAGCATTACCATTCTCCATCTGAGACGATGTGAGTATTTGCTGGATCTCTTCAGACTGGAGCTGGAATGAAGATGCTGCTCCTCCATTTTATATGCAGAGAAAGAAGTAAAGTGAATAGGAGCTTTTCTTTTTCTGCACAGACTTCTTGTTTACCCCAAGACCGTACATTAAGTATGCCAATATACTAATGGGGTAAGATGAATAGACACAGCTGAGCTGCAGCATTAGTCACCTTTGGACAGTAAGCTATTCTTAGTCCTTCCGCTAGGTTGTTCTTACAGGTTCCCTTAAAGAATACACCAGCCTGAACTTTGTAACAAACGCATGAAACCTCGAGCCAGGATGCCCTCTCTTGTAATCCCCACAATAGCACGAGCCAGTCTCCAATGCGTCTGTTGCAGTCTGCAAGGCTGTGTTCATCACCAGCTGTCCCTCTCCAGTACTGCTCTAGGCTACTCTTTGCCCTCAAAGAGGGCCTATGACAACGGTGCTTCTCTCTCCCAAGCGTGGAGGTCATATTAGATCTTTATGGACTGACAGACAATCACTCACAGTTCACGTGCTGCTAAGAAATATGATATTCTCCCTAAACAGGCTTAAAGGGTTTGAACCTTTACCTTCAGATGAATTCTCCGCTGAATGTGATTATTTCAGGATAGCTGAAATCACTGAAGAAACCCAGTTAGCACACTCACTAAAGCAGCAGCACCCTAAAGGAAATGCCTGGTATGTTAGTGTGTTTTGTGGTTGCTTTTAAAACAGCAAACATTTTACTGGAAATTTTCCTAGGTCTGGAGAACACTCATTTATGGGGAATGTGGCTCTGGTAGCACCAGTAGCGGCCATCACACAATTAGGGGGATTTTTCAGATATGGCCAAACCTCATTTCATGAGGTATCAATTTGCAGTTTATAAAAGAAGTTCTTAAAATCGTTGATAGCAATAGCTGGTGATGAGGTAGTTGCTGTGTTTGGTGATAAGGACCGGCCTAAGGGAGGCAATGCTATATTGTAACATGTCTTATTTTCTCTGGTGGGGAAAGTAAGTGCTTTACTGTGGGTTTTTTATTTTGTCTCAGGTCTAATAAAAAAATCTTTCAAAAAAGAAGGCAACTGGCTACTAAAAAATTAGAAGAGTCCACCTACTGCAGGAAGACCATAAGGCATCCTATACACATATCAAAATACCACAGAAGAGAGGGATGTAGCAGCCCTCAAGAGGTTATCTTGTCCTACCCACTACTCTCGGGCAGAACTGATAAAACTTGGTCAGTTCTAGGCAGATTTCTATTTAGTTGTTCAAAACAGCATCAAGTGAGGCTGATTCCACAACATCCCTAGGCAATGTGCTCTTGTGCTTCAATATCCCTGATGACAGAGAATTTTTAATAATATATTACCTCACTGTCCACTCCAGAAGCCCATTTAAATCCATTCTTTTGTTACTATCTCTTATACACAGGCTCTTACACACTTCAACAACCTTCTATGTATCTGAAGACTGCTACTTCATGCAGATGTCTTTCCTGTGATCAAATTAACTTGAATGTTTTCATCTTTCTGGATAGGTTATTTTTTAGACTTCTGTGAGGAGGCTAGAGTTCAAAAGATACTAAGACTAGAAGACTGAGGCTGTTCTGAAGAGTTCTAGGAGACATGAAGAAATTGAGAGAATTTTAATACTGGAGTCCACTGAGTCAGCACTATATAAACAGCTTAGTACAAGTAATGACTGTCCTAGGCTTTACATACTCAGAAGAACATGAAAAACAAGGGTGCAGTCACAGCTCTGATGGACACAGGTGGCCTAAAGAACCCAGTCTCACCAAGATGACATGGGTGGACCTACAAAAAAGACTCATAATTGGAAGAAGAGCAGGAACTGCTTTTTCTGCAAGCACATGCTAAATTTTGTCCTTCAATCCTCCCTGTATGAAAAAATCATGCAAATAATGAAATTACTTCACAGGGCGTTGGTAGCCTAAAGTGGCACTTCTTCTATCTCATTTAAGAACAAATTTTTATCTTCTCTTGATTTCTCATTTCAAATCTTAAAGAAATGTGTGATTAGGAAGTTTTATATAAGGTGTTACAATTAATCTATTACTAGTCCTGTTCATTTGTATAAAGCCCGTGATCCAAAAATGTACTGTAGAAAATGAGTCTTTAGATAGACCTTAAAGAGCTTTGGATCGAGTCCAAGCATTTATATATTTTTAAATTAAGGCAATTGAAACAGGAAGGATATGAGAACGTGACAGAGCAGTATATCTCAGAGTATCAAACACATTATGTTCAAACATTCCTATATTTTCTCATGTAAAGTGGTTACAGGAAACACATTTTCACACTGGAATTTCTCTATTTTCATCTGACCAGAAAATTAGCAAGAATAACTATGCTTTTATATACTGCTTAAGTGACTGTAGCCATGTTTACTGTGGAATTAAAAAAAAAAAAAAAGATGGGCAATGACAAAAGATTCTGATATTCTACTACTGCCATATTTAAAGGCTAGTCTGGAAACACTATGTAGATGGGATAAAATTTACGGCACAGTGGGACAAGGTTCAAGTAGCTAATGAACATGGAAGAAACCACAGACTTCACAGAGCAGAGAGAAAATAAAGATCCATTTTTTGTATATGTTTATATAGCAATGATATAGCAAAAGGTTTCCTTTTGGAGGCTACGTTACTAAAACTCTCTCTTCAATGAGATTATCCTCATTATTGCAATTATGTATATTGAGCTGCAAACTGATATCTAACTCTTCCAGATTTTCTGCCATAGTAATGATATTAGAATTACTCAGTACTCTGAGTTTGGAATTTAGTCAGTGATAAGAGCTTCAAAGCTGGAAGATTGTAATATTTTGAACGGATGTACTGCTGGTAGCATTTGCACAGTATATCATTTGAGTGCTTCATAAATCCTAGGAAACATCCTAAAAAAGCTGGAATATACCAGACAAAAGTATTTCTATATCCATACACTTACTTTGGCATTGATACAAAAGATTTTTTTTAGGTATTTCTTTCTTTATTACTAAGCTTAAGGTCTCAATCCAGATTTTGACAGTACTAGACTCAAAAGTGAACCCTTTAGCAGGGAACATCTTACATCCTTGTGCAGCCTGGGTTGTCTGTGGGTGCTACATTAGCCAAAGATGTGCCAGCGTATTCAGGAAAGCATTAGCACTGGAGATCCTTCTTTAGAACTGTTGCGTCCTGTTGATCAGAGAAGACTTTCCACACAACTTTTACTGGACTGTCCCAGTGTCTTGCCAGAGATTATTTCAGCAGGACAAGAATCATCACCTGGTCTCAAACAGGCAGGTTGCTGTCACAATTTTTCCCCTACTGTACACGCTCTCTGTCACTGCAAATTACCCAGTACATCATCTTTGTAGATACTATGACTATTCCTTCTCCACTTACCTGACATCACTCTGAGCATTTTCTAAACTAATTTTACTCACAAAATATCATGGCCAGTAATTCTTTACATTCTTCTAGGGCTCTTCACGGATCCGTACTGACCCTTCCTCTCCTTTATATTCTGCCTTTTTGCTTCTTATGCTCTCTTCCACTGCTTTCCCTCTTGCTCCTGATGACTCCTTCATTGACTTCTTTGTGGACGAATACTGTGTTCAGTTTTGGGCCCCTCACCACAAGAAGGACGTTGAGGTGCTGGAGCGTGTCCAGAGAAGGGCAACGAAGCTGGTGAAGGGTCTAGAGCACAAGTCTGATGAGCAGCAGCTGAGGGAACTGGGGTTGTTTAGCCTGGAGAAAAGGAGGCTCAGGGGAGACCTCATCGCTCTCTACAACTACCTGAAAGGAGGTTGTAGCGAGGTGGGTGTCAGTCCCTCTCTCTCTCCCAAGTAACAAGTGATAGGACAAGAGGAAACGGCCTCAAGTTGCACCAGGGGAGGTTTAGATGGGATATTAGGAAAAATTTCTTCACTGAGAGGGTTGTCAAGCATTGGAACAGGCTGCCCTGGGAAATGGTTGAGCCACCATCCCTGAGGTATTTAAAAGAGATGTAGATGTGGCGCTTAGGGACATGGTTTAGCGGTGGACTTGGCAGTGCCAGGTTGACGGTTGGACTCGATGATCTTAAAGGTCTTTTCCAACCTAAATGATTCTATAATTCTACAACAATTTTTCTATTCTTTCTCACCCTGTAGTCTTCTCAATCTCCTGCCTCCACTTCTACATTTTATCTTGGAGCAATGTTATCCACTCTCCCAGTTTAATTACATGTGATGACTTAACTATCAAAATCTCAACACCTGGCCTACTTCCTTCCATTGAAGCTACACATAAATACATGTGCCTGACATTTCCTGAGTGCTTTACAAAAACTTTTGCCTATTCTGACTAAAATGATCGGCTTATTTTGTTCTTTCTTAACTTTACTCATTTTCCTTATTCCCTGTCTCTGTCAACCATCACTTTTTGCTACTTTTTTCACAAAAGCTTTTGTTCATTTATCTCTTTCATACTACACCACTTTATGCTACCACTAAAATTCCCGCCCGTGCCCTGATTTTTTTTAATTTTGATTTCAGCTCTCTCTTTCTTGACTTTCTCTGTCTCATCCCCTTTTATTCTCTACAGATACTTTACTACATCTAGTAAACCCATATTCTCTGCTTAGATCTATCCATAACTCACAAAACCAAACTTAAATTCTTTTATGGTCCCAGGTAACTCTATATCTGTCAAGTCCCAGAGGGCTAAGACCCATCTTTCATTTCAGAAAATTTTAATAAAAGTATTATAGAACAAGTTTGTCTTAACACAACTATTTATTAAAAACACATGTAAAGTTGATATGAAACATGCAGAATGGGCTAAAGTGCAACAATAAATAAATAACTTTTGAAAATACATTGATCTGCTATCAGATAATGCCTGAAATCTGACAGAATAGTATAAATATACTGCAGTAACTTGATAAGCTAGTTTATGGATTTTCATCTTGGATTTCACTAACATGTCTGCTTTCAATTACGCACATAAAAACAAGAGTTTAACATCTTGCTCTTCCCCTGATTGCAATAAAATGCCGTGTCTGAAAATAGACTATTAAAAAGAAACTCAACTGAAAACTAATTTAGAGATAGCACTCATATTTTAGAACTTTTTTTTTTGTAGTTTATGATTTTTTGGGAGATTTTAATCTATGATAGCAGGCAAGAAAGCATAGATTTAGTCTTTTGGAAGTCCTACCTCCACCCATATACTTCTTATAAATTTACTGCTATAAAAGCACATGTAAAAATCATAATCTTAAAATAAAACTCATTCCACAAAGTCAGTGGAACATTTTTTTTATTACAAACTATAAGCTCACCCTGAATAGACATGTTTCCAGATGTTTAGTGAGTTAAACTGTCTGTGCCTGTAGTACCAAGACATGCCAAAGACGCAGCTAGAGGATGAACTATTCATACACTGACTGGACATAATGATGTGAGTAATTCATCTTCTTCAGTAGATGGTACTTGATAACATAAGCAAAAAAAATGCAATGCTTACAATAAAATGAAGCTGCATTGTAAAATTCAGAAGGTTTTTAAGACACTTACTCTTGCAAAGAATGACATGCATATCTATATTCACATGCACTGGGCAGTTCCACTGAAGGCAGTCCCTTCTGTTTTTTCAGAATGAGGACTCTAATTAACAGATACTGATGATTTGATGATTAATTAGTAAGGAAAAGCAATTAAGAAAATTGATCATAACAAGCTTGTGAGGGAAGCTCTATTCAGAAATATGTTGTCCTAGTAACTTGGCAATTGCATCACTAAAGCACTTAAGAGCTCGGCTTTGCCCCAAACCCCTTTATACTAGTCACAGAGAGGATCACAGGCTCTGCCCCAAAGGGCCTGCACTTAACCAACGTGATCTCACGAGGTAATTACTTCATTTGCCTGCAAAACACAGATGGCCATGTGAAATAATGCAGAAAAAAAATCTTTCTTACAGCAATTACAAGTACTAGTAATTATTACATTATTAATTACAATTACTAGTAGTTATTTCACCTGAGCAAAGTCTACTCTTCAAAAGGTAGTGAGCTAAGCAAGGATCCTCATCTGCTTTTAGACATTTAAATCTAATTTTATCCAGTCCACTGTTTTCAAAGTTCTAAGGATGTCGAAGTTCTCAGTGAAATTAGAGTATGTTTTTTTATTTGAGAGTAAAAAACTGGTATGCCTTTTATTGCCAAATTTGGCTACGCTTTGTGGTAAAAAAATTTGGAAAAACTGAACTTATGTATCTAATTACTTACCTTTTTTTAAAAAAAGTAGTCCTTTAATTAAGGTTAAATGTACAGAGATTACAAACTGAAATTCTTCAGCGTTTTACAGTCATGTTGAATGCTTAAAATTGCTATGTCCATTCACTGAGATACATCAAAGCCACAGTTTTACTGATGTACCCTGTTGTCTGAGAGAAAGTAGGAGCTATCCTGGGATTCTAGCACTAAATGTTACTTTTCTAACCTTCTTTATTCTGTCCCTCCTTCTTCAAAAGGAGTGGCTAACATCTCTCTATCAAAAGCAAATATTTTGAAGGATATCTGTGACAAGTGCTCTGCTATATGAAAAATTAAGAGCCAAAATACCGTGATAGTAGCAAATAATTTACTTCACTGGCTTTTGTCTGCCATTGTTAGGCCTAGGCCAGAGACCGTATGTTTCTAAATGTTTGCCTGGAGTACAGCACAATCAAGCCTCAACTCTGAATGGCCCCCTTGGGGTTACTCTCATAGAAAAAGGTCATTTATCTGTTAGCTATGATAAATTCATTATCGCTATATGAAACGCAGTTTCTTTGTCATATCTTACCAGTTATATTTTTGCTGGATTACTACACAGAATTAAATCAAGAGAATCTCCTCTTTTTATACAGGATTAAGAGAAGAGGACAAAAGTGCACAGTATGGAAGGGGAGTCATGGCCCAGATCCAGATCCCTGCTTTCAAAAGCAACCACATCACACAGTATCATTCATAGATGTTTCACATTTTGCCTTCAAAAAGCCTGCGTCTTTTGCTTCACTATTCCCCCTGCTCCAATGGGATTTCAGGTAACTGTTGATCCTGTT
>NW_008795561.1:711755-725920 GCF_000699145.1 Aptenodytes forsteri
AGCACTCGCACCGAGCGGGGGCTTGGCTCTTCTGCTGCGTCCAGTGGGCTCCCCCCTTTTTGCTTGCTGCTGCTGCTGTTGCTGCTGTTTCTGATGTTATCCCAGCCGCCTGAGACCGGTTGGAAAAGAGCTTGCAGGAACCCCCCACTCGGTGGGCTTTACAAAGATTTAATTCACTGCCTACCCGGTTAATTATACAGCCTGCAAGTGCTTAGCAGAACAGAGCCGCCACCGCAGCTTGGAGGCAGAGACCCTGTTGCTTCTGATACCCCTACCTCTCTCCCCGCCACCCCCACACACGCTGTGAAAGTGACTCCCTTTAGCTCGGAAAACTTTACAGATACTCAGCGTGAACCTAGGGCCGGCGTGACTGATTCCGTGAAGGAGAAATGCAGCGACTTCTCTCGGTGCCAAGTAGGAGAAAGCCACAAACAAAGGCAAAGCAAAGAAAAACAAAACAAAAGAAACCACCTAGCAGAGAAGGAAAGGTTTAACCTCTGGAGGGGAGATTTTCAACCCCCATTCTTGGTCTTTCCGTGCATTTTACACCAACGCAATTTTTGTCAATAAAAAGGATTTTAAAAAGGAGAGGTATTCTAGAATCTTTCAATGAAATTCACTGGGGGAAAAAAAATTCCCTTCTTTCCTCCCCCTCCTCTTAAAAAGTCAGGATGAGAATTTCAGCCCAAATGAGGCAGTCAGCTCTGCTCTCTCTCTCTCCCCTCCCTTCTTTTTTTTTCTTTTTTTTTTTTTTTTAAACCTCCTTATCTTATTTAAACAGGAACACAAACACTGATAGTGGTCAAAGGAAGAGCTAGAGTTGAAAGCACCCAGTTGGCTATGCTGTTGCCAAGATCTTTAAGATAATGTGGGGGATAATATTTGCAGACAAACGCCCATGGAAACAAATGGAGAGTTCATCACCCCTCTATACTTTGCCCTCGGATTTACTTGGAAAAACAGTTGGAAGTTAGTTTGTGTTTACTTGGTAGTTGTGCCACATGGACTCCGATTGGACTATTCCTCTTGTAACTACTCAATAACTCAACTTTTTAATATCTCTCCTCAAAATGTCCAACTGGAAAAAATATTTAAGGCAGTAAGAGTTTAAAGTGTGCATGTTTTGTTCTGCCCCAGGTTACTTGCTCTTTTCTTTTCTTACACAAGAACATAAAAATGGCCGTACGGCCAAGGGTCCAACTATCCCAATAGCCTGTCTTCAGCAATGATCATAAGTGGTCACCAAAGGAAGAGTATGAACGAGGAAAACACACGTGAGAATTCTCCCAGCCTCCAGCTGCTTTGAGTTTGGAGCATTTCCTCAGCTGAATGTGGTTTCTCTGCACTTAGTAGCCCCCAGTGAATTTCTATTCCAGGTATTTATCCTCTCTCCCCATGAGTTCTTGTAAACCTTTATCATCCAAAATAGCCTTTGGCAACAGGTTTCATGGATCTACCACTGTGTGAAGGGCCATTTCCTTTTGTTCCTTTTGAACGTGGCTCCACCAACCTTCTCATGGTGCCTCCTAACTCTACTGCAGGAAGAGACATCAAAGAACTGACCCCTATCCACACTCTTGGTGCCGTTATCATACCCTGCCCAGGCCATCTTTTTTCGACTGCTGGGGTTTTTTTGTTTAGTTGGGTTTTTTTCCTCTATTTTATTGGGAAGGGGCAGCTAGAAAAGAGGAAGAAGGATGGAGGGCTGACTTTATTTAGGGGTATATTTTGCTTCCTTTTTCTACACGTGCACGTCTATTTCTGTCTCTTCTTTAAATGCCCTAACTCAGTTTACAAGGATCTTAACATCAGTTATAGTGGGAACTTGGCAGTGTTTCATCACAACCTCCAAGCTACTGTTTTTCACATATCAGAGAACTGCAGGAGGCAACTAACAAAGATCGCACCTTGTCTAAAGCTCGTACCAGCTTAACTGAACCGGTGGAATCCCCTCTATAGAAACCCTGGATTCAGTTCAATATTGGCTTATTTCACTTTACTTTAGACCCTCTCCTAATTGATTAAAGGTGGGTAGAAAGAAGTTCACCAGTTTGACTAAAACAGTGTAAAGTCACACATAATAGCCTGTCCACACATGGAGTTACCCTGATTAACACCATGTGTGGACATTCTTACTCCAGAGTAAGAATTCCTTGTTCCCGTTTAGTTTGCCACCACAAGCTGTTTACCAGAAATGAGGCAAATTCAAGTAACAGTTTAAGAAATATTTCTAGAAACTATCATGGCTATGGTCATCTGCAGATCTGATAATAGGTTTTTCCTCGGTTTGGGGTGGGGTTTTTTGCATAATATTAATACACATTTCCAGAATAAATTGGCACTCTCACCTACAATCAGATTCAGTGGCCTCGAGTACATGTGATTCTAATTACTGACCCCAAGCTTTGTAGTGAGCTAAGCCATGCACTTCGGGCTCAATTCAAAGCTCCTGGAAGTCAATGGAAAGTAAAGGCTTATGAGAGGGAACATTTTGCATAACCACATTTTTTCTTACATCTGTTTGCAAAGGCCCTGTAATCCTTTGTGTAGCTTTTAAAACAAACAAATTCTTTAATGAGGATTTTATTTTTACTTCAGAAGAATAAAAATCATTTGCAGAAGCTCAGATTAATGAGTAATGACAGCGTAACAAATCACTGCACAAGTCATTTCCAAGGGTCTTGTTGAGAGTAGATACATGCAAGTAGACTGACAAAGAGTTTAGAATTACTTTAACAAATCCATTACCATTTATGGCAGCAGGTTCACAGTTGTCATTCGGCTACTTCGTTTCATGGGAACAGGAATTCTTGAGATGGCCTGAATAAGCCTATGTAAGGACATCAACCTCTGCCTAACGAACAAAGCTGCCCCATAGTCCCAGCTGTTGTGCCTCCCAGCAGCTCTGTTCTACTGCAGCTCCCAAATCCTGAATCTTTTTCTCCACCCATCTGTCCCAGAAGTTGAGCAAAAGAGGGCGAAAGGAAATTGCTATATCTTCCCTGTTTTCAGGAAGAATGTTGCAAGGAAGAAAATAGATTCACCTAGAAATGAAATCTAACTGTAGTTACTAAAGGGAAACTCCTTGGGCCCTGTGGCAGATAATGAAGCTACATATTGGCTCTTGTTATGGAAATGTGCCACACTAAAGATGCATAAAAAGGCCCCTTTTCCTTCTTGATAGGAAGAATACAACACTAACTGCTACAGATACACAAGGATTAAGAAAAACCCATGTGGATCTTACCATCTCCCACCATAAAAATAAGACCCCAAACTCTACAGTAGGCAAATCCATGGCTGCTGGAGTACAAATGACCCACTCAGCTTAGCTCCAGACACTAGTATGTGCAAAGTACAATTGGCATTCGGCTTCTTTCCTGGAGAAAACACTACCTGAATCTTTTCTGAATTAAAAAATAATTAAGAAATAATTAGAATAATAAGGAATCTGTCCAAAAGACATGTGGCAACAACTATGTCACGCGATCATGTTAATATTGGAAGTTTTGGAAATTTTTAGTTTTTAGCATCTTAATATTGGAAATGGATTTTTAAGTTTTATGGGCACCATTCTGACTATCTTCCCTGTCCTTCTGAATAGTATCAGCAGGTTTTCCGATTGAACTAGAACACACCTTTTACAAAAAAACCTTGTCAGAGTTTTCAGAGATGGACGCACCATAATCCTTGGTTATTTTTTGAAACTGTTAATGGCATTACAGGTAACAATTTGTTGCTTATTTTGAGTCTAAATCAATCTAGTTTCATTTTTAAAACTGTACTGTAATACGTTTTTAATACTCTGGGCTTGTATTCATGTTGAAGTTACTGTCACTACGTACTCAGTGCTTTGTGCATCACCAGTGACCATCAAAGCACATTAGGGTAGTGTAGTTTGTGGACACTTCATACGCATCTAGCATGTCCTTGTTAGGGATTAGCTTGGAATAAAACCTCCCCTTAGATAAGTCATTTTGTCCCCCATGCCGCAGGCTCATCTTCATTCTCAAATCCCAAACTACTGACTACCCACAACAAATGGATACCAGCCTGAGTCATGCCAGGCCCTAGATAGGCAAGGGAAGGTGGGAGGACTGAGAGCCTCCTCTGTTCCCTAGTGTGTACGAAACTGTGCCTCCAAGACTAGTTAGGAAGGCTGACCCAGCCACCACCTTGTATGCCATCGGGCTTACGATGGCATCCTGTAGCTAAAGTCAGGCAGAGAAGCTGGCTTAGGACTCCTTCCAGAATAATTACTGTGTCAGATGAAATTTATAACCATCCTAAATTTGGACTGCTTTTTATATAAATAATATTACATATATATAAAAGTACATATATAAGTAATATTACATATATGCACATATATAATTATGTGGATGGCAATAGCCCAAGCCCCTTATACCATATGGGTAGCAATACAGATGCTTGTATCCAAACCAGGGTATCTACCTGGGCTCTATGTTTCAAATACCTAAAGACTGTTAGAAGAGGCTTGGCTTACTTTATAGAGCTTTCCTTGTACAGACAAACCCTTTCACTGCTAAATAAATCTCTGAACATTTTTTTCCTCTTTGCATGGATCAGTCTGTGAATACCAAGGCAGAATTTAACCTTTTTTTTTGTTAAATATTCAGGCTGGGAATCATAACCCTGAGCCCTTTTCAACATCATTGCTTCTAAGCATTTTGAATTTTACCCATTTTGGAGTTTGTATCCATTTTGTAAGTGTTGCCTACATTTTCTTTTCTTTCCTGTCTGATTAAGAAAAAAAAAATATATAGCTATCATCTTGGACACTCAAAACACACGCTGGTTTTCTATTAATATGTATAAGGTCTGCTTCTAAGACAAGGAGGAGTTTATTGGGGCATAAAGGAATGCTTTGATGATCCATGTCATTTCCCTTGTGGCATTACTTGTAGAATTCAGGAATAACTCAATCTGACATTCATGGGGTATTTCCTGCCTCTCCTTCTAGAGATGCATCCTCCCAGTCTCTCAGATCTCCCCCTTCCCATAAATTTCCTTTCCCCTTCTAGACTCTCTCATGTCACTGCAGGCAGAGCTAGTCTTATGTGTGAATAGGCAAGGCGTTTTCCAGGACCTGAGGCCTAGGAAGGCTGGGCTCCGTTTGGATAAGCTGGAGAGCAGTGTGAGTCATGCACTGGAGGGGACATGGAGGGGACAATGGCATCTGCCTTAGGCTCTGCTTGGGGCCTCCACAAATCTAACAGCAGCAGGGATCAGTCATTATTTTAGCTGCAGTCTCTCAGAGGGTGACTCTTGAATTTGTCCATCAGCATCTGTACCAGTGGTTATTTTCACTGTTCAAACAAAAATAAAATCTCATTATAAAGGGTGGGGAAAAGCCATCAATAAAGTAAATGGCTCTTCCGGCAAAGGGCCATTTCCCTTCCTGACATCCCTGATAAATCTGAGCTCCATCCCTGTCAAACAAAAATAATATCCAAGTACGTGACCAAATGATCTTTGGGAAAGAGAAAATATACAAGTGAATATAAGACATTTCAGGTTTGCGTAAATAAAATTCCAGAGGCGGGGGGGGGGGGGGGGGGGAAATGAGGAGCACACAGTTTTCTATGTTTCCTCATGGTCACTTAAAATCCACTTCATTCAGTGCTATTTCATTATGTTTTATGAATTCGCTGTACTATTTAAAAATGTTTTTGCGTAAGTCTAATAAAGAAAGAAGCCATCCTATCCATCTGCAAACAGTCCCAGCCTGCCAGAAAACGTTTATCTTACCAGTAGAAGCTGCAATTTAAACTCAGTATAATGTAAGCAGACAGTCAGTGGAAAGAGTATGAACACTGATAAAGCTCTACAACAAATTCATGTATACTGGGTTTCCTCCTTTTCCCTCAGCCTCATAGACAGCCTCTGTTTCTTTTCCTCAGTCTCAGTTTCTTTAACAGAGGTTCCCAAACTTTATTTACTCATGTACCACATCTTTTAGACTTTACAGCCTTGGGCTGTAATATCTTTGTCTCAGGAACCCAAGATCATCTTTGGTGGCCTGATTCTACAAACACATGTTAATAATATTATACACAGGGAGTGGTGCTTGCATTTATACAATGCTGACACAATTCTGAGCAGTGGCTATGGGAGGGCACCTTAATACAAATTAATTTAAAAGTTATTGTAGTGTAGCAAACTAGAAGAAAAATATTGTAAACTTACCATATTTTCCGGCACGATTCTACAGAAACTGGCTGACATCTGGGATATGCGAAGCTGGTGGACACTAGCTCTTAATGGGAAGGGTGGATGGATCAGAATATCTTTGGACAGCTGCAAAAGGAAAAATAAACAGATTAGCCCTATTAAATGAACCTAGTGGGTTAAGCTGTTCCATGCTGCATGTATCCTGTGGCTTCCAGGTCTCGGGGCAGACATTTTCATTTGTATACACTACCTCATTAGCCACAGCCTACGTAGATGAGGAGACTGGGTCAATGAGATATTCCTACAAGAGGGAAGAACAGTCCCCAGCGCAATGTATAAAAAAAAGGATATGACATACAGACAGCAGCAACTTACGCCAAAGGGAGGTAGAAAAAACATGCTCAGTCTACTCTCAAAAATGACCCCCAACCCCCGCAAGTCCTAACTATTTAGGAATTAATTATCTGGGAGAAATGTGGCCTGCTGAACAGCAGGTTTGAGCAGACTTTAACAGAGGTTCTGTTTCCAGCTCTCTCTCTGGCTTATGAGATGTCTTTTGGCAAGATATTTACCTCTCTGTGCCTCATTTTATCTAGAAGAATAACCTGATTTGTAAAATGTTTTGAACTCCATAAAATTAAACACGCTGCATAAGAGTTAGCTGTTATAAACTAGCAACCTTGAGCCGTTAACTTCCCATGAATGTGGTATGAAGTAATTTAGGCCAATTTTAGCTTAACTTCTATTTCCCCTGTTTAAAAGCAGCATCCTATATAGTCGTCTGTATTAGAATAACGTTAGTGTTCAGAATAGCTCTCATATTCTTTTCTCTAAACTTAGAAATGTACAGCCAGCCAAATTTCCAGCTGAATAGCAGATATATACATTTGCTTTGATAGTTATTCCATAATTTGTACTTTACTTCTGAAATGTTCCACAAACATACAGGCCAGTCATTATGAGGATCTAACTTGTGCATGTAAGTAATAGCTTCATTGCAAGCCAGAAAACAGGATTCTCTCAAGATTTTAGATTTCCCATTAAATAGGTGTATTCTCTGAGTATTCGGGAGTAATATAAATTGTGTCTTAACTCTCATAAAGCAGATAGCTAGTAAGAAAAGCATTTGCAGAATCATTAACATGAATCCAGAAAAAGAAGTTTCTTTATTTGTAGCTTTCACTTTTTCCCCTCAGTTTATGCAATATACTGTATTTAATAGCTCTGCTAAAGACGAGTGAAATCTTGGCTCTACGGAAATCATTGGCAAAATTCCCACTGACTTCAGTGGGGCCAATACTGCTGTTAACTCTTCCCTACAAGGAAAATCCAGATTGCCTAAGAAACTGACCTGCCTCTGTTAAGACCACGATCCAGACTGCTCACAAGTTGAAGTGACCTTGTACAATTACTAAGGCTGTTATTCTTGAGAGTTTGCCAAATCCGTAAGACAAAACTAGCATCATAAATTATCCCCAAACTTTTACCCTGGAGTAAAACAAACCTTCTCACTTTATAAGTGAAAGTACCTATGCAGACTTACATCTTTCAATGGTTTCACTGACAGTTTTGCTTTTATAGAAATTAAAAAATTCATTCTCAGTTTCAGAAAGAAGCTCATGTTTCCTAAATGAACACTGATGAAATGTTTTGCCCTCAGGTCTGACATTTCACTATAAATACGCTAAAATTTACAGAATTTGGTGAAATAGTAGTATATTATTTTGTATCTCCTGAAGCTATCGGAATTAAGGATGATTTAAATATATGTTTACACCAGACCATTCAGCTTGCTTGTTCCCATCAAAATATAAAGATGACTTTGTGAATAGGAAAAAAAGCACTTAAACTTAAAGGACATATATGCACAAAGTACGGAGACACACAGATAACACTTCCACACCTTCCATCAAACACTTAGCAATCTATTTCAGTAATCTACTGAAGTTTTTACACTCATTTAGTCATAATGTGCCTTGCTCTTCATATCCGTTCCACCTACCAGCAGCAATACCAAAAGCCAGCACTGTTTCGTTTGCTTCATTTACGGAAGCCAGGGCATTAGTATCAATCATAGCTTGACCTTATACTGCATATTCTACTACTTAGCTATACATTACGATCATGACTGGTTTGGTCGCATTATGTTTTATGTGATGCATTGTGTGTAACTTAATTCTGCCCGTTCCCTGACGACTACAAAAGGATTGAAAGCCAGGTCCTGAACTGTCACCAGATAACAAGAAACTCTACATTCAACATGTAACAGAAAATTCAGCAACATTGTCACAGCGCAACAAAACCCCTAAAAATCCAACCATGGAGAGTTCTCTATAATGATATACTGAGGATCTTCCATATTTAAAGTGCTTTGCTAAACATACTGAATGCAGAGACGTGTTAGCGGTCATTGAATAAATCTCTGTGTCCCCTTGGTAAGTCTTTCTAGCCGCTTAGATGCATTTTTCTTTTGAACTCTGGCAAGTTTTGCAATAGATGTTGAAGTCCTGTTGTTCTGTTCCTAGGTGAAAGAAATGTGACTGTTAGCTCTGAACCAGCAAAGCTACGAATAGCTTTAACTTTGCAAGTAACTGCCACTGAAGTAAATGGTAATATTTCTGTTGGAGTGCTTTAAGACTTGTTCCCATGAGACAGTATGTAATCTGATTTCAATATAGCAAAACACTTCATCATTTTTTAATAGTCTTATTAACTTCAGTGGGATTACTCACACACCTTAATTTATATATGCCCTTAAATTCTTTACTGAACTGGGTTATATAAAAAGTGTACTAAACAGAAAAGCTCACTCATGCTTTTCATTTTCCAAAGTACATGTTGGGAACTGTAGTCTTTCACTACTATTTCTCAAGTGCTATTTAAAAGCTAGCATTTGCCAGACTCCATCATGGGTCAAAAGAATCTTTTTCACATACACGCTGCTCGTGCCTCCTTCTGTATTTTCTGACAGCTCACACAATTTGGGGTCCTTTTGACTTCATTTGTTGTTACAGTGATCTATTTCCGTTTTTAGAAAAACCAGCCTTACTAGAAATGTCTGTAAATTCTCTCCTGTTTTGCTGTTCTGTTTCTAGTAACAAAATCCATGCTGGAGCTCCTAAAGTTTTCACTGCTAGATTTCTATTCAAGTCAGTATTGGGGAAGAGGACATGAATAATAATGTCAGCATTGCTTTTATGTGTCTAAAACTGACCTTAGATTTTGAAAAGGTGGAACAGTCAGTTTCTCTTGATATTCTGACTTTATTTCTTCTGTGAAGGAGGCAATGACTGTTCTCCTTTTTAAAGAGCTAGCTAGCTTGTCATTGAACTTTTCTTCAGAAATTACTTTCTTGGAGAACAGACAGAAGAGTGTGTTTGTACCTCAGGAAAGTGTATCCCATATTCCTTTAATCAGGAGTGAAGACACAGCAGTAGGGACTTTCAGTAGACCACAGGCAAATATACTGTCACATCACCATGACTATTGTTCATTGTGTCAGCTAAAGGTAAGCTGTTTCAGGCATGGTTATACATGGTAGAATCACTCCTTTATTGATTACACAGACATTAGCTGTATACTGCTAGAGTATCTGGCACTGTGGCATTCCATTTGTAAGACAGACCCCTAGCTATTGCCTTGATATAAACAGTAACTAATAATAGTAATAACGGTATATGCACTTTCAATAAAAAACAAGGGGAAAGCCTTTTTGATGATAGCCTAAAGCGTTCCTTTCATCTGTTCTCTCTTCCTACATTGCATGGCTCCTCCTTATACAATATACTTAATATTTGCCTTAGACGCCAGTTAAACTACTTGAGCTTTAAGCTGTCAAAGTTGCTAACAGCTTCCCGTCAGATTGAGGGCTTTTGAGATGGCAGACTAACTAGAGATCTTTCTTGCTGGAAGGACAAGTCTGCTCTTAAGAGTATTGCCAGGATGGACATGAGACTTAATTGTGTATGTGACTGTATACAGTCCTCACTATTATGCTAGCAGGATAGCAAGGTCAAAAAAGTACTTACCAGAAAGACTTTATCAGCCTTTGTACTGCTTTCAGCATGGGCTCTTTCAAGCTTACTGTGAGTATTCACGGTATTTTCTAAATGTTTTCCTACGGTCTTATGTCCTATATGGCCCCTACATCCGGACATATGATGACAGAGGAACCTCAAAATACCTCTTCCTAATTTTTTTTTTTTTTTTTTAATTAATAGGTCCTAGAGAAAGCTTCTGTCGTATCTATGAACAACCATAATAATGGTTGTTATAAATGCTTTATAAACCATAAAGCTTTCATTTAAGAATAAAGACAAAGAATGACAAGTCATTTGTACTTTTCTTCCACCTCAGCCTGTTGCTTTAATTATTTTGTACCTGGTATTCTTTGGGGTTTTTGCTTTTTTTTTTCTTTACAGTCATTTTGATGATTGCTTTGGCTGTCATGGAACCATTGTATGCCATAGTTGCTCTCTGCTTTTGTGACACACTGATTAATAAAGTCACTTTAAAGTTCCTTTGTTCCGTTCAGAGTAATGCAAAACGGTTTTGTTTACAATCTCTTTCTTATTAACAGACACAGTTGAGCAACATATACAGCAGCCTGCAGCAATTTTAAGTTATACATTATGACTGCAAAGGCCTTATACCGCTTGAGAACCAGAATACACACATAATGATTTCTGTCTATCTCTGCCTGTCCCATGTGACACTGTTCAAAACTTACACCTTTTTTTTTAGAATATGAGAAAATGCTCAGCCAATGTGAGTTTGTCTGGCTCACGTTTTACTCAGTTTGTACTACTTTTGGCTTTGACATTCCCATTTACCACCC
Organism: Aptenodytes forsteri; assembly: GCF_000699145.1. Classification (NCBI taxonomy): domain Eukaryota; kingdom Metazoa; phylum Chordata; class Aves; order Sphenisciformes; family Spheniscidae; genus Aptenodytes; species Aptenodytes forsteri. Next base: position 722,788 of record NW_008795561.1, read on the forward strand.
AGGTTGTATTTTATTTGGAGGCATTTTCATGGTGTTCCTCTCTACTTCAGAGGACTCAAACAAAAGTAAAAGGGAGAGCTGTTTTCCATTGTACACAGGACAGTGGACTGACGTTTCCTCTGCAATGTGGGACTGGAGCTGTCACTATAGCACGTATAATTACATTTATACAATGAATTATTTAAGCACTCTTATCACAAGAAAAGGGTATGTATTTTTTGGGACACACACAAAAAATTACTTAAATTTGCTTAAATTACCACCTTCTCTTTTGACCCTAATACACATGAAAAGCACCCATAATTATTTGTGAAACACCACAAAAAATGCTAAGTTTGAGCATGTATTTCTTCGCTTGTTTGCGTATTAATGTATATATGCATGCATTTTTATGCTGGCCTGGTTTTTGGATCAACACATCCCCAGTTCCAGATGAAATGCACGGGAGATTAATGTTCAGTGTCTCTCAAAATGAAGAATTCTTGTTTAAAAGACCATTTGTACATTTCAGCAAGTTAAATGTTTTTGCCTCAGGACTCCTGCACTCCAGCCATAATTTCAGGGAAAGACTGAACAGATACATAGTCTAAAAAGTCACCCATGGCATAAAGAAAAAGAGAAATCATATCATAACCAAAAATGCAAAGGAATTATAAATATATGTATGTCAAGATTCTCAATTGTGTAAATCCTCATGGCTCCACTCATTTCAACAAAACTGTGCCAATTTACAACAGAAGAGGATTTCCAGCTCTTGGAAAAAAAGGAGGTATAGTATCCTATATATTTCTATATTTCTATATGTAGGATAGGAAGTTTACTAGTGTTTCTTCAAAGAAATTCTAGTTCATCTCTTTATTATAAAAAAAAGAAAAGCCTTTTAAGAAAGCCTAGCCAAAGTTTTGAAACTTGGACTCAGAAAAATACCAATCACTGTAAAATCAGACCTTTAACACATCATGGTATAAAGCACTACACTTAGCTGTAATACTTAAAAATATTCTGACACTGCTTGTAAAATCATATATAGGACTTGGATTTAAAGTTCTTTCTGTTATTACATTTCCCATCTCCTTTTTTTATGGCTTTTTTTTCCAGAGTCAAAACTTCTTAAAGCCTCTGCTTCAAATGAAAGAAAATCTGGTCCCAGATGTCACTAATTGGGAACAGGTTAGCAGAGAAATTTAAATAGAGATGCCTGAAGTTACAATTCATCATGTGGGATCTGACAACAGCCTATTTGACTAGGCTCTTTCATTTAGTTTGTATGATAATAAGCTTCAACTAGTACCATGCAAAACACAGAGGATACATTCAAGCAGGAAAATTGCACTAATACAGGTCTTTCTAAATGCTGTTAGTGTTTGCAATATACTATATACCATGTAAACATCTCCTTTCTATCCATAGGTTTGGCACATGCACAGATCGAAAAAGAAATCCATTAATCAAAGTATTTTGTTTCTCATATCAAGCAACGTATTTCTTAACTTCTGACATATAAAAAGTAAATTTAAATTGAAAGAGTTAAATGTCTTTCAGCACATCATTAAAGAACATTTTAAAATTAATTTTCTGTAATAAACAAGATATTTGGAGAGGGAAGGAGGAGTAGAGGGAATTGTGGTTAGTTATGATGTAGACTTGGTTTTGCTGCTGGAATCAGCAGGAATTTTGCCATTAATTTCAAGGGTAGAAGGATCAAGCTAACTACGTTACAGTTGCACTAAACAAATCAATGGAAATACTTACCGCCCACAGGTTTAAAATAGGCCATACTTAATTTGAAATCTAGTCTTTTTTAAAAAGACTAGAAAAACTTAAAAAAAAATTAAAATATCTAATGACAAATAATCAAGAGAGTTTTGTACATTTACATGCAAGCTTGGTCCAAAGACCACTGAAGTCAACTAACAATTCTTAACACATTGCAACTAGTTGAAATTGCCTGATACAGCTTACTATCTGCTAATTATTTAATTGATACTAGCATTTGTGCTCAATTACAAATGTTGTTTTAGTATTTATAAAGCTTTTTTTCTACAATACAATGTAACAATGTAATTGAACATATAAATTCTGGCATGCTCCAAATTACAGTATTTTGTGAGCCTTATTATCCATTGTCCTGTGTCTCATGTTAGTCATTAACACTGGTGCTAATTGCGAGTAAGACAGACTAACAGTGGGGTTTTTCTTTCATTTTCTTTGCTTTGTCTCAAATGGCTATATAAGCATCTGGGCAAGAGTTAGGTCCATTGAAGTCTATGGCAAAATTCTCCTTACTTCATAGGAAATAGGATCCAATCCAAGTTATGTGAAACATTTTAAGTTGTAGAGATTACTTTAGACATACTTTGTCCTTCAAATAAAATGAAAACTAGCAGGCAGTTGGTATGTACACATATACTCATTAACCATATATTTGTTACTCTAGGATGTCATTTATGAATGTGTAATTTCTTTTTACTCTTAATTTCATGGTCTTGTGAATATTAAGATCTGCATCTGAATACTGCAGTTGAGATACACTGGTTCTGAAAAGAAAGGTTTTGAATAGTGAGATCCTATTTTCTTTTTCAAGATTACTTTTTATTGCTGGATCCATAGCTCATTATAATTATTCTGATATGCAATACTAGAAAGTCTGACTCCCTTTCCTGTTACAGTAGACTTGCTCTCGCTGACATACTGTGATGTGTTGTGGGAGCCAGACAACCACTGGACATTGAGGAAGGTGTATCCCCTTTGGAAGCCTCGGCTCAGGAGAAGGGGAGATGGAACTTAAAATTGAATTTCAACAAAAATTGAGTTTTTCACTTAAAAGAAAATCGATGTAAATTTTTCACTTAGGACAACTGGCAGCTGCACCTGCATTCTACCATGGAGTCATCTTCCTGTTGGTTTAAAAAGATTCTGTAGTTTTTCTGTTCATTTAATCCCTGGTGTCCTGGTTTTGGCAGGGATAGAGTTAATTTCCTTTCTAGTAGCTGGTACAGTGTTTTGGATTTAGGATGAGAACAAAGTTGATAAGGCACCCATGTTTTAGTTGTTGCTAGGTAATGCTTACACTAGCCAAGGACTTTTTAGTTTTCCATGCTCTACCGACTGAGAAGGCTGGAGGTGCACAAGA
>NW_008795561.1:726135-750221 GCF_000699145.1 Aptenodytes forsteri
ATATTATTATTATTATTTTATTTCAATTATTAAACTGTTTTTATCTCAACCCACGAGTTTTTCTCACTTGTGCTCTTCCAATTCTCTCCCCCATTCCACCGGGTGGGGGGGAGTGAGCGAGCGGCTGCGTGGTGCTTAGTTGCCGACTGAGGTTAAACCACGACACCTGGTTTCTTTAATGGGTTCGTATAAAGTCTCCAAACAGAAGAGCTCAGAAGGCTTAACAATATAGGTGAAATGGAGAAAAGTAAACTGCCGTCTTCTTATAAGAATTGTGCGAAACGGGCAAGTGAGGCCACAAGTAAGTTTTCACCAGTTTGTCTTACAGGATATTTCAAGATCTTGAAGGAAGTGTCGAAAGTACCCTTTCAAGCTCAGAATGCCTTATCTTCAACATTTAGTGAGGAAACAAAATGGTGTCCACCCTGAACAATGGCAGGAGTGGCAACTTTGGCTTGTGGAGGGAAGAAAAGGAAGATGACTGATAGGAATCACCATATCTGCTTTATATTATGTTATGTAGCCATACCCCTCCACACCAGACTGGGACAGAAGCAGGCACAGCCATAGATGTTTTCAGTGCATGCAACAAGCTCACATAAAGACTTAAAGCAGATCCTCATGACACAAAACACTGAGGTGGCAACATCACTACAGAGTGCAGTAATATTTTTTTCCCCATGAACTGGAGCAGGCAAACACCGACACATGCTACTCAGCTCCCATCAAACTGTAAACATATACATGCAATGTGACAGCTGTTTGAAGGGATAGCCAGACATATCCAGCATAACCAGAGCCTGATGTCTTATAACTAGCAACGCAGGTATACAAAGGGATAGGAGCAACCCATTGAAGCACTTGCTCTGCTGCACTGGAATTTGGGGCCTTCCCTTCCAGCTCTGTGACTGTTTGTATCAAGTCTGTAAGGGTCTAACAGGTCTCCACTTGAGGCGGTAGCAGAAGTGGAACATGATTTTATCATGGACCTTGGAGGGGTCAGAATGAAAAATGTTAGTTGGAGGCAAAAGGTACAAATGCTGTTTCTGGTTTTATGACGCCCATAGTGTGCTCAAAGCATTACTGGTATTACTGGTAGTTACTCTTAGTTATGAGTTGTACATTAAATTCATTATGGAAATTAAATACAAACACTGAGATTACTATAAGAATGAAAATCAACGTTATAGCATTTTTAAAATTCTCTCAATCTTCTAGAAGTACTAAGAGAAGAAGAAAGAGACACTAACATCCCGAAGTAATTTAAAAGCAAATCTTTTTGTTTGTACCTGCCGTGTCTCCTTTCAAACAGCCAGTTTGGCTTCCCAGTGAGGAACAGGAAAAATAAATCTACTATGCTGATCAGAAGTATAATTTTCAGACTACATTCAGTTCATATTAAAAGATACCCACACAGGCACAGGTCTCAAATCTGTCCTATAGGGCTAAAGAAAACAAGGCAATGCAACTTCTGCTGTAGACTAAAATTTTCATTGCTCCTAAGCTAGCCATTTGCAACCACTTTAGAATCTGAATTTCAAACAAATTTGCCTATACTAGGCCCTCTGATGTACTAAGGGCAATTTTTTAACAATACGAGAAAGATAATATAGTGGAGTCTTTTTGGCAATTTGCCTGAATCCAAACAAGTATCATCTGTTGGCAAGATAGAAATCGTTTGATTATGTCAAAAGTGTCACACATTACTTTAAGAAACAAATCTCCTATACAGCAAGGAATTTAAACACAAGCGTAGCTTTTAAGTACATGAACAATGCTCTTAATCGAACAAGATGACTCCTGTTTAAAGTGACAAACTATGTTAAACATCTTCCCGAATGAAGGCCCAATACACAGGAACTCATGCACTCTGTCTTATGATTTAAGTAATATGCTAAAATATTAAAAATTCTAAATGCCATCAAGCTAACTGGCTACTAGCATTATTTATTAGTGCTAGAGGAGGAGAAAAAATTAAAATAACAAAATTATGATCTACATTGCTTCTATTTTTAGACTTGAGTCTTGGATGCACTGATGTTAGTAGAAAAATTCTTAGTGAGTTTTCCCTCCTTCATTCAAAAGTTCAAAAATACTCTTATTCCAACTCAAAAATTTTGAATTTCTGCACTTTATTATTTACTAGATGTGCAGACCAAGAAACAGGCTGTTGTCTACTACCTGATACTGTTTTACTGCACATTAATCTGACATTAAGAACTAAGGTGATGTGCTAACCTTACAGAAGATTATGATTATTGCAGGTTAATATACACTGCAAGCAACAAATAATACAAGCAAAAGCCTTAATGTAGTAAGAAAATTCCTAATTCTATCAGAAATCTTGTACTGGATTGCTAGATATGCTATATACATGTATATATATAGATATATAAATTTCCTAATCAGTCAGCAGGAGTCTTTAGGTGGAATTCAGAGTCCTAGTGTGCTAACTAGAAGACTTACTTAACTGTGAACTGAGTAGTCTTGTTAATAATGCTAACGTCTGGATAGACAGTGAATTTTCACTGGACAGACAGTGAATAGATAGCGGTTTCACTATTTATCCCTTCATTAGTAGTTTTACGCTAATATAACAATATTATTTTCAAAATCCTAAACTTGCATAAATCTCATGATGTTGAACAAAGAAGAGGATTAATTGCTGTTAATAGCATTAAGCTGAAGTTAGTAATGTAAAATATAGTCTCCTTAAATCCCTGGAATTCATTAAAGAAAATGTTATGCATTGTAGCTGTGGTGGACTGAATGTTAATCTAATGCATATGCTTTGGGAATGTCCATTCATACATAAAATCTCAGATGAAATATTTGAAAGCATTAATATAATCTTTTACAGCAATATTCTTCTAGATCTTAAACTGTTTAGTTTGAGGTTTTAAGAAATATATGCATTAAGGAACCACATAATTTTTTGTTGAGTCTTAGCTGAGAAAAAAAAACCCAGTTGATTCTTCAGAAAAAGACATTCTAACGGGTTACACATTCTGGAGTGTTATAGGAGCCTCAGTGAATCAGCAAATGCAGAGAGCACTATTCTGCTTGAATGAACAACAGAATACATTTATGGAACAGTCAGGTTTCCTGGAAAATCATGATTAATATCAGCTTGGTTTTGAACTCTTTGGTTTTTTTCTCTTTTTAGTCTTTGGGGATGAAAATTTAAAACAGAAACATGAGTTTCTGAGAAGAGAAGAGATGAATCCCTAATTAAAGTGCAAAAGTCAACATAATCTGAACCAGAATCATTACTCTCTAGTATTGCCTGTATGTTATTTTATGTCCCAGTTTTCAAGGACAACAAATACAATGAAATTTCTAAACCTGACTGCAATTCAGTCAGATTTGGAAGCCAGGCTCCCTTAATGTTTTATGAAAATACAAGCTCTAAATTCTTACTTAGATATCTAAATAGCCTAATAACACAGAACGCCACATGCCCAACAATCTCTAACTGGGTGACTTTGGTCTTTATTGTTTTTAAAAAAGAAAAACATTATTTGCACTTCTTATATTCTCAGCATGAGTGCTCAGCATCTGCAGCTGAGCAAAAGAAATAAGGCTCATATAAGATCAGAAATGCATCCATGGATTCAAACGAGGGGTCCGTTTAGCCTAGTATCTTTTTTCTAACAGTAGCTGTAAGTGGATGCTCAGCGAAGAGCAACAGAGAAAAAACAGACTTGACTTTCCCTTCAATAGTCCTTCAGTCTCCAATTATATTCAGGTCACGCAATTTCCTGAACTTAATGGAGTTTTTCTGTTTAGTAATCTTCAGTGGATTTCTTTTCTAAGTGCTTGTCCACTCTCCCCTAAAATACACATAAATATGAGCATCTACAATGCCTTTTGGAGAGCAGTTCCATGGATCTACTACCCTTTGCATAAAGAACTACCATATTATATTTGTTTTGAAGTTGGCTTAGCCAGCTTCATTTGATGGTCCTTAGTTTTTGTATGAGAAGAGACACGAACAGCTGATCCGCATCAACTGTCCCCATGAAAACCAGGATTCTGTGGATCTGTCATCAGCCCTCTAAATCTCCCTTTTCTGAGTTAAAAATGCATAGCCAGCTAATCCATCCCTTCTATAGAAACTCCATACCTTCATCACCTTTTTTGCCTTCTCTGAACATTTTCCAGTTTTAATATACTCCTTTCTGAGATCAAGGGATCAGAACTTGCACAGCATTCAAAACATGGTTGAACTATAAATGTACGTGGTGGCATAATGGTGTGGCATAATGGTGTTCTCTGTATGTTTTCAATCCTGAAAATGCTTAACAGTTGATTTGTTTTTTTGACTGTCATTGAGCAATGAATCAATGTTTTATGAAACTAAAGATCATAACCTCAGAATCTTGCTCTTGAGTGGTAACAGCTGGTTCAATTTTACATATGATTCTAGAGTTGTCTTCATCTATCTACACTGAATTTCAACTGCCATCTTATTGCCCAGTCACTCAGTTCTGTAAGTTCTTCTTCACAGTCTTCTCTTCTCCTTTCTACCCTGAATAACCTAGTATCTTCCACAAACTTTTAATCTCAATGTTCACCTCTGCTTCCAGGTTTTTATAAGTATGTTAAATAGAGTAGATCCTAGCACAGACTGCTGCTGAACTTTGCAAATGACCAGTCCATTGTAAAACTGACTTTTTACACTTACCCTCCTTAGTCGATATTTTAGTCAACTGTTTAGCTATGCAAGAACCTTCCTTTTTGTTCTATGGCTGATTAATTTTCTTAAAAGCTTTCAGCGAGGAACTTCATTAAATGCATTACATATCTACACAGACTATATTGCCTGGAACAACGTTGTCCACAAATGTGTTGCTCCTCTGAAAGATCACCCAGAGGTCTGTAAGGCAGAACTTTCCTTTATAGCAGCCATATTGAGTGTCTTATGTAGATCACGTTTAGTTAGGTTTCCACTCATTTTAATCTTTATTATGAATTTATAACAGAATTCTGCATGGAACAGATGACTGCACATTAAACACTAACAAATTAGTATTTCCAAGCCCAAACAGGTAAAGAAAGAAAGGCAGTGACTTAAAGAGAGTCAGACGATGCATCCTTGCCATAGTTCCAGTGGCCCAAGGTATAAAGGATGGGGTAATACCTTGTTGTCCTGCGACATTGCTGGGGAAATAATTATGGTTCAGAAAATCAGAAATTCCTTCTTGCTATCTTGGCACTTCTGAGGAATACAAACTGACTTACGGGCTGCACTAGCTGTAAATTTGCACTGTCGTGCTAATAGTAGCCGAGCTCAGCAAGTAGCTCACCAAAGCTACGTTTAATCCTCCTCATTTATGTTCAGGCTGCCTGGTCTGGAAAGGGAGCAAATGAGTACGTTGCACCTTTTTCTTCTGCATGTCAGATCCCAAAGTTAAGAAAGACATAAATGGTCTTACTGCTTTTAACTTCTCTGCACAGATGTGCAGCTGAATTGTTACCTTCTAAACTTCCATTCAGGTTTGAGAACACATGAAAGAGACCTTGTTCGTCAGCGAGCGAGGTTCACAAAGCAGAATCTGCCATTCTCTGCTTCTAAAACCTGCAGAGTCGGCTCAAACAGAAGACACTAACATCTTTCAGGGTGGAGAAATGTCTCTGCTATCTTCAGTCTATACTACTGTAGCCTTAGCAGTGGACATAGCCATGCTATTTCTAGTCTTTAAGCTGCTAAAACACTAGATTTGTTAGTGTGCAAAAGCAGCAGCTGATGAAGCTGTATTGATTTACATCAATGGTAAACTGGATTGCTTGGCTTTTACTTTCATTGGAACATACCATTCTGTAAGACAAAATCACAGGTTTTACCAAAAATGTAAAGTCAGATGATTCATTCTTTTTCTTTAATTCATGAGAAGGAAAAGAACTAAACAATTAATTGTGACAACCTAGAAACCTGGAAGGCTAAAGTTGTCTGGGAAGCAAACTCATATAGTTATTATTTGAACCCTTTCTAGCCAGACGAAAGGTTACTTAAAGTACCTAAGAAAATATTCAAAGAAAAATACAGCATTTAACTCTGAATATTTTCCTTCCCTATGATAGAATTTGATTTAAAAATAACTGCATTAACTAAAGTTACTTTTTTTAAAGTGATACCCACAGCGAGTGTTCCACAGCCAGCTGAACTACTCTCTATTCTCTATATACCACATTGGCTCATAATCCCTAGAAAGCTCAGTCTAAACAGAAATATTTTCTTTTTCTACTGTCAAGAGGAAGACTAGTCTCCTAGGCCCACCCATGAAAACTACCTACAGTGCAAAATCAAAGATGAATGAAAAAATATTGTCTGGATCATGGCATTCCCAATGTAGTGGATAGATTTCTAATTAGTATTTATATTAGGGGTGGCTATATTTGTAAAGATATTTGTTAAGGCATTTAATTCTCTCTGAATTCAACATGAATTAGCACCGAAATATATTTAAAACTCCACCATGTAGGACAAAATGGGAAGCAGAATTCTTTTTAGAGGCCGAACAAAAGCACACGTGTGCCAAAATATTCCTTATTAAAATTTAGGACAGAAAACTACAGTGAGCGGTGAACACACAAATGGAGGACAGGCCAATAGAAAGATGGCAGTGTTCACATAAATTAGTTGTCTTGTTTGTCATAATAGTTGAGCTGCTTAGCACCCTCTTAGTGAGTATTTTCAGCTTTTTTCTTTTATCAATAATAAGTCATTCATCAAAGTAACTATAAAGTAAATTCAAGAGGTGTACAAGGACAAACAGCGCTAGTTGAGCAGCCACAGATTAGTGTCCTGGGTGTGGGCAGCAGCTTTACATATATAGAACAATTGATTTCAGTTTCTCCTGTTTTAATGAAGACTAGTTTATTACAGATCTTTTGCAAAAATGAACTGATGCAAGACACAAGGAGTAAAAAACGTGAGTTTCTGAAGATGTGTTGTTCATGTCTGTTGGTAATAGCCAGAGTCTGGTCAGCACCGAAGTGTGGAAACCATATGGTAAGCTTCACAAACACTCTGAAAATACTGCTGTGAAAACTACTTAAGACAGCAAGGAGCATGTTACAATTACAGCATTCTTACCGTAAGCTTCGTCAGCGTGGATGAAAGAAGCAGCTATAGCAACAAGATGAAAATCAGAATATTTTAGGGGCAATTGGTGGGTCTTTGGTAATAGAAGCTGTGCACATGAGTAAAGAAATTTTTGGCCTTTAGCGGCTATAATAATAATAGTTACAATTAAACATTATTGCATAGGAAAAAAGTGTGGGTTTGTTGTTGTTTTTCTTTTAACTTACAATGTACTGTAATCATTTGAGACTGTAATGAGTTGTAGGTTTGATTTGTTTGCAGGGCACCTCAAACAAAAAACATCTTTAGCATAAATACATTTTTTGTCTAAAATAGTAGCAAAACCCAACATCCAATCAACTTCATTCAAATAATTCAAATAGCCAGACCAAAGTCTGTCCCCCAACCAAGCAGACATTCAGTACCCCATAAACTTTTTATACCTAGATTTAAGAACTGGGTGGTGGAAAGGAAATCCTTTGCTTTTAACACCCCTGTGAGCACAAAGCCTAAGCTACGATTCTGCAGCTATAGTTACGCTTTTAGCTAAACTGATCTGTTAGGAATACTTAGCTGTCCCTGATAAGGGAGGCTTATCTCCAATGCAAGTTTGAAATTCAATTCACCTGCCTCTTCAGTGCACCATATAATGTGAGGTTCAAGAATTTTCCAAAAGAGAAGAATCTTCTTAAGAAGCAGCTACTTAAAAGTGAAGAATCCCAGTAGAAATCCCTCCTTTCTCTATCCAAACACTGTAACTCGAAGTACAAATACCGCACCTCAGCAGCAGATAAAGACTATTCTCCGCCCAATAGAAAACCCATAGGTAAACGATCATGACTTGCCTTACCAATGAATGGCAAATACTTCCCACCGTGAACTGCTGCTTCCCTGGGTACGCTTAGGTTGTGTTACATCTTAGGTAGCTAATGTAAGGGTACAATGTATTGGGCTGGTCTATTCAGCACACTGGCAAATTTGCAAAACAATTTTTACCTCAGCATGTTAAAATTTCCTGCCTGCAGCTGATTCTTGCTCTGTGTTACTCCAACTGCATTACTGCAATTTCCTTTTACATTTAACTCTCCTGTGTGATTTCTAGTTGAGCTGGTATAATTGTTGTAGATAAAGTCTTCTAGGGCAAACATTAAAGGCTAAAAAAAAAGACACAGAGGCAAAAAGGTTAGCTTGTCTAAAATACTTCTAAAAATCTAAATTAAATTGCTCTTTTGTTTTCCTAGTGCGTTCACACTTCTGTCTCTTGTACATTATTTTCACAGCCTGGGCCAAATTCAATAGACACATAAATGTGTGAAAGATTATTAACTTCCATTAAAGCTTGTGACACTAGGTTCTTGGATAAAGAATGACCTTATCTGTTCTCAGGTCACTACTTAATTAGATGCCAGAGAATTATTACATGAGAAGTAGCAGGTGAGAGAAAGAACGTACAAATTTTGCAACCTTGGGCAAAGCTAAATTAGCAGCTAGAACTTCTTAGACTCCAAATTTGACACACAAATATATATGAAGCAAGCATCATTAGTTGTTATTTTGCACATAATTTTACAAAAAATATTAGTCATAAATTAGTAACTGGCATAGCAAACTGCAAAATGATCATACGCAGTTGCCTGAGATTCTCAGAAACAGAAGATATCATCCACAGATTGCTTAATTTTCAGTTTTATATGAGGAAGATTGCATTGCAGATGATAAAGAGATTTTGTAACATGCTGTAGAAAAGTTTATTAATTCCTAATCACTGGGAGTGAGTCTGTGAACTGGAATGTGACATTGGCAAATACACATTTTTGCATGTAATAGCCCTACTATAACAACTAAAAATAAGCAACTAGATCTTTGAGTCTGTCATTAAGTAAGAAAAAACATGTCATTTGAAAAGATGGAAGAAAGATGGACTTCCCCCCCCCCCCCCAATTTTTAAAACACTTTAGTGATGCTTTTAGTGATTCTTCCTTAGACGAGGTCAGTTTTAAAATGAAAAACACTGTTTAGCACAGATATATAAGTTCTCCACCTGTAGATTTCCTATCACATTTCTGTTTTCTCTTGCTATGCATTAGACTTAGGTACCACCCAATTTTCCTTATGAGGTAAAAATGGGTACAATACACCCTTTCTTTGGTGAGCTAGATCTAGTTAACATGGACAAGCTTGAGAAGTGGGCCCGTGTAGTTTCCATACTCTTCAGAAGGCGGGAATCCTCTGAGTTGTAGATTTGCTCTTCATATTCCAAAATAATCTAGAATATTCTACCTCAACTGGGAGACAGCAGTGTCTCACAGCAGCAGAGGACAAAGAGCCACCTTCCCTGTCTCCCAAACAATGGTACCTTTCCTTCTCTGTCCCATAGGACTGTTTCAATCACAGTCTGTCGGTACTATTTATGCAGCTTGGAGTGCTTTTTCCTATTTAAGTGATGGTTCTGCTTCCCTGCAACTACCAAGTGTATAATTTCTGAGTCTTTGGAAAATCTACACTTCATATGTCTATATGGGTGGATTCATTATGAAGGTAGAATGATTAACTCTGTCCACAAAAACACTACTGAATAAACTTGAAAATACTACTAAGTAAGTTTTGGAACCCTAAACTCTTCCCAGAAGGGCTTAAAACTTCCTGGTTTTGCATAGAATTTTACTCCATCGGAGCTTTTTGTTCTCAATGGATAGCTGTTACTTTTATTACAGTATTCATTTAACCTTTTTTTTCCTTTGCTTTTTTCTTTCATTTTATTTCATTTTTTTCCTCCTCCTTTTTTGTTATTTTATGTTTTTCCTTTCTCTTTCCTCTGTCCAAGACCTTTTGAGACTAATTTAATAACATGGAAGAACAAATGACAGCAATGAGAAACCAACCTATGGAAACTAACAATCTATTTGGCTTGTATATTACTTCAGAAATGGCTTATAATGTCTTACTTGCCTTGATAATTATACAGTTATCCAAATGGTCTGGAGGTTGTGCTTTATAGCGGTATGGTATGTAGCTGACATACAGATGTTCCTTCTTTGTTCCACTGAATGTCACAGTGATACCGAGGTGAAAAGATGCTTAGATACATAGATGAACATTTTAAATGAAAATTTAAAAAAATCTACTTCATATGGCCGCCATTTCTTTTCTTTTCTCCTCCAGTCTTCCACTTCCTTTCTTGTTTTCTTCTCATCATCTTTCCTGGACACTAGGTAAATATTAAGACAAGTCACACTAAAATACCAATACTAACACTTGGTTCCTGATGGTTTTTTTCCTGTCATTATTTGAAGCAGATGTTTAAAAAGATATAAACTCCAGTTGAAGTGTTTCCTGTGGCTGAAGAAATTAAGATTTTTTTTCTCCCATGTAGTTTTTCTGGCGATGAATACAGCTGCCAGCTTTTCTTCAACTAGACCTTTAATGAATCCTTCTCCGTTACCTATATTCAGACTTATGGGAACTTCTCGATGAGACCTTTCCCATTCAGTTAAATGTGATTGAAATTGGCTAAGGCGTGCCAACTTACTAGGGGAGCCATCCAGGTAAAATGACACGCAGAATAGTCGTATACACTTTTCCCCAAAAGGCTAGAGTATCATACTGTCTATTCGGTTGCACCCACCAATTAGGAGGAATAAGGCTGTCCCCCTGTTCTTTTTCTCGGTCCTTATCAGGTCCCAACTAGAGACACATCGAGTACTGTAAAGTCATTTGCCTCCTCTCCCCCTGACAACTAATAGGTAGAGAAAAACTGAAGGACAATGAAGAAAATCGAGAACCATATTAACTTTCCTGCATTGGAAACTTCAAAAGTTTTTCACTGTGACATACTGAGTATCTTCACAAAGATAGCTCTGAATACTACTATAAACAGAATTCTTCATCTAAACACCAACACATATATTCCCTTCTTTTTTTAGAGGCAAGAAATGAAATCACAGAATCACAGAATGGTTACGGTTGGAAGGGACCTCTGGAGACCATCTGGAGACTCCCTAATCAAAGCAGGGCCACCTAAAGCTGGTTGCCCAGGACCATGTCTAGACGGCTTTTGAATTATCTCCAAGGATGGAGACTCAACAATCGCTCTGGGCAACCTGTTCCAGTGCTCTGTCATCCTCAGATGGGAATGACTTGGGAATGACTTCCATCCCAAGTACAAAGGGACAGCCCCATGCAAAAATAGCACTATACACTCTTTTATAATGAAATATGAATGTTTAGGTAAAAACAGAAAAGCTAAAACTGAAAATTCATGTTGGCAGTCAAGTAAATCATCACAAGAATACACCGCTCATTCTACTTCATATCTATTTGTATATTCCTATCTATTATTAGGGATACTATTCTTAACTAAAAAGTTTCAGTCCTTGTTTATTCTCTGTAAAATGAATATGAAGATAACTCTATATATTCACAGTCAATACCGTCATATCCTTTGATAAAATTATAAACACTCCTCAGAAAATAGAGGACACCAAAAGCACCAAGATCCCACTATTGACTTTAATGATTTTGGATGTGGACCTTAACCACTTTGAACCAAAACTCACGATGTCTTTTCAACATACAGCTCCTTCATGATTCCAGAAAAGAAAGACGTCAGTTTAATCAGATCAGTAAACTTGTATATTGATGCAGCATAACGACTATTATACGTATTATACATATATTTTCTCTAGACATTCAAGAACATACAGCTAAAACTTAGAAACACAGCTATACTTTCCATGGAAAGTAAGAATAAAAAAGACTTCTATGGTATCTAATTTGTGCACAACTTACTCAGGGCCTGAAGCTTCAGCATTCCAATCTTCTCTTTCTCTTACACATAGTCCTAATTCAGATCACAGTACGACTGCTGTTTAGTCAGATGAGCAGAATTTGATTATTCTGTGCATTTAGGACCTCACGTTTTAGCATGTTAAAACTATTAACATGGCTCCATTCTAAAGATAAATAACAGTTTCTAGACACAACAACAGCTTTTGTTTGCATAAATGCTTTTTACTGAATTTGAGCAGCATTTGAAAACCATACATTCTTTGTTTAATGTTACTTGCCAAGAATGAGAACACCATTTGGGCTACAAGCTTAGTGACATCACTGCTGAAGAATGAAATGATTTTCCCATCTACTTAAAAAACCTGGATGCTATATAATGTTTAAAAAAGGTAATCTCCATTGTCTCTGTTCCTAGTATGTACATTTCTAATGATTTACATTTCCTAGTGGATACACCTCTTCTATTTTTAGAGAGGTCAAACAGATCATGCAGAAGATAGGGCTCATAATTCTTTTTTCCTCTACGCATCACAGAAAAAGGAAAAACAAAACTAGCATTGAAAAGTTGCTAGTTACAGGAAACTACCTATTGGATCAGACCAGTTGTCCATCTATCTTAATATCCTGCCTTTGACAGCAACTTACACTATTTGTTTTAGGGGAAAGAAAGACATAATAGACACCTTCCAAAGAACCTGCCCGTAGTTGTATTACCTTTCTGCCATTGAACTATTAGCTCCTGAGCCAGTAAAGCACTTAAGTGCATACCATCTTTAAGCATGAATAGTTCCATGAACCATCCATGGTTGAATGAAACCATCGTGTTCTTAACATGCTTTAGTGATGTATCAGATGGTGGTCTTAATAATTGGCTTAAGCCCTGAAACATGACTGTTTACATAATCATTTTCACACCATGCACTACCAAAGTAGTTCAATAGATTCTCATTAACCATATAAAGAAATTATTTTAGATTTTATTAAAGCATCTCAAAGATTGTATTTCCTTACATTATGTGTTGCTTTCAAGCATTTCCTTCTACAATTTTAAGCGTTATTGCCTTCAATTTTCATTGTCTTCTATCTTATGTTATCAGAGAATAAATAAGATGGCCCATTCCCTTTGTCTATGTTCTCAGCTATACTATTTGTAGAAAGCTTGAGTGACTGGAGACACCTGAGCTAAGCCCAAACCAGGCCTAATGTAGATTGCAATTCTGTATGAATGCAACTGCTCTACTTTCAAGGTTGGCTGCATTTCAGAAGCAGTTGGTGTTATCACATGGCACAGAAGGCAGTTAAATAAGTCTCTGCAAACCTGAGAGGATGCCCACGAGAACTACAGAACTAGTAAGGCCAAATAATATGAGACCTGTAATGGCTCGATGTATGGGTGTATTAGCTGAGATATTCGGGCCTACCAGTTGCCCAATACAACTTGAAGTCCATTGTACCTAGCAATTTATCTAATATGTATTTTTATATCTTTCTATGGTGACATAAAATCTTTAGTATATTTACCTTGTTCTAGTCAGTACTTCTGCTTTAGCTGTCTTTATAATTTGATGCAATTATTTAATCTTATGATTTGACAGTAGTGCTGTGAAATAGTCTCTTCAAATTTCGAGTGAGCATAGAAAGTAGGAGTAGGTCTAATCTAAGTATTTGTTTATATTATTTGCTACAGAATTATTCTCATTTTGCAGACTGGAAATTAAAGTGGAGAAAGCTTGAAGAATGCTCTTGTGGTCAGACATAAAATGTGTGGTAGACCAAGGATATGCAATCATGGCCTCCGCTGTTCTAAACTATTTTTTTCTGAGATTCAAACTTTTTTTTCTTTCTCATCTCCAAAATACCCCTCTCTCTACTTTAGAATTTTTTGACAGAGGACAATCAGAGCCAAGCATAAGGTATTGGATCATATGTTACTGAGTTACATAATTCCTTAATCTGCCTGGTTTTTGGGGCAGTGTCAAACTGGCTATAAGCTTTCCCCCATCTGTCTGTACTTGTCTCAGCTCTTTTTCTTCAGTGGCTACAATTTCTACTTGATAGGTGTCATTATTATTTATAGCATGCATTGTCTTTCACTAGGTTTAACGTATCATCATGCTGCTTACTGACTTTATCAGCGAAGTGTTCTATGTAGTTACTATTATACAAAAGTGCTTCCCAATGTTTTCAGAGACCTGGGCTAGAGAAGGTACGATATTTATGCTATGTCCATAGATCGCCGTGACTTGCTTGTTTCCTATGGAGGTAAGACTTGCACACAGTGCCCATATTGCCTATCTTGCATTCCTGCTTTCTCTTCACAGTAACACATCGAATCTCTTACCAGTTTCAACCAAAACAAAAGAAGGTAAAGTTTTCAAATATAAATTCCTTTGAATTTCAACAAGTTGAGCTTGGAGAAGGTGGAATTAACGAAGCGAATCGTCCCATTTAGGGAAAGGATGCAGCAGCTCAACACTTCTGTTCAATGTGGCTTTGTAGCTAGTCAGTCAGCACACTTGTAGGTCTGAACAAACCACACAGTTTGTGGTTAGGTGGCATAGGAGGGAGACTGGGAATTTTATTGCAAAATTGTATCATCATAGGATAAGTTTAAATACCATTATTTCATTTACCAATGAAGTCTTTCCTATAACTGTATCATAATATCGGAATGCAGTAAGTCTCATACGCTAGAGACCTATTGTACAAACTGATTTTTAAGTGGAGATGCTAGCATTACTCAAATACTTTCTCCTGACATTTACTTTCAATAGAACATCAACAATCCAATATTTAATCCTAGAGTAGCTAGTTATAAAATACAAAATTTTCCAGTAAACTGAAACATATGAATTAATACACACAATACAACTGAACAAACTTTTAAATTCATAGTAAGGCAAGTCAATAAACCCTGGGACAATGACTGTTATACAGGCATCTTTAACAGTCCATCTTACTAAAAAATAATACTAGAATAACTAGAGAGAAGTTATTTGCTGTGCTGGCCAAACTTGGTATGCTTTTATTGTTCATTAGCTTTTTCTTATAAGCTGATCTTTTGTACTGAAATATGACAATAAAACAGCCTTCTGGCACTTGCTAAGGCACTGAAGGTATAGGTTGAGGCCTTTCTTTTTCCCCAAGCCTTTGGTATGTTGAGCTATAGATTAGTAACTTCGGGGCATATGGGTTTTATCTGACAGAAATGCAAAATGTATTTTCTTTAACACAAATCACATTTCCAGAAGAGAAAAATGTGTACTATTTCTTTAAAATTTTTTCAGCCTTACTTATGCCTAACAGAGGCTTTTTTCTGCTTCACTCTGATGCATTTCCTCATAAACTGAATTATTTCACAGTTCTGTAGCTTATTTATAGGCAGGCTAGATGTAAAACTGATGCTGTATTCCAGACTTAATATGACAAGGGCTTTTGTCTTCAATGAGGATGCAAAATCCTTTCCTTCCTGAAGGTATACAATTCAAAACTTGAGTTTTATCAGGAATAGAGGAAAGAAAATTGCAAGTCAGGAGAACATTGCTGCAAAATCCTCTCCTTTTCTATACTATCACTTTTTGTGCTTAATTTATTCCGGCATGGAACGTAACTTGAAATACATGCCCATTTGGTAGCCTGTGATTCTTCTACCTCTACACAACCTGGGTCTTGAATATAATCGTGCAGGAAGAAACTTGGAGATTTCTGTTCAATGTCTTAAAAAAGTATCCAGATTGTAAGAGGAGTAAGTCTCTCAAGTGTCCTTCTGTGTTAACTAAGCCTGTGCAGAGCGTGTGATTTCTTGTCAAACTGGCAGGTATAAACAACTAAATCAGGAATGAGCAAGGAAAAGATCATAACAGGTGTGTGGCAAACCATGACATCTTTGCAGAATACTAATGAATCAATGCACTTTGTAAACTACAGAATAACGGGGAGACTTATCTCAGAGTGCAAGAGAAGTTACAGAAACTGTTGCCTTCCATTGACCTGAGCTTGGTAGATGCTGCTTCGCATGTTTTGGGAGAGTGGTCACATAGCTGTACACATTTTCACTTTCAAATCATGGCTGCAGCCAACAGTGTCCATAATCATGATCAGAACCTCAGTGACCTCTGCTCTATTTTTTTGTTCATAAGTTACCTCTCAAGAGGCTCAAAAGAGCAAAAATTAGAAGTATCAATTATTACTTTCATAATTTACTCAGATGTTCATACCGCCATGCTTTGCTGTTTCTGAGTTTTCATCAATTATTATTTACTTAATTCTTTTTCTATTTTTTCCATCTGTTTCTTGGTTAGATATCTGAAAACATAGATGATTTAGTTAACTAGCGTGAAATCTGTTTTCCCTTGTCTAAGACAAACCTTGCCACTAACCCTCGTATCAGTGAAATTCTATCCCATCATCTTACAGAAAACTATGGTTATATTCTGTATGAGATGCTAACAATGGCTTATCATCCTAGTACTGGGATATTTTTCAGGAAACGCAAGTCCTTTATCTATATTTTTCATGTCCGCACATGATTTTGCTAACTAAAAATGTGCAGTAAGCAAACACTTTTTAAATGAGAACAAAGTGTTCTTCAGCTTTTAAAATTGAAGTATACATTATGTAACACAAACTTTTTCCTACTAATAATATTAGCGCTCATGTTAATCTGGTGGCTTTTTGAAAGCTTTGGAGATTTTTCATTTACTTTTCATTTCAAATCTGTTAAAAAAATTCTTGCATTTTTACTGGACTGCCATTTGTTAATTGTTTAGATCTGTTTCCTATTCTTTCCAGATCTTAGAATGTAACATATTTCTTGAAAGAAGAGAGTTTACAAGCTTTTCCCTCTGTGTCTTTAACTCTTCATGTTTTCTTCCATCATTTGATACGGTCAATCTAACAAATGAGGTTCTAGTAATGTCATCTTCGTTTTTTCATATAAAATATACCTACTGAAGGCCTTATGTAGAGCTTATTGGGGAGGGGGGTGGAACAAAACAAAACACAACAGGGAGAGATACTGGGTGAAATTTTGGTTCCACTCAGGGGTTAGGTTTTCACATACCATATACCTTTTAAACATACATAGGTATAGACCGCCAAAGCTCACTTATTTGAACCATACATGACTAATGCTCTCAGTTTTTTAAGAACTGTTATACATCCTACTAAGGTCTCAAAAATAGAAAAGCTAAGAGCCTTTAGACTGTGCCTTAATGCAGTTCTTTGCAGAAATAAGTTATTTCCCAGCTCTACACCAGCTGTATAACACTTGGCTAGCCTTGGCAGAATCTCTCATTCTTCAAACATTTAAGCTTTCAATGAAAAACATTTTCTTTGTAGAAAAAAGCTTATGATCTCTGTTGGAATGAACTCTCTGTTGCTGGCCATCCTTCCAGAAGCCCAGTATTTTTAATTTTTTTAATTTTTTTTCCAAAGTCAGCAGGACCTAAACAGATGGCTTTGAAAATTGCACTTTCGTTTATGTGTATGTATATGCATCTACACTTACACATTGCAAGCTCATATATACAATGGTAGGCTAAAAAATTGATCCACTGCAATTTCAGCTATCCTGAGTCTAAACTTAGTACTCAGATCTCTGAGCTGGACTCAGATAACTACAGATACAGGGAAACCTGAATCTCCCAAGAATTCACAACTCAAACTTTTCATTGCTTCGGACTGACTGTTATCCCAGCAGGAGCATGAACCTGGGAAGTGACAGTGGATCCTTCTGCATGTGATAAGACAGACAGCATTTTCCAGCTCGATGGTTTGCTGGAGACTGCTGAATAGCAAATGGGTAAAATAATCAAACGCCAATTATTATGTGTCTGCGCAGTTTCTTTTAACTGAGTTTTCTCATATACTACAGTATTAAATTGTTCACCAGTTTTACTGTTTTCCCATCTATCTTTTCACTAATTTCCTCACTCATCCTGATTCCAGAGCAGTGTAATTGGTTTCAAGTATTTTAACCAATTTTCATGACATCTATGTTTCAATATCTCATCACTTAATTGCCAGTGACAGCATTAAAACAACAACTAATATTTTAATATTACCAATGAAACCTTCTGTTTTAAAAAAATGGTAATATCTTTATGTAGCTGGCTGTTTCTGTTTGTCAATTTTTCCTGTATATGCAATATTTTCCAATCCTCACGTCCTTCCTAGCATTTTCAATTAAGGAAGTGGTATGAATTAACCCTTAAATTGTATTGATGGAAAAAGGTCATAGAAAATGAAATAAAGCTCAAAGCTAAACAATTTTCATTTTTATATGTGTGTCATAAATAGCTAGCTAGTTCTTACAGTACTCTTTATCGTATTTCAAAGACCACCACTGTAATAGCAAATATTCTGTTAAGAAAGCCAGAGCACATATTGGAGTGCTGTTTTGTTTCAAGTTGGTGTGATGACGATGTATCTGGATCCTCAGTATTTCTACTCTCTTGTATTATTGCAAAATGGCATAATTAGATTAGATCATGTATTATTACAAAAGAGTTACTTATCTTTATCCATCTTTTCTAAGGATAGAAAGAAGGGGGCTATTAGTTTTTGGAGCTTAGCATGAGTATTTTTTTGCTATGTTAACTGCAATTGTGCAATTTCTACTATGACGTCTAGTGGCTGCTGTTTATTTTCTGTGGTTTCTTCTACAGACAAGATTTTTGTGGTTTCTTCTGTGAAGAATTAGGATTGCTAATAAGACGACACAGGAATTAGATTTCTCAGGGTGAGAGCTCACTATAATTTTGCTAAGCAGCACTACGTTTCTGAGTTACGAGCATCAGTAACAAGAAAAATTCTAACAGTAATGTCCTCCTCTCCTGAGTGGCAAATACTCATGCAAATACTTCGCTGATGTATAGAGAGTAAAGTAACTAATGCATATTTCTCTAGACCTGGGACAAATATATATTCATATGGCACTCACTTTTCATGACTAGTCTCCTGTATATATTTTGATCAGTTCTCCTGGCTGGTAGTTAGTCAAGAAGAACTATAGCTTTAAACTGCAGTAAGGAGTATCTTTCTGAAGCTGACTGCGTAAAATGCAGGTAGTACATACAATCAGTAAGGTGTCTGGCTGGGCAATGCAGTCCCATTTAATAATTGTTGTAATAAATCTAGAAAAGAGGAGGACAGTATATTTAAAAAAGTATTTAAACCAGCAAAAAGTATCCTGAAGTCCTAAAAAAGTATTCGAAGATTCATGCAAGAATAGGCACAGATATATATCTGTAGCAACAGAAGCTTACAGAACAGTAGTGATAATTTATTTAGTAGTTAACTAAAAAACAATAAACTAAACCAACCTTTAAATAAATTCATATTTAGATAAAACTCTGCTTCCAAAAAGCAGTATCTATCCTGATTAAATGATCACCTCACACTCCCAGTGCATCAGCCTTTAATGGAGTAGAATGTCTGCTAGATACTCCATTTTTCCTGGTTCTGTGTGCTGTCATCTGAAAAGCATTGCACTCCATTAATAATTGCAACATGGTATGACAGAAATCACACATACAATTTACTGGAACAGACAACATTAATTTTCTCCCTAATTCATACAGAATATTTCCTTGCTTCAAGAATTTGAAATACAGTTTTGTTGTATTACAGGGCTAGGGAATGAACACAGTATCCTCAGGAAATAAATGTGGAGGTATATGAGAAGCAAATAAAGAACAGTACAATTGCAGTAGGAAAACCAGAACTGACCTGGCTTCTTTCATTAAGTGCTTTTATTTGTTTATTAGCATTACTAAAGTAACATTAGATAAAAAGAAAATACTAGTAACATTTCACTAATAGCTGCAAATAAAACTTAGCTTTGCCCTTACAGCAGGAAAACCAGGAAATCTTAGTAAAATGTACTTTATCCGTTCAGAAACTGATTTTTTTCCCATTCAGAAACTATTTTTTTCCAATTTTAAACTCTATATGCTCCTTTGCCTATGAACAGTTTGCCTTGTTGATTTGTAAATTAAATTTGTGATTATGTAACATATCTGTCTACATTGCCAAGTTTTGAGGTTAATGTCCTCTGAATGGAATCTGAGATGAAACACTACCTTCAGTTTAACACAAGCAGCTAAAAACTGGGTCTGAGAAAGTGTTCTAAAAAGAATTCATTTGAAAAGAGAAATACCAAGATCCTCACAGAAATATGAAACAGAATAGAAAAAACAAATTACTTTTTCTCATCCTATAATCAAATTTCAGTATTTGAAACAGCTATGTTTACAAGAGCAGAAATCTCTTTAGTATTACTAACTTGAGTTTCCACTACTTGCTTATGCAACTTGCCAAAATAACAGCAGCAATTTACTAAGTGAACTCCTTCAAATCCATGTTAGTTATACCAACTTTACACATTAATGTTTGCACTCTTCCAGTCGACATTTCTTCTATTTGTATAGAATTTGATGACTTGTGAAGATAAAAACAGAATGTAAACTACCCAACCTAATACAAAATTCAGATATATAATAGGTTTAATTCTGATTATTTCAATACAGAAGTTAATTTTACTCAAGTCAACAGATGAAAAAAATTAACGAAGGGTCAAACTTGAGCCAGAACAACACTAAGGAATTATTTTATAAGGTCTGTTTACTCCTTTTGAATGACTTGTGAAGATACAAACAGAATGTAAACTACCCAACCTAATACAAAATTCAGATATATAATAGGTTTAATTCTGATTATTTCAATACAGAAGTTAATTTTACTCAAGTCAACAGATGAAAAAAATTAACGAAGGGTCAAACTTGAGCCAGAACAACACTAAGGAATTATTTTATAAGGTCTGTTTACTCCTTTTGGATTTATGATGTTCTGTTGGGGTTTTTTAACTGAAAATTTGCTTTGTTTCTCAGCATGTTTTGATTAAGTTGAAGATGCACTTTAAACATCTTTCTTGTACTGTGCAAACAACCTAACTTTAATAGAAGTATTAAATTTTACTTCAAAGCTGTCTTTCATTAGCTACTGTGATACTTAATTGCAGTAATTTCTGATTTTTTAACAAAAAAGAGCTGAACCTTGCCTACTTACTCCTGATCCAAAGCTCACTAATATCTGCAAGACTCTTACTAGGCTTTTCTGAGTTTCGTAAGTTGGAGAAAGAAATGGCATTACATTATCACAACTTAGTAACTCAGCCATCTGTTCTTGTAAAATAGCAAATAAAACAGCAGACTTATTTTTCTTTAAACTTTTAATTAACTGATAAAACTGGAAAATTCATACATTCTTGGAAGAAAATATACTGCCCATTGGCACGAGGATAAGAGGGTTGGTTTTTTGTTTGTTTGTTTCACTTATTTTGCCTCTCTAACCTATATAGTAAAATAAAACCAGTGGAAATATTTTTAATATGATCTTTTAAATTCATTTGCTAGAAATTATGAAAATTCCTAGTTAAGTAAATAACTACTAAAAAAATAAAAGTAAGCAAAATTAAACATTATCAAGACCTTAGAGGGAACAAAACTTTCCCAAGCATCATTAGGCAACAAAGTAAACTTTTACAAGGATGCCATCTTACCTCCAATGGTCGGTGTCAGAAGCAGTGGAAAAAACCCCAAACTCTGGCAAGTTAAATGCAAAACTTAACAACACAGGCCACAAAAAAGTTTAAGGATCTCTAAAGTAAAGGCATAAAATTTGTATTCATTTCTGAATACCTCAGTAGCAGGTAATCTGAAAAATAAACCTGTAGGAGATGAAATTTATAAGAGCAGCAGTCAGAAGAAATAAGGTCTTTGCAAATAGATTTAAGAAATTTTTTTGTGTGTTCACAGTGGAGGAGAGTAGGGATGTTTCCAAACCAGAATCCTTTATTATGTGGAACATATTGGTAGATGTCTTAAGCCATTATGTTGATTACAGACATTACAGAACAGCGTAACAAAATGGACAGTAACAGGTTGCCAAGAATGAATTATCTGCTTTGAAGGGAAATAACTAACGAAGTCCCACAAGCCCTTGTCCTAGGTAAAATGCTATTCAACATACTGAAAAAGGAGGTAAATATTGTGATCATGTACTTTACTGATCATTTTAACCTACCTGTGTAGTAAAAAGATGGTGAGAAGAGCTGCACAAGAATTTAGTGATACTGAGTGATGGGGAGACAAAATGGTAGGTGAAGCTTGATAGAAAAAACCCCAAAAGCGACGCATACAAAAAAACCCCCCAAAACCCCACAACCTTAATTTTATATATATTTTGGTGGCCCTGAACTAGCTGATACCACTGAGGAAAAAGATCTTCGAGTTACAGTATACAGTTCTATGAAAATGCATCTCAGTGCTCAACAATGGCCAAGAAAACAAAACAGATGTTGGGATTATATGGAAATATACATATACACACTATGGAAAATATGGAATAAAACAGAAAATATCATTATTACACAATCTCCTGACCCCCTCATCTCAAAAAGGTTATATAGTAAAATTTTTAAAAGTACAGAAATCGGTAACAAGGACTGAGAAATCTATGCAACAGCTTTTTAATGAGGAATAACTGAACCAGCTAAGAATTCTTCAGCCTAGAAAAAGGGAAGATTAAACAGTGATGTGACAGAGGTCTAAAAAACTCTAAAGAATACAGGGAACAGCTGTTCACCTTTTAAAAATATTTTCATAAAAAGATTAACAAGAACCAAACAAAATTTGAAGCTGTCAGGTTCAAAAACAAACAAACAAAAGGTATGGAGTCTGCAACAATACATGCTGGGTGCTAATTTATGTGGATTCAAAAAGTGTAAGACTTTTCTATCACTGTTACTAATTGTAATAACAACCACCTATAGCTCTGGAAGTCCCTGAGACAGTTTGCTGGAAATGAATAATCCTCCATCAAAGAGAAGATGATGACTTAGTTGGATACTTCTTGTCACATTTCTTAGTCCCTCTTTAGGGAAAGGAATGGAAGAAGGGTAACCATACACAAAATTTCCAACTCATTTGCTCACACCAATTACTGTGATTTCAAAGACTTAACTACGCACTTTGCACTATGTCACAAATTGTGAGATACACTGAAAAATAGATCTCATTTACATATGTAATTAGCTAGTTCATGTTCCAATGAAACACAAAAAGATTTATACCAATCCAATTTAAACACAGTGACTGCCATGAGAATCTTTTACGCTAACTAAGAACTTCCTTGGGCAGGCCTTTGCTCCAGGTTTAGGAAAGAGAAATCCCCCACAGCAGGGAGCAAGGTCACTTAACATACATTGATGGCTTCTACAACAGCCAGAGTAATTCTGTGTTTCCTTTCCCTGAACGTAATCACCATTATCCTGCTCAAGAACGTCATGGACTTGCATTTTTCTAAGGTGCATGTAAATTCTATCAATACCACTTTCACTCTTCACCACTTTACCTGCCTGTTTATGTTCATCTGTAGATCCAATCTTCATTTTTGCTACATGAATCTCACTTACAGCAAAACTAAAAGCAAATATCATTATATGAGTGAAATTATATTATGAGGTATAGGCAGTGATCTGCTCACGAAAGTTAATACTTGCCTTTTCGGTATGGAAATAATATTGTTGATGTTTAATATGCGATGTTATAGAAGTATAAACTTTGAAAATTAAAAGCAAGTAGATCTTATTAAAAGTATGTCCTGGATGTTACTCAGGAAGTATACAGCAACATTAGATTAAAGCAGATGAGAGAATGAATAGACCAGGCAGGGAATAATCATTAGCCTTGGGAGTATTAGCTAGGCAAATTTTGCTGTCACTAACATCCATGAATTTAATAGTATTAGAACCTTTTTTTTTTTAATGTCTCTATAAAAAGATCAATCTCAGCCTAGCCTCTCTTCAGAAGAAGAAATAAAAGTTCATCTATAACATAATATACAATATTCAAAGAAATGTAGCTTAATATGAAAATGCCTCTAATACGAAATTATTTACTCTTCAGCAGTCCTTCTAGGAATAAGTGAAAAGCTTTTGTGCACACACTGTATGAAATTATTAAAAATATGACTGTAAAAAATCCCAAGAAAAAGTAGAATACTGGACTCGGTTCAACCACTGTAACTTCTTTTTTAAACTTTAAATACATACCTTTTCCCAGATTATTAATCCAAGGTAAGTATCAGTAGTGCAGAAAACTGATGCAAGCAAAATTTAAAAAATTTAAAACACAAATTTAAACATGAT
>NW_008795562.1:0-319 GCF_000699145.1 Aptenodytes forsteri
TGGGGTTAGGATTTAGGATGAGGGCTTAGAGTTTGGGGTTATGATTTAGGATGAGGGCTTGGGATTTAGGACGAGGCCTTAGGATTTGGAGTTAGGATTTAGGACGGGGGCTTGGGATTTAGGATGAGGGCTTGGGTTTTGGGGTTAGGATTTAGGACGAGGGCTTAGGGTTTAGGATTTAGGATGAGGATGAGGATTTAGGATTTAGGATGAGGTCTTAGGGCTTAGGATTTGGGGTTCGGATTTAGGACGAGGGCTTGGGATTTAGGACGAGGGCTTAGGATTTGGGCTTAGGATTTAGGACGAGGGCTTAGGATTT
>NW_008795562.1:737-1622 GCF_000699145.1 Aptenodytes forsteri
GGCGTAGGATTTGGGGTGTAGGGTCAGAGAGCTGCTCTCCAAGAGCACGTCTCCCCTCCCAGCTGGATTCCCGCGCGGCGGGGGGGCGGCGCGGAGAAGCTGCCGAGCGGCGGAAGGCGACGACCGACGCGTTTCGGGATTCTGACCGGTTCCATCCGACCGTCGACTGCGCGCCCGAGGGCTGGAGGCCCCGGGGGCACGTTCGAGGCGAGGAGAGCTGGCCTAAGCCCTCGTCCTAAATCCCAAGCCCTCGTCCTAAATCCTAACCCCAAATCCTAAGCCCCAAGCCCTCATCCTAAATTCTAAATCCTAAACCCTCATCCTAAATCCTAAGCCCAAATCCTAAGCCCTACCCCCTCATCCTACCCCCTAACCATTGTACCCAGCCCCAACTCCTAGCCTAAGCGCTAACCCCAATCCTAGC
The DNA here is from genome assembly GCF_000699145.1 of Aptenodytes forsteri. Classification (NCBI taxonomy): domain Eukaryota; kingdom Metazoa; phylum Chordata; class Aves; order Sphenisciformes; family Spheniscidae; genus Aptenodytes; species Aptenodytes forsteri. The sequence continues at coordinate 1,162 of NW_008795562.1, forward strand.
CCCAACTCCTAGCCTAAGGGCTAACCTAAACCCTAACCGCTAGCCCCAACCCTAAACCTAACGGTAAAACTCACCCTTACTCTAACCCCAAAGCTCAACCTAACTGTAAACCTGTCTCGAAACCTAACGCAACCCATAAACTTAACCGTAGCGAAGGTTAACTCTTAGCGTGACCCTAAGACTAAGCCTAACACCCAACGTTGACCCCAAACCCTAAACTCGACCCTAAACTCGACCCTAAACCGGATCCCACAGCCTAACTCAACCCTAAGTCTGACCCTAAACCTGACCCCAGACCCTAACTTGACCCTAAACCTGACCCCACACCCTAGCTCAACCCTAAACCTGACCCTAAACCGGACCGCACACCCTAACTCAACCCTAAACCTCACCCCAAACCCTAACTCAACCCTAAACCTGACCCTAAACCGGACCGCACACCCTAACTCAACCCTAAACCT
>NW_008795562.1:2628-3277 GCF_000699145.1 Aptenodytes forsteri
ACCCTAGCTCATCCCTAAACCTGACCCTAAACCCTAACTCGACCCTAAACCTGACCCTAAACCGGCCCCCAGACCCTAACTCTAGTCCTAACCCCTAGCCAGAGCGCTAACCTCAACCCTACCCCTAAAGCCTAACCGTTAGACCCGGTCACCAGCGGTAAGCCCAAGCCTAACTGTAAACCGTAAACGGCGACGCTAAACCCGCTTAGCGCTCTGGGTGTATTTATCCTAAATTCTGCATTTTCAATCATTAGTTCAGCGCTAACGGGGCGTAATTAACGCCGGTTTTAAATTGCAATTACGGGGGGATTTATCCGTTAACTGCACCCAAACAGTTTTCTACTTTTATTTGTCTTCGATCCCCCGTTTCCTAATTACTGGCTGCGTATTGTTTGGGTTTAATTAGGGCCTGTGAGCTATTAAATAACGATTACGGCGAGCCTACGCGTCCATCACCCTCGACGAGCGCTCCGATTTTGATTTCTCAAGGCAGATTTCTCATTTTCTCCTGCTAATCGGGCGGAACGGAGGAGGGCTTTATGAAACCCAAGCCGTAGCTTGTTACGCGTTCCGTACGCCTAATTAATTTCCTATTTTTTAATTTTTTGGGGGGGGGGGCTTTGTGATATTCGCCTCCTTATTTGGGGTT
>NW_008795562.1:4668-6376 GCF_000699145.1 Aptenodytes forsteri
AATCCACCCCCCATGGTGAGACCGTTCACCCGCAACGCCCCCGTCCCAGAAGCTTCATGTCAACGAGCCCTCGGATTCATTCTGGGAGGCTTCAGGAGAATATGCCCTGTAACACCAGCCCACCGCGACCCGTAGCTTGTCCCGCGCGGCCGCCGCCACCCCGGCCACGGCCCTCTGCACCGCCGTGGAGGAGAAGTAGAAGATGAGCGGGTCAAGAGCGGCGTTGAGGCTGGTGAGGAGCAAAACGTAGACCCTCCACCCCGGGCTCCTCTTCTCCACGAAGCCCACCAGGTGCGAGATGTTGTAGGGCATGAAGCAGACCCCAAAGTTGACCATGGTGGCCACGGCCAAGCCCACGGCCCGTTGCTTCTTCTCCAGTGGGATATTTGGCCAGGCGAGGAGAGCCTGCACGAAGTTAATGTAGCAGAAGATGGTGACGGTGAAGGGCAGGAGGAAGAGGACGAGGAAGAGCTCCAGGCGCAGCGGGAGGACGAAGCTCAGCTGGTCCCCGGTGAAGTCGTCGTAGCACTTGTAGGCGGTGGTGGCGTTGGAGCCATCAGGGACGCTGGGAGGGGACGAACTGGGGATGTCGGAGGTCTGGGAGGCATCGCTGGGGCTGGAGCTGTCCTGGATGTCGGCGCTGTTGGGGGTGGCGATTTTGGAGAGGGGGCTGCTGGGCTTGGCGATCCTGGAGCCCCCGCGGGTGGAGGTGGCACCGTGGGTAGTCTCGGAGTCGCCACGGTCGGAGATCTTGAAGACCCGGGGATGGATGACGTTGGGGCTGGAGGTCTCAGAACTGCCGGGGTTGAAGTCGTCAGCGGCGGAGATCTTAGAGCTATTGCGGGTGAAGCCGTCAGCGACGGAGTATCCAGGGTTGGAGATGCTGAAGCCGTTGGAGTTGAAGCCATCAGGACCGGTGACGGTCAAGTTGTTGGGGTCAAAGCCGTCGGGGTTAGACATCTTGGGGCCATCGGAGCTGATGACCACGGCCCTGTTGGCCGCGGGCTGGTTCCTACCACCGTGATACTGGGCCACGAAGACGATGGAGCAATGGGAACAGGCCAAGAGCCAGAGGACGACGCTGGCGGCTATCGCCCACCGCGGTCTCCTCCGGTCCTTGTATTGGAGGGGGAAGACGACGCCAAGATACCGCTCGACGCTGAGGGCTGTCAGGAAGAGGCTGCTGAGATAGATGCTGGAGTAGAAGCAGAAGTTGGCCACCGGGCAGAGGAAAACCGGTAAGGGCCAGGTCATGTCAGTGGCTGCTTCAACCATCTTGAACGGGAGGAAGAGGAGGAGGAGAAGGTCGGCAGCCGTCAGGTTGAGGAGAAGGATGTCGGAGGAGGAGACGCGCCGACGGGCCTTGCCCAAGAGGGCGGCGAAGGTGAAGACGTTGGCCGGGAAGCCCACAAGGAAGGTCAGGATGTAGACAGAGAGGACCAGCATGGTTGGAGGACAACCCTGGGGAGATACGTGGACCCGTAAGAGGGTTGGAGGAGGTGGGGTGGGGTGGGGGGTGGTGGCTGTGGGTGCTGGGTGCTGGGTGGGTGGGTGCTGGGTGCTGTGGGTCCTACCCGCAGAGGAACCCACCTGGAGAGGAACCCAAATACCCCGGGAGGAACCCAGATATCTCAGGAGGCTTCTCCTGATCCAACCACCGGACCAAGAGGGGGGATTTGGAGAAGACCCAGGCGTCTGGGTGGGTGGT
>NW_008795562.1:7782-8130 GCF_000699145.1 Aptenodytes forsteri
CCGGGAGCGGAGCCAGGGGTCCGGGTGCCCCCCACCCTCCCAAAAGGACCCCGAGTTCCTCGCGAAGGGGGACAAAGGGCACCAGGGAAGGGGCAGCGGCTCAGCCCCGGGGCATTATGGGAGGAGAAGAACCCAGGCGTCCGGGTTCCCACACCCCATGACCTTCTTTCACCTAATTGGCTCTCCTAGGACTTGGAGAGGACCCAAGCGTCCGGATTCCTACCCCCCATCACCCTACAGTCCCCTACTTGGCTCCGGAGCCGGGAGGCGAACCCAGACGTCTGGGTCCCCGCCCCCACCCCTTCCTACTTTCGCCCAATTGGCTCTCCTGGAACGGAGCCAGGAGAC
>NW_008795562.1:9399-10578 GCF_000699145.1 Aptenodytes forsteri
GACTCAACCCAACGCCTGAGGTGAACCCGACTCAACCGAGCTCAACCCAATGCCTCAGGTGAACTCGACTCAACTGAGCTCAACACAACGCCTGAGGTGAACCCGACTCAACCGGACTCAACCCGACGCCTCAGGTGAACCCGACTCACCCCGCCCAAGGAAGCCTTTTTTGGCTCGGAGCTCCAGCTTTGCTTTGTCCCGGCCACCAAACACCTCCTCATCTCTACCCAAGACTGTCCCCAGGCACCCCACAGCCACCCCCACCTCCCCCAAAGCCGCGTCCCAGGTTGGGCTCTCTCAGGTCTTAAGCCCCCAGGGTGGCGCCGGCTCGGCACCATCTGCCCCTTGACGTGAAGATGTTCCAGATCCTCCACGTCCAGTCACCTCGGCCGGACCCTCGCTTTGCCCCACCGGCAGCCGGCACCTGGCGCAGAGCCAGCCGAGTCCCACCGTGTCCCAAACCTGCTGGAGACCCTGTCTTAGGGCGGCAGAGGAGAAGCAGAAGATGAGAGGGTCAATGCAAGCGCTGAGGGTGGTGAGCAGCACGGCGTAGGCTCTCCAAGGTGGGTCCTCCCGCCGTAGGTACCCCACCACGTGGGAGATGTTGAAGGGGGCGAAGCAGAGGATGAAGGCCACGGCCGTGGCCGACGCCAGGGCCACCGCTCGGCGTCTTCTACCCGGTGCCGTGGTGGGGAGGGTGACCACGATGCAGATCAAGCGGCCGTAGCAGAAGGCGGTGACGGCCAAGGGTAGGCAGAAGAGCACCAGGAAGATCTCCAGGCGGAGAGCCAGCAGCATGGCCAGCTGAGGACCGGCGAAACGGGTGTAGCAGGCGGTGCCATTGACTGCCTCGTTAGGCTGGGCCACGTAGACCACGCTACAGTGGGCCAAAGCGGCCACCCAGAAGCCGGCAGCGGCCGCGGCGGCGTGGGTTGCCCGTCGGCGCCGGCGGTATTGGACGGGAAAGGCAGCACGGAGGTAGCGGTCAACGCTGAGGGGCGGTGAGGGGAGGATGGTGAGGTAGACACTGGTGAAGAAGAGGAAGACGAAGAGCGGGCAGAGGGCCGGTGGAAGCTTCCAGGTGGCCTCCCACGCCGCCTCGGCCATGCGGATGGGCAAGGAGGCCACCAGCGCTAGGTCGGCGATGGTCAGGTTGAGGAGGAGGACGTCGGCGGGCCG
>NW_008795562.1:12396-13012 GCF_000699145.1 Aptenodytes forsteri
CACGGTGGCCAAGTCCTCGCGTCCCTGTGGACGTTCTATGGTGTCCCCGTGGTGTCCCCTTCCCCGTTATCTCGGTGTCCCCAAGGTCTCACTGCCTCAGGGTGGCGTACTCGACGGTGTCCCCAACATCCCCGGCATGTCCCCGGGATGTCCCCGGGGAGAACAGGGCAAGAGCGGCGTAGACCAGTGTCCCATCCCTGTCCCTGTCCCCGTCCCTGTCCCTGTCCCTGTTGCTGGAACCAGGCGGGACGTTCTCGTAGTCAGAACCTTCGGTGGCCTGTGGGGATGGACGGTGGCTGTGACAGTGGCTGGGGACACGGGGGGGGGGGGTCATTTTGTTTTGGGGGATATGGGGCACGTTGGGGACGTTGAGGAGGACGTCAAGGGGGGAGGGGGACACGGGGGACATTGAGGTTTTGGGGGATATGGGGCACGTTGGGCGTTGGGAGGAGGACGTCAAGGGGGACATGGGGACATCAAGGGGGACATGGGGGACACAGGTTTGGGGGGATATGGGGCACATTGGGGACATCGAGGAGGACATCAAGGGGGACACGGGGGACACTGAGGTTTTGGGGGATATGGGGCACATTGGGGACATCGAGGAGGAGATCAA
>NW_008795562.1:15195-15796 GCF_000699145.1 Aptenodytes forsteri
CCATAGGGTAGGGGTGCCCCAAGGGGTCCCACGGGGCAGGGGTGCACCCAGGGGTCCTCCATAGGGCAGGGGTGCCCCAAGGGGGCCCGAACGCCTGGTTACCCTTACAGTAGACGGTGACGATGACATCAGAGGAGTCAGCGGTGGCGATGTCATTGGTGACGCGGCACCGATACCTCCCGGACGCCTGGGTCTTCACCGCCCGGAGCACCCATAATCCCTCGGGGGTGCGGCCGAGGGGTCGCTCCTCCCAAAACCACTCGAAGGCGCTGGGTGGGGGGCGGGCGGCGGCACGGCACCGTAGGGTGACGTCGGTCGCCTCCTGCACCCGTCGGCCGGGATCCAGCACCAGCTCGACCCCCTGGGGTCCGACTGCGGCGCAAACGTCAGCACCCAGACGCCTGGGGTCCCCCCTTTTTTGGGGGGGGGCCAGATGCCTGGGTCCTCTTTTTGGGGGCGCCGCATGCCTGGGTCCCCTATTTTGGGGGGCACACGGATGCCTGGGTCCCCTATTTTTGGGGGGCCCAGATGCCTGGGTCCTCTTTTGGGGGGCCCGAATGCCTGGGTCCCCTATTTTGGGGGGTGGGGGGATGCCTGGGGA
>NW_008795562.1:20070-20554 GCF_000699145.1 Aptenodytes forsteri
TGCCCCCCCTATGGCCACTTTGACCATGCCCCCCCCACCCCCTTGACCATCCCATGGCCATCTCGACCACCCCACCACCATCTTGACCATCCCACGGCCATCTCGACCACCCCACCACCATCTTGACCATCCCACGGCCATCTCGACCACCCCACCACCATCTTGACCATCCCACGGCCATCTCGACCACCCCACCACCATCTTGACCATCCCACGGCCATCTTGACCACCCCACCACCATCTTGACCACCCCACCGCCATCTTGACCGTCCCACCGCTCCCTTGACCGCCCCACTGCCATCTTGACTAACCTCACCACCATCTTGACCACCCTACAGCCACCTTGACCACCCCACAACCGTCTTGACCGCCCCGCGGCCGTCTTGACGGCCCCACAACCATCTCACCCCACCCTCCACCACCATCTTGCCCCACTCACAGTAGACCTCAAGGGTGGTAGGGGGGGACTCGGCTGGCGCTTAGG
>NW_008795562.1:20641-21402 GCF_000699145.1 Aptenodytes forsteri
CCTCCAATCACCTAATGTAGGTGTGAGACGGGGGTTGGGAGGAGTCCCGGCAGCTCAGCGTCACCTCCCGGCCCTCGTGGATGGGGGACGACGGTGTCACCTCCACCCGCACGTCCCGTGGGGCATCTGTGGGCGGTGATCGGTCGGGAGAGGTTCTGGCCACGCCCACAGGGCCAGGAAGAGGAGGGGCGAAGGGTGATTGACAGGTGCCTCGTGGGGGAGGGTGATGGATGATTGGCAGGTGACTTATGGGGTGGGGCTAAGGGTGACTGACAGTTTCCTGGGGGACGACGGTGTCACCTCCACCCGCACGTCCCGTGGGGCATCTGTGGGCGGTGATCGGTCGGGAGAGGTTCTGGCCACGCCCACAGGGCCAGGAAGAGGAGGGGCGAAGGGTGATTGACAGGTGCCTCGTGGGGGAGGGTGATGGATGATTGGCAGGTGACTTATGGGGTGGGGCTAAGGGTGACTGACAGTTTCCTCATGGGGCGGGACAAAGGGTGATTGTCAGGTTCTTCATGGGTGGGGCTAAGGGTGATTGACAGATTCTTCATGGGTGGGGCTAAGGATGAGTGACAGGTGCCTCATGGGGTGGGGCTAAGGATGATTGATAAGTGCCTTGTGGGGTGGGGCTAAGGGTGATTGACAGGTCCCCCATGCTGCCATCTTGCCCCGCTAAGTGCCTTGGGGGTGGGGCTAAGGGTGATTGACAGGTCCCCCATGCTGCCATCTTGCCCCACCGCCACCATCTTGCCCCCCCC
>NW_008795562.1:23851-24337 GCF_000699145.1 Aptenodytes forsteri
ACGACAAAGGGGTGTCAGGCACCTGCCTGTCCCTACCGGTGACATTGATGGTGACAGTGTGCATCCAGAGCAGTTCTTTGTAGGACCCACGGCTGGGATCGGCCACCAACCGCAACCCATAGGTACCAGCATTGTTGGCTTGGACGCGGGGCAGGATCAGGCTACAGTCACCCTGGTTAGTTCTTGGGGTGCCTCGGAATTCACCCATAGAAGACACCCTCTGCCCCATAAATTCCTGCTTCTTCTTATCATAATAGGGGTGATGGAGCCAATAGAGCTTACGGAGCTGGGCCTCCGGTCCCGCTGGGCACAGGTCATAGCGGCAGGGGATGTAGAGGCAGGAACCCAACCCGGCCACCAACTCCTTTGGACCCGTCACTAGTTCAGGGCAGACGGACAGGCAGCCTGCAGAAGGTGTAAGGGACCCAGGTGTTTGGGGGATCGAGGTGTTTTGGGGACCCAGGTGGTCAGGGACCCAGGTGGTTG
>NW_008795562.1:27617-28117 GCF_000699145.1 Aptenodytes forsteri
GGGGGGGAGACGGAGAAGACGGAGGGATGGAGGGAGGGCGGGGAGAGATGGAGGGATGGACGGAAGGACGGGCGGAAGGATGGCCGGAGGGAGGGATGGAAGGATGGACGGAGGGATGGAAGGATGGAGGGAGGGATGGAAGGATGGCCGGAGGGATGGAAGGATGGCTGGAGGGAGGGATGGAAGGATGGAGGGAGGGATGGAAGGATGGCCGGAGGGATGGAAGGATGGCTGGAGGGAGGGATGGAAGGATGGAGGGAGGGATGGAAGGATGGCCGGAGGGATGGAAGGATGGCTGGAGGGAGGGATGGAAGGATGGAGGGAGGGATGGAAGGATGGCCGGAGGGATGGAAGGATGGCTGGAGGGAGGGATGGAAGGATGGAGGGAGGGATGGAAGGATGGCCGGAGGGATGGAAGGATGGAGGGAGGGAGGGAAGGATGGACAGAAGGACGGATGGAGGTATGAAGGGATGGACGGAGGGAGGGACAGAGGGACGGG
>NW_008795562.1:28181-29043 GCF_000699145.1 Aptenodytes forsteri
TGAATGGAGGTCTGGGCGGAGGGATGGACGGAGGAAGGGATGGACGGAGGGAGGGACAGAGGGATGGACGGAGGGACAGAGGGGTGGAGGGACAGAGGGAGGGACAGAGGGACGGAGGGAGGGACACATGGAGGGATGGACAGAAGGACAGAGGGGTGGAAGGACGGAGGGAGGGACAGAGGGACGGAGGGACGGAGGGAGGGACAGATGGAGGGATGGACGGGATGGAAAGAGGGATAGAGGCATGGACGGAGGGAGGGACAGAGAGAGGGATGGACAGAGGGACAGAGGGATGGACAGATGGACGGAGGGAGGGAAGGGTGAAAGGATGGACGGAGGGATGGAGGCACGGACAGAGGGACGGAGGGAGGGACAGAGGGACAGAGGGAGGGTTGGAGGGATGGACAGAGGGATGGAGAGATGGGGGGGAGGGAGGGATGGACAGAGAGATGAGGGATGGACAGAGGGACAGACAGGAGGAGGGAGGGAGGGAGGGAGGGAGGGACAGAGAGATGGAGAGTTGGAGGGACGGGTAGAAGGATGGAGGGATGAATGGAGGGATGGACAGAAGGACGGACAGAGGGACGGAGGGAAGAATGGCGGGATGGACAGAGGGATGGAGGGAAGGACAGAGGGATGGGCAGAGAGAGAGAGGGACAGAGGGAGGGACAACGCGCTGAGGGATGGACAGAGGGACGAACGGAGACATGGAGGGATGGCCAGAGGGGCGGATGGAGGGATGGCGAGCCGGAGGGATGGAGGGAGGGACAGAGAGAGGGAGGGATGGACGGAGGGATGGTAGAAGGGATGGAGGGATGGACGGAGGGATGGACAGAGGGATGGAGGGGGACGGAGGGATGGA
>NW_008795562.1:29582-29813 GCF_000699145.1 Aptenodytes forsteri
GGAAAGAGGGACGGACGGAGGGATGGAGCGACAGACAGCAGGACACGTGGACGGAGAGAAGGTGGCACGAGGTGAAGGGAAAGACGGAGGTGGGATGGGGAGGGAGGGAGGGCTGGACAGAGGGACCCACCCCCGGACGACCCTTGACCTCTGACCTCTACCCCCAGGAGAGCTATGAACTGGGGCCGCGGGGCAAGGCCCCGCCCCCGGCACCAAAGGGGCGTGGCCGCC
>NW_008795562.1:30513-31438 GCF_000699145.1 Aptenodytes forsteri
GTCAACTGGGGGGAGGGGGGGGTCATCAAGGGTCAATGGAGGCAACTGGGACAGTCCGTGGGGGGAACTGGGAGGGACTGGGAGGTCAACGTGGGCACGGGGAGGTCAACAAAGGTCAATGGAGCACTGGGAGTGACTGGGCGGGTCAATGGGGACAATTGGGGGGGTCAACAGGGGTCAAGAGGGGGACTGGGAAGGTCAACAGGGCACTGGGAGGGTCAGTGAGGGCACTGGGCTGTATTGGGGGGCACTGGGAGGGTCAGGGGTCAGGGGTCAGGGGTCAGTGCTGAGGCAGGTGCCCCCAGGATGACCACAAGCTCGACGTGAACGACCTGGAGGTCAAGTACAGCACCAGCATCACCAAGGTGGGTGACCCCTGACCTCTGACCCCAGCCGATCCCACAACCCCCAAGCTCCCAGCACCATGACCCTCTGACCCCTAACCCCATTGACCCCATGACCCTACAAGTCACATGGACCCCGACCAACCTCATTGACCCTGTTGACCCCCCCGGTGACCCATCAACCCCAGTGACCCCAATGACCCCCACCAGCCCCATTGACCCCATTGATCCCAGTCAACTCCATGACCCCCATCGACCTGTTGACCTCATCAACCCCGTTGACCCCAGTCAACTCCATGACCCCCACCAACCCCGTTGGCCCCACTCAACCCCATTGACCCCACTCAAGCCTGTTGACCCCGCCAACCCCATCGACCCCATCAACACCACCAACCCCCCGTTGACCCCAGTCAACTCCATGACCCCCACCAACCCCGTTGACCCCACCAGCCCAGCCCCGTCCAGTCAACTCCATGACCCCCATCAACCCCGTTGACCCCACCCCACTCCCAACAACCCCGTTGACCCCACTCAACCCCATTGACCCCATGACCCCACCCCGTTGACCCCACTCAACTCAA
>NW_008795562.1:31477-34546 GCF_000699145.1 Aptenodytes forsteri
CCACCCCGTTGACCCCAGTCAACTCCATGACCCCCATCAACCTGTTGACCTCATCACCCCCGTTGACCCCACCAACCCTATTGACCCCATTGACCCCACCAACCCCGTTGACCCCAGTCAACTCCATGACCCCCACTCAACCCCGTTGACCCCACTCAAGCCTGTTGACCCCGCCAACCCCATTGACCCCATCAACCCCACCAACCCTACCAACCCCGTTGACCCCAGTCAACTCCATGACCCCCACTCAACCCCGTTGACCCCACTCAAGCCTGTTGACCCCGCCAACCCCATTGACCCCATGACCCCACTTGACCCCCGCAGGGCCTGGTGGAGGCGGTGGCAGCCGAGCGGCTGCTGCGGGATGGCCCCAACGAGCTCCGCCCCCCCCGGGGGACCCCCGAGTGCGTCAAGTTTGGGCGGCAGTTGGCCGGGGGTCTCCAGTGCCTGATGTGGGTGGCGGCGGCCATTTGCCTCATCGCCTACGGCGTGCAGGAGGGGGAGGGTGACCGCGGCAGCTCCGACAACGTACGCCAGATGCCTGGGTCTATCTTGGGAGGGGTGGGGTGGGACACGCCTGTGTCCATCTTGGGGAGGACATCTGGGGTCTATCTTGGGGGGAGCACCTGGGTTCATCTGGGTGGGACACGCATGGGTCCATGGGTTGAGGAACGCTTGGGTCCATCTTGGGGAACATCTGAGTCCACCTGGGCTGGAGAACATCTGGGTTCGTCTGGGAGAACATCTGGGTCCATCTTAGAGGGATGCATGGGTCCATGGGTTGAGGAACACCTGGGTCCATCTTGGGGAACATCTGGGTCCACCTGGGCTGGAGAACATCTGGGTTCGTCTGGGAGAACATCTGGGTCCATCTTAGAGGGATGCATGGGTCCACGGGTTGAGGAACGCCTGGGTCCAGCTGGGGAACATCTGGGGTCCAGCTGGGTTGGGGAATGCCTGGGTCCATCTAGGGGGACATCTGGGTCCATCTGGGGAGGACGCCTGGGTCCATCTGGGTTGGGGAACACCTGGGTCCATCTTGGGGGGGTGACACGCATGGGTCCATGGGTTGAGGAACGCTCAGGTCCATCTGGAGAACATCTGGGTCCCTTTTGGGGGGCACCTGGAAGCCAGAGACCTTTGGGAGGGGGCAACTTGGGGGGCTCTGGGGGAGGAACTAGATGCCTGGAACCCTCTGGACGCCTGGGTCCCCACCCTGGGGACCTAATCCTGTCCCCACCACCCCCAGCTGTACCTCGCCATCGCCCTCATCGCCGTCGTCGTCGTCACCGGCTGCTTCGGCTACTACCAGGAGTTCAAGAGCACCAACATCATCGCCAGCTTCAAGAACCTCGTCCCTCAGGTGGGGCCACCCGGCCGCCTGGGTCCTTTCTCCACCCGGACGGCTGGGTCCCCACCCGAACGCCCGGGTTCCCCTGTCACCTCCAGCAAGCCACGGTGATCCGGGAAGGGGACAAGCTGCAGATCAACGCCAACGAGCTGGTGGTCGGTGACCTGGTGGAGATCAAAGGAGGCGACCGAGTTCCCGCGGACATCCGCATCATCTCAGCTCAGGGTTGCAAGGTGGGTCTGGACGCCTGGGTTCCCCCCCCACCCCACCCCGGGCGGAGTCATGTCCTCCCACCACCGCCTTCAGGTGGACAACTCGTCATTGACGGGGGAGTCGGAGCCCCAGACCCGGTCACCCGAGTGCACCCATGATTCACCCTTGGAGACCCGCAACATCGCCTTCTTCTCCACCATGTGCCTAGAAGGTGTGTCCCACCCGGATGCCTGGGTTCCCTTCCCGGATGTCTGGGTCCCACTCGGGTCCCCTAACCCACCCGGGATTACCCGGGTCCCATAGGGACGGCCATGGGGTTGGTGATCAACACGGGTGACCGGACCATCATCGGGCGCATCGCCAGCTTGGCCTCGGGGGTGGAGAACGAGAAGACGCCCATCGCCATCGAGATCGAGCACTTTGTTGACATCATCGCCGGCCTCGCCATCTTCTTCGGCGCCACCTTCTTCGTGGTGGCCATGGTCATCGGCTACACCTTCCTCCGTGCCATGGTCTTCTTCATGGCCATCGTCGTGGCCTACGTCCCTGAGGGGCTGCTGGCCACTGTCACGGTATGGCTTGGGGCACCACGGGGGTTGGAGCTCTAGGGCTGCAGGTCCCATCACAAACCACGGGTGCTATGGGGCCCTTGAGGGTCTTCATGGGGCTTATATGGAACCCATGGGTCCAACACAACCTGGGGGGGGGGTCTGCATGGGCCTTGATGGTCCCTATGGGTCCATGGGCACCAAATGCCTTCCTGGAGGTCCCCGTGGCTCCAAGGCCACCACACCAGCTCCAGAAGGTCCCCATGGGTCCGTCACAAACCGTGGGTGCAACGGGGTCCTTGAGGGTCTTCATGGGGCTCACATAGGACCCACGGGTCCAACGCAACCCAAGGATGCGATATGGGTTCTGGTTGTCCCTACAGGTCCGTGGGCATCAACTGCTTTCCTGGAGGTCCCGGTGGCTCCAGGGCCACCACACCAGCTCCAGGAGGTCCCCAAGGGTCCCACGGGTACCATAGGGCTCCCAGGGTTCCCCAGGGTGCTGAGGGTCTTCTCCGGCCCCAAGGACCCACGGGTCCAACGCAACCCAAGGATGCGATATGGGTTCTGGTTGTCCCTACAGGTCCGTGGGCATCAACTGCTTTCCTGGAGGTCCCGGTGGCTCCAGGGCCACCACACCAGCTCCAGGAGGTCCCCAAGGGTCCCACGGGTACCATAGGGCTCCCAGGGTTCCCCAGGGTGCTGAGGGTCTTCTCCGGCCCCAGGTTTGCCTCTCGCTGACGGCGAAGCGGCTGGCACGGAAGAACTGCGTGGTGAAGAACCTGGAAGCGGTGGAGACGTTGGGTTCCACCTCGGTCATCTGCTCCGACAAGACAGGGACCCTCACCCAAAACCGGATGACGGTGGCACATCTCTGGTTCGACAACCAGATCCACACGGCCGACACTACCGAGGACCAATCGGGTGAGCCGGATGCCTGGGTCCACACCCCCCCCC
>NW_008795562.1:35405-36001 GCF_000699145.1 Aptenodytes forsteri
GGTCGTCGGCGACGCTTCGGAGACGGCGCTGTTGAAGTTCGCGGAGGTGACGGTGGGATCGGTGGCGGAGGCCAGGGGACGGTTCCCCAAGATGGCCGAGCTGCCCTTCAACTCCACCAACAAGTTCCAGGTGAGGGGACCCAGGCGTCGGGTGAGGGACCCAGGTGTCCAAGAGGGACCTAGATGTTCATGAGGGACCCAAGTGTCCAAGAGGGACCCAGTCATCCGGGAAGGGGACCCAGTGATCCGGGGAGGGCCCCAGGTGTCTGGGAGGGACCTAGATGTTCACGAGGGACCCAAGTGTCCAAGAGGGACCCAGTCATCCGGGAAGGGGACCCAGTGATCCGGGGAGGGCCCCAGGTGTCTGGGAGGGACCTAGATGTTCACGAGGGACCCAAGTGTCCAAGAGGGACCCAGGTATCCAAGAGGGACCCAAGTGTCCAAGGGAGACCCAGGTGTCTGGGAAGGGGACCCAGGTGTCCAGGAGGGACCCAGGCATTGGGGGAGGGACCCAGCTGTCCAGGAGGGACCCAGGTGCCCAAGAGGGACCTAGATGTTCATGAGGGACCCAAGTGTCCAAGGGGGACCCAGGTGTC
>NW_008795562.1:37892-39203 GCF_000699145.1 Aptenodytes forsteri
ATCATGGGGAGATGGGGGGACATGAGGACATCATGGGCAGATGGGGGGACGTGGGGATGGGGGGACATCATGGGGAGATGGGGGGACATGGGGAGATGAGGGGACATGGGGAGATGGGGACATGGGGACATCGGAACATGGAGGGACACGGAAGGACATGGGGACATGGGATGGAGGACACGTGTGCAGGGGTTGGCACATGCAACTCCCGCATGCAAGGGGACATGGGGAGATGGGGACATGGGGACATCGGAACATGGAGGGACACGGAAGGACATGGGGACATGGGATGGAGGACACGTGTGCAGGGGTTGGCACATGCAACTCCCGCATGCACACGGGTTCCAATGTCACCCCGTGTCCCCTCATGTCCCCCCTTGTCCCTCCCAAGGGTTCTGCGCCCGCTGGCTGCCGGCGGGGACGGTGGCAGCGGGGACGGACCCTGAGGCTCTGCCAGAGGTGGCCGTGGGACTCTGCTCCGCCGGGCTGGTGTCCATGATCGACCCACCCAGGGCCACCGTCCCCCAGGCCGTGCTCAAGTGTCGCACGGCTGGTATCAGGGTAGGGGACCTGGCGGGGGACATGGGGACATGGAGGACACGGGGACTAGGAGGGACATGGGGATGGGGGGGGACATCGAGAACATGGAAGGACATGGAGGGATTTGGGGATATGGGGACATGGGGATCGGGATGGAGACAGGGATGGGGGGACATCAAGGACATGGAGGGACATGGGGACATGGAGATTGGGGGGGACATAGAGATGGGGGACATCAAAGACATGGAAGGACACGGAGGGATTTGGGGACACGGGGGGGACACGAGGGACATGAGGATGGAGGGACATCAAGAACATGGAGGGACGTGGGGGGGACACTGGGGACACGGGGGACCACAGGGGACCATGAGGAACCATCGGGACCACAGGTGGCCATCACGCCCCCACCAATGTCCCCATGCGCCCTTGTCCCCAGGTCATCATGGTGACCGGAGACCACCCCATCACGGCCAAGGCCATCGCGGCGGCCGTTGGCATCATCTCAGAGGGCAGCGAGACCCCCGAGGAGGTGGCAGCTCGTCTACGTCTACCCCTTGAACGGGTGGACCCCAGGTGGGACCCAGGAGTCCGGGAGGGGACCCAGGTGTCTGGGAGGGACCCAGGGGTCTGGGTGGCGGGGGGGGACACCCCGGCGTCCGGGTGGAGGTGACCTTGGCACTTGGGTGGACCGTGGTGGGGACCACGACGTCTTGGGTGATCCAGCTCCATGGAGGTGGGGAGCGGGGAGGGGAACCCAGGCGTCCAGGGTGG
>NW_008795562.1:39674-40823 GCF_000699145.1 Aptenodytes forsteri
GGGGACATTGAGGGGGGCAGGGGGACATTGATTGGGGGACGGGGACATTGGAGGGACGCTGGGGAAGTCGGCGACACTGGGGACATGGGCACAACTGGAAGCCACTGCCAGTCCAGGTGGGGAGGGGACATTGGGTGGCCTTGGGGACACTGGGATGACCAAAGACATGCCCCCAGCACCCCTGTCCTCAGGGTGCCATCATGATGGGGGGGGTGGGGGGGGTGGTGATGGTCCCCATGTCCCCAAGGTGCCATCATGATGGGGATAGTGATGGTCCTTGTCCCCACCCCTCTGGTCCCTGTGTCCCCAAGGAGCCATCACGGTGGGGAGTGTGATGTTCCCAAGGTGCCATCACGGCGGGGATGGGGATGGTCCTCATCCCTCACCCCTCCGGGTCCCCATGTCCCCAGGGTGCCATCGTGGCGGTGACGGGGGACGGGGTGAACGACTCCCCGGCGCTGAAGAAGGCCGACATCGGGGTGGCCATGGGCATCGCCGGCTCTGACGCCGCCAAGAACGCGGCCGACATGATCCTCCTCGATGACAACTTCGCCTCCATCGTCACCGGCGTGGAGCAAGGTGGGGCTGAGGAGACCGGGTGGGGGGGTGGGTGACACGAGGTGACACCGCCCTGGCGACGCTGTCCCCGCCCTTCCCAGGCCGCTTGATCTTTGACAACCTGAAGAAGTCCATCGCCTACACTTTGACCAAGAACATCCCCGAGTTGACCCCCTACCTCATCTACATCACGGCCAGCGTCCCCCTGCCCTTGGGCTGCATCACCATCCTCTTCATCGAGCTCTGCACTGACATCGTGAGTGCCCGGACACCCGGGTTCCCCCTGCCCGGACACCTGGGTCCATCAACTGGTCGTTGAGGTTCCTCACCCAGGAACCGGGGTTCTTCAGATGGCCGTTGGGGTTCTTCACCCAGGCATCTGGGTCCCTCACCCGGTCACCTGGGGTCCCCTCCCAGATGCCTGGGTGCCTCACCCGCATGCCTGGGTGCCTCACCCACATGCCCGGGTCCTCCACCCAGACACCTTGGTCCTTCACCCCAGACACTTGGGTCCTTCACCCCAAGGGTTGGGTCCGCCACCCAGATACCAGGGTTCCCCCCCCCCCCCAAACACATCTCCGGGGGCCCTCC
>NW_008795562.1:41752-42646 GCF_000699145.1 Aptenodytes forsteri
ACCCAGGTGCCTGGACACCCAGGTCCCTGGACACCAGGGTCTCTGGACGCTTGAGTCCCCAGGCACCTGGGTCCCTTCGTCCCTGGCCACTTGGACACCCAGGTCCCCAGGTGCCTGGACACCCAGGTCCCTGGACACCAGGGTCTCTGGACACTTGAGTCCCCAGGCACCTGGGTCCCTTCGTCCCTGGGTCCCTGGCCACTTGGACACCCAGGTCCCTGGACACCCAGGTCCCTGGACACCACGGTCTCTGGACGCTTGAGTCCCCAGGCACCTGGGTCCCTTGGGTCCCTGGGTGCCCGGACCCCTGGGTCCCTGGGTGCTTGGGTCCACAGGTCCATGGGTCCCTGGAGACCTGGGTCCCCAGATGTCCCTGGATGCTTGAGTCCCCAGACACCTGGGTCCCTTCGTCCCTGGGTCCCTGGCCACCTGGACACTCAGGTCCCTGGACACCCAGGTCCCTGGACACCAGGATCTCTGGAGGCTTGAGTCCCCAGGCACCTGGGTCCCTTGGGTCCCTGGGTGCCCGGACCCCTGGGTCCCTGGGTGCTTGGGTCCACAGGTCCATGGGTCCCTGGAGACCTGGGTCCCCAGATGTCCCTGGATGCTTGAGTCCCCAGACACCTGGGTCCCTGGGTGCCTGGACCCCTGGGTCCCTGGGTGCCCAGACACCTGGGTCCCTGGGTGCTTGGGTCCACAGGTCCATGGGTCCCTGGAGACCTGGGTCCCCAGATGTCCCTGGATGCTTGAGTCCCCAGACACCTGGGTCCCTTCGTCCCTGGGTCCCTGGCCACTTGGACACCCAGGTCCCTGGGTGCCTGGACACCCAGGTCCCTGGACACCAGGGTCTCTGGACACTTGAGTCCCCAGGCACCTGGGTCCCTTCGTCCCTGG
>NW_008795562.1:43397-43613 GCF_000699145.1 Aptenodytes forsteri
TAGAGGGGGGGCTATAGGGGCTCTTCAAGTGCTTATGGGGGGGGGCCAAAGGGATAATGGGACTCAGCTGGTACCAACGGGGGCTATGGGGCTTCTTCCAGTGACTATCGGGGTGTAGGGGCTCTGCCAGCACCTATGGGGGCTATAGGGGTTCTTCCAGGGGCTAATGGGCTCCTACGGGTGCTACAGGGGCTCTGCCGGCGGCTATCGGGGCTG
>NW_008795562.1:43705-44133 GCF_000699145.1 Aptenodytes forsteri
TGGGGCCTCTTCTGGTGCCCATGTTTGTATATACCACCCCCTCCCCGGGTGCCTATGGGGGTATACGGGCCACAGGGGCTCTGCTATAGGAGCCTGTGCAGCACCATAGGTGCCCATAGGGGTGCCTATGGGGCGCTACAGGAGCCTGTGGGGTGCCTATGGGGCACTATAGGAGCCCATGGGGTGCTATAGGTGCCCATAGGGCGCTCTAGGTGCACGCGCCGCGGGGCGCTATAGGGGCCCGTCTCCCGGCAGGAACCGGATCCTGGTGATCGCCATCGTGTTCCAAGTGTCCATCGGCTGCTTCCTCTGTTACTGCCCCGGGATGCCCAACGTCTTCAACTTCATGCCCATCCGGTGGGCCCGGGCGCCTCGGTCCCCTCCTGACCCCCCCTTCCTGGACGCCTGGGTGTCCCCCTGGACGCCTC
>NW_008795563.1:0-265 GCF_000699145.1 Aptenodytes forsteri
CGCCAGTGCATCATTGGGCAGTGGTGCAGGCAAAGTCACTGTTGCTTGTCATCGTAATTTTCATTCAGCCATTGTCACCGCTTTGCCCAATGCCATGACCGCGGATTTACATAATATCGCTAGCGTCATCGAGCTGATTGACGCGGTGGATGTGGTTGCCATCGGCATGGGTTTGGGTAGAGATAAAGTAACGTTAGAGTTATTTAACCAGTATCTTACGGCGATCAAACAATCAGACAAACTATGCGTTATTGACGCTGATGGT
>NW_008795564.1:0-1538 GCF_000699145.1 Aptenodytes forsteri
CTTCGGGGGCAGGGGGGGGTTGGAAAATGCAGTTTTTGGGGATGGAAAAGCCCCCGGGTTGGGGCTGAAAGTTCCCGGTTTGGGGCTGAAAGTTCTCAAGTTTGGGGGGGCCGAACCCCCCCGGTTTGGGGCTGAAAGTTCCCAAGTTTGGGGGGGCCAAACCCCCCGATCTGGGACTGAAAACACCAATTTGGGGTTGAAAACCCTGACTTTGAGATGAAAAAGCCCAATTTTGGGGAAGAAATCCCAAATTCGGTGGAAAAACACCCATTCGTGGCCGAAAAAGAAGAATTTGAAGGCCGAAACCGGCAACTTCGTGTTGAAATTCCCCGATTCGGGGCGGCAATTCCCAAATTTGGGGTAGAAAAGCCCATTTTGGGGGGCTCCCGACTCAGTTTCTCCCTCGAAAATGCCAAATTCGGGACTGAAAATCCCCAGTTTGTCGCCAAAAATGTGAATTTGGGGGCTGAAAATCCCAAACTGGGGGCTGAAAATCCCAATTTTGAGCTGAAAATCCCAATTTTGAGCTGAAAATCATCATTCTGAGGGCCAACCCCCCCTATCCCAATTTAGCTGAAAATCATCATTCTGAGGGCCAACCCCCCCTATCTAGGACTGAAAACACCCATTTTGGGTTGAAAACCCTGATTTTGAGGTGAAAATCCCCCATTTTGGAGTAGAAGCACTGAAATCTGTGGGAAAAAAATCAATTTGTGGCTGAAAACAAGCAACGAGAAGGCAGAAAATTGTTGTTTTGTGTGGGAAATCCCCAATTCGGGTCTGAAAATCCCAAATTTTGCTTTAAGATTCCTAAATTTGAGGCTGAAAACCCCAAATTTGGGGTTCCCGACTTCGTTTCTCCCTCGGAACCTCTCGTTTTGGAGATGAAAATGTCAAATTTGGGGCTGACAATTACCATTTTGGTGCCAAGAAAGTGAATTTTGGGCTGAAAAATGCCAATTTTGGGTGAAAATCCTTATTTCAGCACCAAGAAAGTGAATTTTGGGCTGGAAAATCCCCATTTTGAGCTGAAAATTCTCACTTTGGTGCCCAGAAAGTGCATTTTTGGCTGAAAAATCCCAAATTTGGGGCTGAAAATCGCCATTTCGGCACCCAGAAGCTGAATTTGGGGCTGGAAAATCCTGATTTTGAGCTGAAAATGCTCATTTTGGTACCAGAAGAGTGAATTTTGGGCTGAAAAATTCTGATTTTGAGCTGAAAATCCTCGTTTTGGTGCCAGAAAGTGAATTTTGGGCTGGAAAATCCCCATTTTGAGCTGAAAATCCCCATTTTGGCGCCGAGAAACTGAACTTCATTTTATTTTCTGAAAATCCCCATTTTGGCGCCGAGAAACTGAACTTTGGGCTGGAAAATCCTGCTTTTGGCTTGAAAATTCTCATTTTGGCAGCAGAAGAGTGAAATTTGGCCTGAAAAAATCCCGATTTTGAGCTGAAAAGCCTCATTTTGGGGGCCGAGACCCCCGATCCGCTACTGAAAACACCAAATTTTGGGTTGCAAACCCTGAATTGGAGATTAAA
>NW_008795565.1:0-434 GCF_000699145.1 Aptenodytes forsteri
GAGGAAGGATCCCTCAGTATAGTCCTCAGTAGATCAGATCACCAACGTGCATGGCAGGATCTGTATGCATAACCAAAAATCACAGTACAGCCATGTAGTGTGTGTGCGTGTGAGGCTGCGTATCTGGGAATCCTCATATTGTAAGAGCTGTAAGACACCAATGTATTCTCTTAGGTGGATGACAGTCAAGCGACCACAGCTACAGAGGAAGGGCCTGTTTGAGCGTGCGCGTGCCCCCCTCTCAGGCCTGTTTCAATGCTTGCATCCCCCTTCGGGTCTGTTTGGGTGCCCGTGCCCCACCCCTGGGTTTGTTTAGGTGTATGCGACCCAGCCCTGGGCCTCTTTGAGTGTGCGTGCCCCCTCCCAGTACTGTTTGAGAGCACGCATCTGCTCTGCGTGCCTGTTTTGGTGCATGCGCCCCCCCCATCACCCCC
>NW_008795566.1:0-8611 GCF_000699145.1 Aptenodytes forsteri
GAAAATGCAGAGATGCACACATGTTATATGTTATATTATGTTATATTTTCTCTATCTGTCCATGCCTGATAATCTAGTCCTTTGGTACAGAAGTGAGAGATGCGATATTAGTTAATTGCTTTATGCTAGCTTGATTCTAAAAAGAGACTTCTTCCACGTCAGAGTATCCACCTAGAAGATAACTTTTCACAATAACTTTCTGAAGTATTGGAGTCCTAGGTAAATGAGTCATTACACAGCATTATATTTCCTCTGACAGACCAAACAAAAAAGCAAGCAAACAAACAAAAACCCTGAAATCCAACAGGAAGGTTCTAACTACCACCTTGCACAGCGCTATATGTAAATTAAAGTGCTACTAAAGCTTGCAAGAGCAGGAACTAACCAGTCCAATAGGATACTGGTTCATGGTGCAAGAAACTTCAATTCTTATTCCCAACCTGTTTTCAAATACACATATCCTCACTCGTAATGAGTAGATGTAACCTCATTGCTAAGCCTTGCAATAAACATTGCTAAATTTTATAAGAGATATAAGGAGAAACTTCCCTTACAAAGTAAGTATAATAAGTAAACTTCCCTTGGGTTTCAATTTCCCTCATCATTTTCCTGGTAGTAACTCTATGCTGTTTTTCTAGCAGTTGTATAAAACCAAAGAAAAAAACCACTTGTCTCTTGCTGTAGATTATGACATTATGCTAAACTGGCACTGATGAAAAACAGGACCACAGATACTCAATCATATGGTGCATGAGAGTTGGCTCAAATTTTTTTTATGAACCACTGCAACCGCTTCATTTAGTTTTTAGTCCAGTCAGTGCTAGGGTTACAGAAGGCAATGGGACTTCAGGAGTTTGATATGTGCTACTGGGAGTATGTACTGGTAAACTATTCTCTGTCCTATTTTAACTGCATAGTAAGTATTTTAACTACATAGTAAGCATGTATGTATTCAGAATTTCTTATCTGGGATGATGACAAATGAGCAATGTCACAAGCAGAATAAAGCTTGAGGACCGTAATGAAAACAGTGAATTTTTCATTGTAAGTTTTGCTGAAAGTCAATCGAAGATAAACATTTAAGTTGCACATAGCTCAGAATATGAAGATCAGCATGCTGGTTAATCCTAAATTATTGATTAAATTTAAACAAACTGGGAGGTTTTTCAGGAGGTCAGCTTGACTGCGGCATACCAGATCAGCTTCAGCAGGCAGTAAATATAAGGCTAAATTGCTTTTTCCAATTAAATGATCTGAACATAGGCCACAGATCCAGCAAGTGCACACTTTGTTAAAAAGTCTGTGGTTTTAAACTAACAGCCACAAGCAGGTAGGGTAGTATTTAAGAACATAGTAAAAAGACACTTAATGTGTCCTAAATTGCAATGAGCTTACAGCTCATTGAACAACTAACATAGAATACCACCATACTATTAGCACAGCCTCTGGAAAAACTTGTCTCATATGCACAATGGTGACCTGCTTTGATAGTTATTTTTGGCAAGTTGTACCTACTCTATAGTCTGACATTAGTAAATTGACTAGTAGCTTATAACCAAAAAATGGGTTTTGGTTACTGTTCTGCATAAGCATGCCTTCATTTTTAAAGGTTGGCAAAGACTTATTTAATATGAACATGTTTAACTAAGACACTGGTCAGATTCTTCTAGGATCCATACTTGCATTATGATAAGGGAAGTTCCCAGATTTTATTTCTAGCCCGTACACTGAAACTAACCTGTGGCACAATCTGTTACAGCATAGAAATGAATACAAACTCATGCTCCTTTTTTGTCAATTCCATTTGATGTTCCATACTGTACTGACCATCAAGGGAAAAAGTACTGACAGTGCACTGAAGAGCATCTTCAGGACTGCTGTCAGAGGTGTGCAACGGATGAGAAATTTACAGAGCAAGAGAGGCAATCTGCCTACTGACACACATCTATTGTATACCCCTTTAATCCAGTCAGACCTCATGCATATTGCAGATAACTCTTCTTTCATTAAATAGCCCTCTCATTTGACCTCAGTGCCACAAAAGCCTGCTCTTGCCATGCTCCTTATTGCCTAGACTTAGAGGTAGTGCTAAACCAGTTTCTCCCAAACCCAGAAGTCTTCTTACCACATCACTGTCATAATTCACCTGCCACCTCCTCTAAGTATGCTCTTAAAGCCGTTTTCTACAATTTGAACTTCCAGACATACATTCCAGCAGGAAGGCCAACCATCTCCCACAAAGCCAGTTTTCTAGGCTAGAACCAGCATGCCTCTGGGATAACAGCAGCACTGTTTTAAGAATGGACTTCAACTAAACCCAAGTTCCAGAGTCCTTCATCTTTAGAGGAGCAAGAGATCTACTGGCCACAGTTTATACCCAAGTATTCTAGTTGTTAATAAGGTGAAAAATAAAATCCAAGAAGCTTTGATACTAAAAAATCTCGCCCCTGCCATCAACAGCCTTTCAAGGTCCCTACCTGGAACTAACGCCTTTCTGAGGGCTGTACAGTTGCAAATCTGCCACCCACAGCTACCTTCTATCCTGAACGTGCTTTAAATGAGTTTTCCAGCTCGCTTTTCAAGAGCAGAGCCAGTCATCTCCAGGTATGCCTGCTCCTTCCACATACAGCCATAAGGGGCAACTAGAGCCATTCAGTACTGATTGGCAAGTTTTTTTGAGCATATGGCTTAAATATTATCTCATTCATATAGATGGGTTAAGTGAAAATACCAGCATGGTATTCCTCAACCTTGGGGGCCTTCAAAAACCAGCTGATAGAACAGACTTTAGAACATCAGACAGAGAACAGAGGTGTAAAAATACTTGTGAAAGAAACTGATACGATCACTGCTGAAAGCCTGGTCAGTAATGCACAAAGGGAAGGACAGCTAATTCTCTGTTCTAAGGGGCCTTTTTCTTCAAGTGTTGGTCTACTGCCTAGTCTATGTTAGCGTGGTAGAATTCTATGTGCCTTATATTGTTTGTTCTGAAATGAATGGTTCTTTTAATTACTTCACAGGGTTTTTTTCATCCTATAATCACATAAAAAACATTTTCACATAATTGTCTTCATTAACCGAAATCGTCAGTGCACATGAGAAACATCTTTGGCCTAACATAGCTGTGAAAATCTTCACATGGAATGATTACTAAGTAATTTTACAGTTTATTTTAATTTCCAGTATATCTCCTAGTCTCTTTTAAAAGACAGAATGTCTTGCTTAGCACCTCACATTGTTCTGTTCCCTTGTACTTGAATAAAATGGGTTCCAATTATGAGACTGCTTGTTTGATGCTGGTTTTATATCCCTTCTGGAGAAATACAAATGAGGTTAAAACAAGGTTGGTAAGGGAACAGACCCTGATAGGCTAGACAGAATTCCCCCCCTCCCCCATTCTTAGAATTCTAAATGGTAAAAAGAAATTCAGACAATCTTCCACTTGTTTCGCAACTAACAGAAAAATATTTCTGTTTGCACTTAGCAACACTCTGAATCAGAATTTTTAGTGCAAAATCAGTTTACAGAGCCTATCCTCTTACTCCAAGCTCTCTGCAACAGTTTTACTCCAGCTTCTTGCCTTTTAGAAATCTTCAGGGTTGAGAAATTTTTCAGGAGACTCCATTCAAGGAAAGACCTCCACAGCTTCCCTTCGGGATACTGCTCTTTCAGAGTATCTTGCTTGTTTGGTTGTTTTTTTTTTTAAATAAATTCAGGGGAAAGTCAAGACTCCATTAGGAAAGACCTCCACAGCTTCCCTTCGGGATACTGCTCTTTCAGAGTATCTCTTGTTTGGTTGTTTTTTTTTTTAAATAAATTCAGAGGAAAGTCAGATAGAGATAATAATACCACCACAATTAACATGGGAAAATGGAAATACCACGCTTACGTAAAATGACTGTAGTATGTTCGTTTTTTTTTTTTTGCTTTATGATAGAAAATAGATCTGTACTATCCGCATACAAAAATGAGCAAATTATTATTTTCAGTCTCTAATATTATATAGGAAGGATTTTAAAATTATGAGCTGAATTCTTATACTTGTTAAAAAGCATAAAGTAAATTATTAATGTAGAAATGGCTAAAGTGTAAAGTTTGTATGTTCTCAGAAGGATGGTAGCCCTCTAAACTGCCATCTGAATTCACACAGTCTCTCATCTACTGTGGCTTAGAATTAAAGCAAGGAAGTTGAGATCTGACATTGCTTCTGTTCAACAGAAAGACATTAACTGTGGATCCTGATCCTGAATATATTCTGTAACTATCTGAAAACTTCTTGCCTTACGAAAAAACAAAGAACGGTAAAAGGAAATAGCTGGTAAAACAGTTTCAAGGCAGCTGCCTAGAATTTTTCACAGTAATTAGCTCAGATCATAGACATCAAAAATATAAACAAAACACATTAAATGTGTTCATTTAACCTGTTCGAGCCTGTTTTGCCCGTGATGGTACTTGCTGAATGACATTTTTCTGCATTCATAAAACTATGGATTAGCATTTGTAAGCCCTCATGAAGGAATCTAGCCCTCATCTTAATTGGATATGCTAGTTTAAAAACTTTAAAAATGGGAGGGGGGCAGATATCTATTGTTGATTTATCAATTATGGCTTTTTCTATTAGAATAAAATTATGCATATAGGCTTTGAAATACAAAATCCCAATGCCAGTTTCTGTAGTCATGAAAAAAGGGCAATGCTAAAAACAAAGTCAGTTTCATGATCTGCTATTCCACTTGACTGTCTAGCTCCTCAGTTTAAGGGATGTGACCTGAAGCCACAATCATGACAGTGAGCTGTGTATAACACTGTCAATAAAACAAGTATAGAAATCTCGAAGGAACTGAAAAAAATCCCATATGCATACATGTATTAAATTGGAATTGTAAGTCTACCTCATGAGTCTCACGCTGTACCTTTTGTAAGATCTTTAGCAACTAAATAAAACTTTAAGCAAAAGTTCACATATGTTTTATCAAAAGATACATAAAAACAATTGTCTGCTTACCTACATTTCTGCTTGTCCTTCAGTCACGAGAATTATTCTCTATGGGCCGTGTGAATCTCAGGCTGAGTCTTGGCTGATTACAAGAAACTGCACATGTGCCTAATGAAACCTGCTGTTAAATAGCAACTTCCCGCTGGAAAAGAAAGTGCTGTGCTCATATGCTTGGCAAGCTCCATCACCAGTGAAGTAACATTTTTTTTTTTTTTTTAATCTAGAACAGTAATTGGGAGAGCAGGATCCATCAGACTGCAAGCTTCCCATCTCCATAAGACAGAAATACACTTAACAGCTATCCTGAGAGGAAAATGGCGATAACTTGGCACTGTAATGTCGTAGTAACACATCACTGCTTTTGAAATGAAGAACTGAGTTCCAAGAGACAAACTGCTTTGCCCTACTACTTGAGGGCAGAGAGCACAAACTTAGAAGAAAATTACACAGTATTTGTGATTTAAAAAAAAAAGCATGACTGCAGTGGAATCACTCAGACCTCCAACACTGTAAAAAGATTAGAAGCTAAATACATTTAAGCAAAAATTATTATAATTATTATTATTACTGTTCTTGACATCTATGTGAGCTTTTTAAACGTATTTCAGTGTCAGCAGAGACTTGTGCTCTACTACTTTGTCAGTAAAGAGTAGTTCTTCCTATCACATTTTCCTTGTAATTACCAAGAATGGTACTACTAGATTTTCTCTCTAATATGAAAAAGTCTTAGACAAACATAATATTATTTTCTGATTAACCAGAGTTGTGCTCACTCTTACCATACTCAGTTATTTGTGTTTCCTTTTCCTGCGTTAAGGTAAGATTCGGCTTCAGACTAAGAAAGCATCTACTAGTGCCATTAGAGATACCATGTAAGACACTCACCCTTCTGCAAGGGCACCCACATGTAATTAATTTTCAGGCCCGCACCCAAGAAATACGGATGTGCTCATTAAGTTTTTTTAAAACAAATGTTGAACTGCATGAACACCTTCAAGAAGAAAAGGCAAACACCAGTGTGGGAATAGCTGGTTTAATCCCCCCGGTTAGCGTTACACACATGATTACTATCCCTATTCCACCTCTTTCCACTTTCCATAAAAAACACTGGAATATTAAGTTAAACTTGGTATGTTTTAACCTTGCATTGCAAATAAGGCCTTCCTGGGTGTCCTGGATCCTCCACTATCACAGGCACCCTGCCTGAGTGTGTGTCGGGGGAGAGGAGGCATAAAAACACAAAATGATTTCTTAGGAAATATCTGATATTTCCCGTCACCTGTCTCTGGTATAAAAGAAAACTGACTCAGTTCAGCATTACAGAAAATGTATTCTGATAGCCTGCAAGACTGTCTAAACAGAGTGTGAAAATAGATGACATTACTTAAACGATTTAGATTTTTCTACTTTAAAATGAAATGATCTATTCATATAAACTCTTCGACAATTGGCAGAAGAGGTAATATTTCAAATTAAATGCTTCATCTCACCAATTTGAGAAAAAACCCCTACTCCTGTGAAAGCTTGGATTTCCAAAAAACACAACATTTTTTAATTGTTTAAAAACAAGATGGAACAATTTAATAAATCTACTGCTACATATAAAATTCATTTAAGCAACCTGACAGCCAGTTTGCTGGTGTTATGCATGAGCTACAGAAGGAGCATCACTATATTTATGTCTGCCTCAAAAAGGACCATAATATTTTTAAAAATTGAATGTTTTGGAGTTAGAGAAAAAAAATTTCCAGGATTTTGCCTTCCAAGTATAGATTGTTCAAGCTTATGCTTGCAGCAAACAGGCATGTTGTCTAAGTGGCTTGGTGAAAGAAGTTGAAACTGACATTGCTTTTATAAAAGTGGTAGCATTCATTATCTGTATTTGCAGTTTTCCCAGGTATTTCCATACATTCCGGCTGCCTCATGGGTTCTAAGGATGCCATAAACTTAAATAGTCTTATAGATCTAGAGGGGGGGAATGCTCTATCTCTCATCTTAAGCAGAGAGCCTAGGAGACAGCCTATGGGGCTTTACCAGCAAATTTGCTGAAAAAAGAGCCAAGATTCAGGGGTCCCTGACCTTTCCCACCAGTATCAGCCTGCAGCCTGCTCTGTAAAAGTTTCTGCTCACCCAGGGAGCAAAATTAGAAATCTTCTCCAGGGACACTCTCTCTTTCTTCCACCAAGCCACTCATCAGTCCAATGAGGCATGGAAAACAGAAAGAAAAAAGTGAGTTAAAAAAATATATGTCCCTCAATAAGGGTTTCCCACAGCAGACTGTAAATGCCCAGACATGCACATAGTCTAACACTGCTTTGTCAGTAGAGCGCTAGCATTCACACTTAGGCCTTCAGTATTCAGAGTGAGCTGTAATGTTGTAGAACCAATGCCAAGCACTTTCCTGGTGATCCATGCAACTATGAAGTGTGTATGTGTGAACATCTTTAAACTGGGTAACATTGGCACTTAAAAATTGTTCAGCGTCTTCAGCGGCTGCGCCGGAGCCCTCGGCATCACCCCCGGTCACGGTGGTGCACATCGTCCCCCGCCCCTCCCCGCCCCCTGCCCCCTGCCCGGTGGGGGCAGCAGACCCCGGTTCGGAGCGTGGCTGGGAGCGGCCCCTGAGAAATCTTCTCCAGGGACACACTTTATTTCTTCTACCAAGCCACTCATCAGTCCAATGAGGCATGGAAAACAGACAGAAAAAAAGTGAGTTAAAACAAATTTATATCACTCAATAAGGGTTTCCCACAGCAGACTGTAAATGCCCAGACATGCACAGAGTCTAACACTGCTTTGTCAGTAGAGCGCTAGCATTCACACTTAGGCCTTCAGTATTCAGAGTGAGCTGTAATGTTGTAGAACCAATGCCAAGCACTTTCCTGGTGATCCATGCAACTATGAAGTGTGTATGTGTGAACATCTTTAAACTGGGTAACATTGGCACTTAAAAATTGTTCAGATCCTCTAATTCCCACTATTCATTCAAAGGTGCATGGCATTTAATTAATGATGCTTTTTCTCAAAATATTTTTGGACTTAAGACTATTATATAAGGCTTTCTGAAGTTTAATGATAACTATCATTTCTTGAAAAAAACTCCCGGTTAGTATAGTCTCATTTTTACCGTAAGTCACCACAGATCAAGGTACAAGTAATAAGTGTGGAGGATTTTCCAATAAAATAAAAATCAGATATAAAAAAACCAAACTGTGCTACACTTTTTTTTTAGTTCAACTCACTAGTTGTCAGGTTATGATTAGACTTTTCAAAGTGAAATGAATGAAACAGTTTGCCTATCCAATTTTTGTGACTGTTTCTAACTCCTGTCACAGCTTCCACACAGGGAGCCTGTGAGGTTTAGAGAGATTTTTTTCACCACCTAGTGAGCCACTGATACCTGTATGAGCAAAAGCGGAAGCAGCTCCTAGCACAGAGCTCCAGGGGTGTTTTGAATGGGTAGAATGCACTCAGCATAAAATTCGCAGAAGTTTTGGAAACTGCTGTCCCAGAAAAACAGGTATGCTAACAATCTTTCAACAGCACAGTTCCAGACTCTGTACGGTGAACAGGCTCACATGGGAGAACGATGGTGACGCAGGCTCTCACCCTGCA
>NW_008795567.1:0-3761 GCF_000699145.1 Aptenodytes forsteri
TGCCCGGAGTCTTTTGCGCTCTGCTTTAGGGATTGGAGATCCCGTGTAGCAGCCCCAGGGGAGGGAAGGGGAATGGAGGGTTGAGGGGGGGGGTAGCAGAGAAGATGCTGGGAGGGGCAGCGAGATGTGGGGCTAGGGCTGGCAGGAGGGGTGCAGTGGGGTGGGGCTCGGCTCATCTTGACTAGGCATAATCAGCACGGCTTGCCTTGTCTCGGCTCCGCTCGGCTCTGCTCTGCTCACCCCAGGCAGGGTGGTGAGGGAGAGGCGAGCACTGGGGGGGGCTGAGGAGGGGAGGGCAGAGGTGTCCAACCCAAATGGGGACGCAGCTGCAGAGCGCTCCCCTCCTGCTGTGGCCCGAGATCCCAGCCCTGGTGCCCTGGCCGTTCTGTGGCAGCTGCTCGGTGTCCCTCGGGTTCCCGTTGTCCTGTCAGGGTGCCCTGGAAGGGCATTGGGAGAGCCCCAGGGCTGGGCTGGGGGGGGGCTCTGTCCTGGCGGCGACCCCCCTTTCGCAGGGCAGCCTGGCAGGGGGTACCGGAGGATCCCCTTCTGTCTGCCCCGGGGCACTGTGACAGCAGTGTCACACACAAAGCCCTGGGGAGCTGCCCCGGAGGAGGGGGTGCAACCCCCTCCAGGCACTGGGGGGACAGCATCGCATCCCCCTTGGCCACCCCTTCCCCTGGCAGAAGAAACCCAGCACCCTCCTGCTGTCCTCCTCGGCCGGGGGCCAGACCCAAAGGGCTCCCCGGCCAGCGGGGGGGCGAGACTGCAGACAGGGGTGTCTCGCATCCCCTGAGACACATGGCCATGGGGGCTTCCTCCTCTGAACCTCTCTGCTGTAGTATAGATTGCCACCAATGCCACGACATCCCCACTAGCAAGTATGCCCAGGATTGAAAAAGCAAATGTGTGTATATCTCTCTCTCCAGCTAGTACGAATAATTATCAACAATCATTAACAGCAACAATCAACAACGGCAACAGTCCATCACAGGAGCACCAAGTGCCTATACAGTATTACAGGTTACCAAAATGGATTTGCTCGCATTTTCGTCTCTTCTAGTTTTGCATGGGTACCGGAGAGAAGGCAGCAGAAGTGCACACTGGTTAAAACCCCTTTTTATTGCCGGCAATAAAGGTGCCTCTCGGCTGGGAGCACAAGAAGGACCCCGTATTACAACTCTTCATTCCTTATATACAATCTCAAGGCTACTCACCTATTCCTTTTTACCCTTTACACAACCTATTGGCTTTGGCCATGATATTGTCTGTTGCCCTTCACTTTTGAGTATCTGTACATGCAACCCCTCCATGCAAGCAGTCTTAATGCATATTTCTCTAGCTGAGCTTGCAAGATTTTGTTCCAACTTTGCTGCTTTCAGCCCATTTGGTCTGGTTGCTTTAACAGTAGACCCACTTGGAGAGGCAAGGGCTCTGTTGGTCAAGTTCAATTGCGCGTGTCTTGGAAGCCATTAGGGCTTTTTCTTAGGTAACATTCCCTCCTTTTGTTTCGTGCATACCTACACACCTTAAATTGGAGCAGAATAGTATTTGTATCCACTAATTTGAGCAAGACAGGTTGGGCATACTTGAGTGAACCAGCAGACCGTAATCCCCAAAATAAGTAAAACTCCTAATATCATTAATATCAAACTGATAAATTGTTTCAATATTGGGGCAGTAGAAGGAAATAGATTTGACAACCAGTTCCACCTTTCTCTTCCTTTCGGGTCCTGTCTTAGGTTTTGTACTAAAGCTTTAAAGTTTTTCAATTGGGCTTCTGTAGGTTTACCGTCACCTGTGAGATTGAAACAACCATGTCCTTCAAAATCTTCACAGCCATGGTTGGCCCTCAGTAACAAGTAATCTACGGCTGCTCTATTTTGTAAGATTGCTTCCCTGTTCGATTCTTCTTCCTCCTGTAAGAATGCAATCCAAGTGGAGGTGGCATTCAGAGTTTTTGCTAGCGTACGGGCCACCTTTGTCAGTGGGAGGCTGGCACCTAGTGCTAGTGCAGGGACTCCCACTAATGAGATGCTTAAGGCCACTGCTTCTGCTTTGCTGAACAGACTTACATTTGAGTCACAATCCGGTGGTAGAGCCTGAGGTAGGCTCCTTCTGCTTCTCCTTGTGTTATATTTGGCTGAGGTATTTCTTGTTAGTAGGGAGACTGCAAGTCTTGCAAGTGTGCACGGACCTCCGGTTGCATTTTTGGGTACATAATTATAGGCCTGAAGTTTACACAATAGAAACCATCCTTTAGGGAGATAGATATCAGTGGAATAACAGGAAACCTTTGTTGCTGTGTTACAGATTAAATCACCGTTGTTCAAGTGTGCTGATGGTGCAGTAGCATCAACCATGCACATGCAGGATTTGACTGGAGTAACACTGAGAAGCTGGAATCACATAGCATGTTGAGTTGTCCATGCAGCCAGTGTTGAGACTTTCCCTATACTGGGAAGCTGACTATAGGTTATGTTCACCTCAAAGCTGGACAAGTTTGAGTTACGTATGAGTGACCGAGGTGTGCTTGGCCTACGAAACATGTAGTTGCAACTTTCACGATACCCGACCCATTCTATACACAGAATTTGGCTGAATTATTGAAGGCAGTCTTTGCTAATAATAGGCACCAGTTTGAACTCGGAGTTACGTGCTGTAGTGGAATTTCTCTGCTTGTGTTCAACAGCAGCAAAAGGGGGATCAAGGCCGGGAGTTCGGTGCAGCTTTCAGCTGAGTGTGGTGGATCCCTGCGTCTTTACCTGTGACTTTGAGAGCAGAATAAGCACATAGCAATACTTGCAGAGGGCCCTCCCACTTGGGTTGTAATGCATCTTTAGTCTTACAGACCTCTGTCATGACACAATCTCCGGGTTGATATGGATGCAAATGCTTTCCTAAAGGTAAAGTTTGCGTAATTACAGCTTGATACCATTTCTTTTTAAAACTATCTTGTAGCTGTAAGACATACTGGGTCGCTGCTTCATCCACTGCCAGAAGGCTTGTGTGTGCTGGAAAAAAGGTTCCTGGAATTCCATCTGGTCTTCCAAGGAGAGTCTCAAAAGGAGTTAATTTATGACCTGAGTTTGGGCATCGCCTTAATTCCCATAGTGCTAATGGTAAAGCTTCTGTCCGTTTTAATTGAGTTTCTCTACAAATCTTTGCCAGTTTACTCTTCGGAGTACGGTTCATTCTCTCTACCTGTCCCGAGGATTGCGGGTGGTAAGGTGTATGCAGTCTTTGTCAAATTCTTAAAACTTTATATAGGTTTTCTAATATTTCAGCTGTAAAATGCGATCCTTTATCAAAGTCTGTTTCTTCAGGCACTCCAAAATGTGGTACGGTATCTTTCAGTAAAGCTTTAACCACCACTTGAGCAGTTGCTTTTTGGGTAGGGAATGCCTCTACCCAACGGCATACTTGATCCATTATAACCAGTAGGTGTTTTTTTGTCTGTCTTTGGGAGGCACATCTTGGAAGTCAGTCTGTAGTTTCTGGAACAGCACCCAGGCCCAAGGGCGCCCTCGTTTTGGTTTTGCCTCTATTTTGGAGTTTGCGTTACATTCTGCACATCTCATACATCCTTTTGTGACTTGTAATATTGCTTGGGTCAATCCAGGTGCCACCTGCCATGATTGAGAGACCTGATTTTCTAGATAAGGTGCTCCTCCATGTGTCCGATGGTGGAGTTCTCTGACCAAAGGTATCAACATAATCCTGGGGAGAAGAGGCTTTCCTTCTAATGTCCAGATTCCATTTAT
>NW_008795568.1:0-685 GCF_000699145.1 Aptenodytes forsteri
GTCTTGAATGACTGAAATGAGCTGAACTAATGGGTATTTTTCATCCCTGCACAATTCATTGTTGCTACAGACTTCACCAGCCATAGTCATGGACTCTGGGCCTGTGCTGTAGTGAGCTCAGAACAGGTATTCAGAAAAAAATGGTGCTTTTCCAAAATGCTTACAAGACAGAAGGCAACAGCTGGCTGTGGGCAGATGGGAACACACAGAAATGGGCAGTGTCACTCAGAATGAGGAACAGTGATGTGGGTACAGCCGTAGTGTGACAGTTTTCATGGCCTTGAGCAGCACAGCAGGAATTTTCAGGCAGCATGGCCGGCTGCCAGGGGTGTGTGAGCAGCTCCTCCCGAGCATGGAGACAGTCAGGGGAGTGGACAGTGCTGTTTCTGTTGGTGTGTAGCAGGGGACAGTTGGTGGAAGCTGCACTCAGGACATGTAATTAGGAGCTGTCATCTTGGTACTCCCAGAGGGTGACGATTCCGAGGGAGCAGAGCCGTGTGGTGAAGGACTCCTGCTCCCAGTGTGCTGCGGGGATGTCCCAGCCCTGCTCAAGCTATCAGCTGGAAAAATGAGAGCTTGCAGGAGGAGTTACGCCATGCTCCATCGGCAGCCAGAAATCTGCAGAGGAATATTGTCGGAGTTTCCCAGTTTCGACAGCGGAGCGGGAGTGCGAATCCGGAGTAAT
>NW_008795569.1:0-466 GCF_000699145.1 Aptenodytes forsteri
TAAAAAATAACAACTCTGGTGCAGCAGTAGAAAAATGGCACACTCCTGGGGAGTAGTTTTTATTTTAAAGTTTTTTTTTGTTGTTTGTAATAGTTACTCCCCAAGACTGCCATTTTTCTACTGCTGCTGTTTTCTTTCTTAACAATTTAGGAGAGAAAGTTGCACACACAAAAAAAGAGGCAGAAGGGACATGAAGAAAACAAGCAGAGACACAAAGACAGACACACAAAAATACCCCTCAAAGACTAACAAAACAATCACAAAGACAAACACAGAGGAAAAAAAAATAGAAGACACAGGAGACAAAACAGATGAAACAAAACATTGAAACTTTTTTGAAATCAAACTTTAATATACCTTAGAACCCTAACAAGGACTGGCTTCACTTTGATAATTCGCTCTTGCTCTAATTAAAATAAGTATACACACCATATGAACATTCCACCTTCCCTAACTTAGTTGGATA
>NW_008795570.1:0-7636 GCF_000699145.1 Aptenodytes forsteri
GAGGGAGAACGTTAGGGGAGGGCCCGGGCCCGGAGGAGGAGACGGCAAGCGTGAGCTGTGCAGGGACAGCCTGAACGAGGCAGAAATGGGACTGAAATGGGAGGGTGAGTGGGGGATGGCGAAAGCGTGGGGAGCTGGGCACAGCAGAGGGGTGAGGAGAGATGAGAGGAAACGCAGTCTCCCATGACCCTGGAAGAGTGACTGTGTCCAGTGAGGTTTGGGTAGGCGAGGCAAGCCCATGGGGCGATTCTGCCGGTTGCAGTTGGGTGGTGAGTGCAGGTGGGAGGTCTGGTCTGGTGGTAGTTGGGCTGGGGACAGCCAGGGGAGGGTGGCACTGGGGAATGGCCCTGGGGGTCTCTGGCGGTGCAGCCTTTCTGTCTGTTCTGGCACTGGCCGTCACAAGGGGCGTGGGGTCTGTGGCGAGTCCGTGAGGGTTAACTTGACCCCATCTGTCCAGCTGTCGGAGGTGGATGAAGAAGCCCTGATCCAGCTGTCGGTACCTGCGGAGCTGGCCCAGAAGGTGCTGCGGGTCTTGGAGAAGCGGTGCCAGGGCAGTGCTCAGCGTGACCTGCGCAGCTCCCACATCTATGCCAAATACTTCCTCGGTAGCGGGGCCAAGCAGGATGGCGGGGGGAGCACCGTGGTATCCTCAGAGGGTGCCGGCTGCAGGAGCACTGGCTCTGAAGCCACGACAGCCAAGGCAGCGAAGGAAGACCTTTCTGCAGCCGCAGTGCCGCCCCGAGCCCCCGCTGTGGCGGTGAAGTCAGATTCCCAGCTGTTCAGCGAGCTCCTTGAGAGGGAAGGGCTGTTCTTCCCCGAGGTGACAGAGGAGCAGATCAAAGGTAATCTCCTGCTACGCGCTGGGGCACATGCGCAGTGCTGGAGGCGGCTCCGTTGCCTCGATGGAGGAAGGCTCTGGGCAGGGCATGGGAGGCAAGGCACGGGAGGCAAGGCACCTGGAGGTTGCCTGGGGAGGGGGGGCCTGTGGGTGCATGGCACCCCGGGAGTTGCTGCCCTGACGCCTGTGTCCCTGCCTCCCTCCCGCCAGTGTTGGGCAGCTCCGAGGGGGTGAGCGAGAGGGGCTCGCTGTCCAAGATTGCAGCCATGGTGGATGTGATCCAGAGCAGCAGCTCAGAGGTGGGGCTGCGCTTAGCTGGGCTCAAGCACATCATGAAGATCCTGGAGGAGGAGCCTGAGCCCCAGGAGCAAGTCGGCAAAGCCCAGGGTGGGCTGGGGACCAGGAGTGTTGGGTGAGCTATGGGGTGCTGCGCACCCTTCCTGCTGGCTGGGGAGGGCCGTGTCAGCAGGGTGGGGGACGGAACTGGAGGTGGGAGTGCGGGAGGTGGCAGTGGAAGCGTGAAGGCCGGTATGTCCCCGCGTGCTCGGCAAGAAGAGGGGTGGATCTTGTGTCCCTTTGTCCCAGGCAGTTTCATTCCTGGGGCTGACCCAGCTGCGGTAGAGCCGTGTGGGCAGGGAGAAAGTGGCTGGCGGGGCCCGGGGAGCCGGTGTGCCAGCAGCAGTGCGAGGCTGCTCCTCCTGAGGCGTCCTTTGCCATGCAGGGAGAAGCTGGTGAAGGTGGCAGTAGAGCTGCTGAGCACTGAGGTGGCAGAGAAGGCCCTGGTGGTGGTGACGCTGCGGCTGCTGGCCGTACTCATGGCGAAGTATGACTGGCGCATGCTGTTTGCCACGGAGGGCGGTGTGCGGGCTGTGCTGGCCTGCATGCAGCAGCACGCCTCCTCTGCCCTGGTGCAGCAGGCTGGCCTGGCGGTGAGCATGGCAGAGGGGATGCTGTAGGTGGGTGGGCAGGGTGCAGGCTCGCCCAGGTGTGGCGGAGAGGCCTGCTGCCCTTCTGACTGCTGTTGACCTTGCAGGCCCTGAAGGTGCTGGTGGGAGCTGTGGCCGGCGAGCCAGGAGGTGCCGGTGGGAAGCCCTTGCCCCTGAACCATGCTGACGCGCAGATGATGCGGGAGATCTTTGCCAGCATCGGCTCTGCCTCCAGCGAGGGCTCAGCAAGCCTGCTGAGTGCCATCCCTGCTGCCATGAGCACCTTGCAGAGGGTCCCAGGGTAGGGGCAGAGTGAGGACAGCATCTGGGGGTGGGGGGGACCCTCTGCATGGGGGGGAGCGGGCAAGGCAGGCAGGTGGCTTGTGGGTGCAGGGGAGGCTCCGTGCTTGGGGGAAGAAGGTGCCTGCATCGCTCTGTCCCTGCAGGGGCTCCTCAGGCGTGCAGAACGGCTTGCTGGTGGTGAACATGCTGATCGACAGCCACCGGGGCCTGGCGGAGCAGCTGGCAAGCTGCGATCTCCCCACGGTGCTGCAGAGCTGCTGGTGGGACAGGCAGAGCACTGGCTGCCCTCACGCCATGCTGGCCCTCAGTGCGATCAACCGCCTTGCGGAGCACCGGATACCCCTGGGCCCAGAGACGGCAGGTAGCGTGCCGCCCGCACTCCCTGCCGTGCCACGGCCCCACGGATGCAGCGGGCAGGGCTGCCTCGTCTGCCAGGGCAGAGCACCCCGCTGGTGGCTCTCAAGCGAGTGCCTGGGCTGGGCCCATGTGTCCTTGTCATGGCAGGCAGAGAGGCCCCACTGGACCTGAGGGATGTGCCGACGCTTCTGGACGGCCTGGGGGACGGCACCTTGTCCAAGGACGTGGTGGTGGCCCTGGAGCGGCAGCTCTGCGGTGAAGGCCCCGTCCCCTCTGGCGAGGCAGCCCGGCTGCTGCAGGACCACAGGTGCTTCAGGCTGCTGCTGCACAGCTTTGAGCTGCTGGGGGCGGAGAAGGCTGTGAGCCTGAGCATCCTCAGGTGGGTCCAGGGGGATTTGGTGGGGGTCTGGGGCCTCTGCAGCAGGTGTGTGAGTGCTGGTGGTGATGCTGGGGGGACACAGCGCATGTTTGTGGGTCCTGATGGGGCTGATCTTCTTCACCAGGGGCAGGTGCACCCCAGCACATATGCGGCTGCTGATTGGGGTGTCCTGGGGCACAGGGCCATGTGGGGACAGAGCAGCACGTGCCTGGGTGCTGGTGGGGTGTCCGAGGTGCCTGGGGAGCCTTGGCTCCCAGTCCCTGTGGGGTGCCGGCCTTCCCAGTGGGCTGCCTCTGGCACCGCTGTCTGTGTGCCCTGGCCTGAGTGGGCCCCCTCCATCATTCAGGATCCTGAACAAGTTCTTGGACGGTTACCAGGAGGATGAGCTGCCCTGGCACGAGTGTGTGGAGCCCTGTTTGTCTTCCCTGAGTGCCCACAGCAGTGACCGGGAGGTGAGGGGGCCCGGGGACTCCCAGCAGGCAGGGGTGGCTTTGCTGGCTGTGCCGTGCATCGGCCGGGCCTGGCGTTGGTGAAGCGGGGTCCCCGCCTGCAGCAGCCCGGCCTTGTTGTGGCCAACATGCTGGGAGAGGTGGGGAGCGGCTGTCCCGGCTGTGGCCGTGGCCATGTCCCGATGGCTGATGGTGCCCAGCGCCATGCCCGGCCAGGCTTTCCTGGGCACTGCTGCGGCGTCGGGGTGGAGAGGATGGAGCGCTGCAGCACCCCGCTGCTGGGGCCTGGCAGGTTCCCGGCACCGGCCCGGCCGCTCACGGCTGCCTGCTCAGCAGGTGGTGCAGGAGGTCGTTGGCTTCCTGCACCGCCTGGCCACCGCCAGCAAGGACTGCGCGGTGGTGATGTGCCGTGTAGGCACCCGTGAGGCTCTGTCCAAAGCCCTGGACAAGCACAGTACGGCTCCGTCGCTGGCGCCAGCCCTGCTCGACCTGGTGATTGACTGTGAGAAGTACGCCAGCCTCTACAAGAAGCTGACGACGAGCATCTTGGCTGGCTGCATCCAGGTGGGCTGGGGGAGGCCCAGCTGTGCTGGGGCTCTGGGTCTTGGGGCCGTCCAGCTGTCCCCAGCGCCGAGGGGCGGCCTTCTGCTGTCTGCCTGCCGCAGCCCTGCGGTGGGCGAGGGGAGGAGGACCCAGGGCCCCCGGTAAGAGCCTCTCCCCATCCCGTAGCTGGTGCTGGGGCAGATTGAGGAGCACCGCCGGAGCCACCAGCCCATCAGCATCCCCTTCTTTGACGTCTTTCTGCGCAACCTGTGCCGAGGTGAGTGCGGGGAGCGGGAGCTGGAGCCCTGTGCCTGGCACGTGCTGGCCTGGCAGCTGGAGGCTCCATGTGCTCTTCCCACAGGCTCCAGCGTGGAGGTGAAGGAGGACAAGTGTTGGGAGAAGGTGCAGGTCTCCTCCAACCCGCACCGGGCCAGCAAGCTCACGGACAGGAACCCCAAGACCTACTGGGAGTCGAATGGCAGCACTGGCTCCCACTTCATCACCGTCCACATGCAGTGTGGTGTGGTGGTCAGGTGGGGCTGGGCTGGGGGGCCTTGGGGCCAGGAGGGCCAGCGGTGTGCGGGGAGGAGAGGGCTTTGGGGATCTGTGCGAGCCCTGCCCCAGTGGTCCCTGTCCTGGGGGTTGCTGGACGTGGGCAGCAGTGCTTGGGGCTGGCAGGGGCCAGGGCAGGGAGGTGGGAACTGCTGGGCAGCACCGTGTTTGCTGCGCTGCAGGGAGATGAGCATGCTGGTGGCCAGCGAGGACTCCAGCTACATGCCAGCCCGTGTCGTGGTGCTGGGGGGAGACAGCCCTGCCGCCATCAGAACTGAGCTCAACGCGGTGAGTCTCGCACAGGCTGCTGAGGCCATGGGACACCACGGGAGCGGTGGGCTGGTCCTTGCTGTGCCCTGTGAAGGTCTCGCCCTGGTGCCGGGGCCCTGGGAGGCGCCCCGCAGGGAGGTGGGGATGGCAGGAGCTGTGCTGCGGGAGCCTCCTCCTGGCTGTAGGCAGTGGGTGCTGGAGACGTGGGCATGGGCAGCCCTGCAGCCCAGTCTGCAGCAGGCTGGTGTGCTGGGGCTGTGAGGCAGAAGTGGGGCCCCGGTGGGGAGTGCCCTGTGGCTGCGTAGGGGCTGCTGGGGGGGACAGAGGCCATGGCTTTAATGGGGGGTGGCCAGGGGAGCATGCAGGGGGGCTGGCGCTCGCTGCCTGGCGTGCTGAGGGCTCGCTGTCTGCCTGCAGGTGACCGTCCTCCCCTCAGACAGCAGAGTGATCCTGCTGGAGAACATGACCCGCTTCTGGCCCATTATCCAGATCCGGGTGAAGCGGTGCCAGCAGGTAGGGGAGCAGGGGGCCGGGCCAGGGAGCTGGCAGTGTGGAGCCTCAGGGCCATGCCTGAGGAGCATGCTGAGGGTCCCGCTCTCCCATAGGGCGGCATTGACACACGTGTGCGTGGCATCGAGGTGCTGGGTCCCAAGCCCACTTTCTGGCCCATCTTCAAGGAGCAGCTGTGCCGGCGGACGTTCCTCTCCTGCACTGCTCGGGCTCATGCCTGGTGCCAGGAGATCTGCCGGGACCGGGGGCGACTGCTGCAGCTCTTCGGCAGGTGAGTTGTCTCCTGGCTGCGCCATCGCATCCCCGGTGTCCCAGGGCCTGGGGGGATGGTGCTGGCAGCCCGCAAGGGGACTGCAGGGCCAGGAGAGGAGCAGCCGGGTGTCCTGCCTGGGCAGGGAGGGGGCCTCGCTCCTCCCTGACCACCAGCGGTCCCAGAGGGCCAGGGCCACCTTGGGGTCCCCCAGGTTTAAGCTGGGCACGTGGGCACGGCTAACCCACCAGAGAGGTGCCCCGCAGGGGCTGGCGCGTCCTGACCTGGCGGAGGTCGGTCAGGCACAGGCAGGATCTCGTGGCCAGAGGCACCACGCAGCCCCCCAGTTTGGCGGGGGCCGCGAGGGCCCCGAGGCCCAGTGCGGGCAGGGCCCGGGGGCAGCGAGGGACCCTGGCTGCTGGGGGCAAGTTGGGCTGCTGAGCCGTCGTGCCTGGCAAGGGGCAGGGCAGGGAGTGACCACCACGCTCTGCTTTCCTGGGGGAGTCCCCCTGGCTGTCGGCAGGTGCCCAGCAGCTGTGTGTGCTGCCCGGTCGCTGTTGCAGGCTGAACCGGGCGCTGCGGCACGAGCAGGGCTTTGCCGACCGCTTCCTTCCTGACGACGAGGCGGCCTGGGCCTTGGGCAGGACGTGCTGGGAGGCCCTGGTGAACCCCTTGGTGCAGAGCATCACCAGCCCAGGTACCCTGCACTCTCCCTGGCCCGTCCGCACCGTGCCCCAGGCTGAGGCACCCCGCTCTGAGTCTGGTTGGCCTCGCAGACCCCCACGGCGTCAGCCCCCTGGCCTGGCTGCTGAGCGAGTACCTGGAGAGCGTGGAGCCGCCCCGCCGCGCCACGAGCCGTGGTGCTGTCTTTGGTTCCCGTGTGCGGCGCCTGACCCAGCTCCTGGTGCACGTGGACCCCAGCGGCCCAGAGCCAGAGGAGGCAAGAGCAGCTGGTGAGCGAGGGGCTGCCCTCCCGTGGGGCTGGGAGGACAGTGGTCCAGAGTGCCAGGCTGCGGCCGTGGGGATCTGCTGGGGAGCTCTGGGGAGGGCCCTGTGGCACAGGAGGCTCCCAAGCCGGGGGAGGCTCGTGGCCGTGCCCCCGCAGTGGCCCTGCCTCCCCGGCATCTCCTCTGTCCTGCGTCCCCCGAGAGAGGGGGAGGCTGCTGGTGGTCAGTGTGCGGAGCCTGCCCACGGAGCCACGCTGAGCCCAGGGTTGTCCCTTGGCAGGCGGGAAGGAGTCCCCGGCATTCTGTCCTGCGTCCCCCGAGAGAGGGGGAGGCTGCTGGTGGTCAGTGTGCGGAGCCTGCCCACGGAGCCACGCTGAGCCCAGGGTTGTCCCTTGGCAGGCGGGAAGGAGGGGAAGAACAAGGAGGTGCCGGCCAGGGCTGCGAAGGCAGTGGTGGAGAAGTCGAGCAGCCTGTGGGGCATCTCACAGTGCTGGCGTGGCGTGGTGCAGCAGCAGGTAGAGCTTGGAGGGCCGTCCGTGGGGGCCAGAGAGGGCACGTGGGACCCTGCACCGGGCGGGTGTAGGGGGGAGCGGGGCCTGGCGGTGCCCTGGGAGCATGGGGAGGGCGCAGGGCTGTTCCTGGCCTCTGTGGGGACAGCCCTGCTGCGCTTGCCGCCCTGGCAGGGCTCAGGTGTCAGCCTGACCCTACGCCCAGGCTGGTGCTGCAGGCTGGGAGACAGGTACAGTGTCGGGCTACTTATTTCCTGCTGGGCTGCTGCTGCGCTTCTGTCCTGCCCCTGCAGCCCCTGCCCAGCCCTCAGGGCTGTGCTCCCGCCTCGCCGCAAGCTCTCGGTAGCCCGTGGCAGCACCGGGGCCTCTAGTCGGCCCCTAGCCGGGACCTAGGTGGTGTCGGCAGTTGGTGTCGGCAGAGTGAGGCTGGGGCTGCAGACGTTCCTGCGGGCCATGGGCGCGTCCCGCTGCGGGGCTCACCCCTCTCCTGGCATGTCCCACAGGTGCAGCGGTTCCTGGAGGCGGCAGGGCAGGCGCCGGACCTTGTGGAACGATACTGTGGGCTGTACCAGCGCCTGCGTGGTGCCACGGAGGAGCTCTTTGGGCAGCAGGCTGCCTTTGTGCTGGCCCTGGGCCAGGGCTTCGCGGGGGCTTTGCTGCAGCTCTCCTTCCTTACCACCCTGCATGTGAGTCGAGGGAGCGTGGCACCAGTGCTGGGG
Source organism: Aptenodytes forsteri (assembly GCF_000699145.1). Classification (NCBI taxonomy): domain Eukaryota; kingdom Metazoa; phylum Chordata; class Aves; order Sphenisciformes; family Spheniscidae; genus Aptenodytes; species Aptenodytes forsteri. The sequence continues at coordinate 7,553 of NW_008795570.1, forward strand.
TCCCGGGCGCAGGCTGGGGAGGCCGCCCTGGCGCACGGCCTCGGGGCAAGCTCTGGGTGGGCGGTGTCCTGCCCTCCCCCACCC
>NW_008795570.1:10098-10814 GCF_000699145.1 Aptenodytes forsteri
CCCCCCCCAAGCCACAGAACCCTGCCCTGCGGTGGCCCTGGACGGTGCCCAGCTGCGGGTGCGCAGCGCTTGTCACAGCGTGGCCCCAGCCCCAGCGCGCTCCTGTCTCGGGCTGGTGCCTGGGCACCCTTGGCCCCTGCCCGAGAGCCCCAGGGTTTCCCAGCTGCTCCCCCCAGGGACATTCCCCTAGCCCAGCCCTGCGGCCACTCGGTGAGCCCCCTCCACAGCCAGCCCTGTCCCTCTGCAGGTGAGTGAGCAGTTTGCCCGCTACCTTGATGGGCAGATCCAGGAGCTCCACAGGGCTGCGGGCAGCGCAGGGCCGCTGCAGTGGCTGCAGCAGATCCTGGAGCCCTTCGTCGTTTTCAGTGGCCTGGAGCTCGCCCACACCTTCGAGCACTTCTACCGGTGAGGGGTGCCATGTCTCCATGGGACCAGAGGGCCTGGTGCTGCGTGGTGTGGTGTGGCAGGGGAGGCGCAGGCGGTGCTGAGGCCGTGGCTGAGCCTGGCCTGGTGTGGCAGTGGTGCTCCCGCTTTGCTTTTCCCGGCTCTGGCGTGTGGAGGGAAAGGCTGTTGAGGGCTTGTGGCCACTGCAGTCTGCGGATGCACGTTCCCTCCCTGGCGACAGGGAGGGGAGACAGGTGCTGCCGGGCCCGTGCGCCTTGGGGTGAGGCCGGGGCCATCTCTGTCTCCTGGCGGGTGGCTGATGGCCACGGGGC
>NW_008795570.1:12132-15021 GCF_000699145.1 Aptenodytes forsteri
GCCGTGGGTTGTGTGTGTGGCTGTTGCTTGGGGACAGGGAGGGGGCTGACACCTGTGAAGGCAGCAGCGGGAGGCTCAGGGTTGGGTCCAACAGCCACACGTGTGTCCTGGGGCTCCTTCAGGGCCCAGCTCGGGGCTTGGCTGACCCTGGGCTGGGTGCTAGCTCCAGGTGCGCTGCGGCTGAACCAGGCAGCCCTGGCCCATGCCTCTGGCCGCCAGCTGAGGCTGCTGCCCCGGCAGAGGTACCTGCGGGCGGAGAGGGCTGAGGTCAGTGCCCTGGAAAGGAAGAGGAACGTCCTCTGCTGCCTCATCACCCGCATCCTCAAGGTGGAGAAGCAGCTCCACATTGACAACCTGGTGTTTAGGGTATGGAGGGCTTGAGGGGCAGAGAGGGGCCGCTGGGTGCTGCGCTGCACTGTACTGCAACGTGGGGCTCCCTTGCTGCTGTAGGTGATTGATGCCTGTCAGAAGGGTGAGTTGGGTCCAGGGCTGCAGTTCCTGAGCTTCTGCTGCCACAGCGTGGACGTGCTGTCCTGTGTCCTGCACCTGCTGAACCAGGGCTATCTCCGGCGCCAGGAGGAGAGGCCTCATGTCTTGGAATACATCTCTGCTGAGCCCACAACACCTCTTGGGGGCCAGGCACAGATGGTTTTCCAGAGCAGGCCACCAGAGGCATCTCAGGATAAGGACAGCATAGACTGCCTGTATTGGTAGGGATGCATGTCACCAGGTGTGGAGGGGTGTGCATCTCCACCATGTATGGACATGATCTTGGGGGCCAGGCACAGATGGTTTTCCAGAGCAGGCCACCAGAGGCATCTCAGGATAAGGACAGCATAGACTGCCTGTATTGGTAGGGATGCATGTCACCAGGTGTGGAGGGGTGTGCATCTCCACCATGTATGGACATGACACATTTCTCCATATCAGGTTGAATCCTGGCATAGGCAGGTCGGAGGAGTTTCTCATGGCAATGCTGCAGGTGCCAATGGGGCACACACTTAGTCCAGAGGAGGCGAAGCTGCTCATGAACCAGACAGTACAGCAGGTCCAGGATACTCTGAGCATCCCGGATGATGTTGCTCGGCACCTCCTCATGCACTGCAGGTGGAATGTGGATTTCCTGATCCAGTGCTATGTGGAGAACCGTGAGACCCTTCTCATCTCCTCGGGGCTGCAAGTGCAGGATGCCCAGCCCACCCCGAGCCCAGGAACCCACTGCCCAGTCTGTGTGAACCAGCTGTGTCCCACTGAGAAGCCACCAACCCTCTGCTGCATGCACTACTGCTGCAAGGTGAAGGTCCTGGGGTCTTTGACTCCTGTAACTTGGTAGGGAATTGCTGCTGCCTAGTTGGTGGCAGTTGGTTGGCTTTGTCTGAAGCTGTTATTCAGGTGATTTTCACAGACCTCATACATTCTCTTTGCTCAGCTCCCTTGTTTGTTGTGACCCTTCAGGTCCTGATTAGTCTGTCCCACTTTTGTGCTTTTGAGTACTTACCCACAGTTTGTGGTGGTTTTGTGCACCCTCTGCTGGGTGGGGTGGGCTTCCAGGGACACATGACCCAGGTGGTGCAGCTCCTGTTTAGCTCTGACCTCTCCTTTTCTGCCTTCACAGCCCTGTTGGAGTGAGTATCTCACGACTCGCATTGAACAGAACATGGTTGTCAACTGCACCTGTCCCATATCCGAGTGCTGTGCACAGCCAACTACAGCCTTCATTTGTTCCATCATTTCCTCCGAGGAGATTATAGCCAAGGTGAAGTAGGAGAGGTGGTTACTGGGTGTCCAAGCTCTGTTTCATTTTGGTCAGCACCAGGAGATAATCTTGCTGCTGCTTTTCCCCTTCCCATTACTAAGACTGGCAGTGTGATAATTGAGGCAGACCAGATTTCTGCCCGTTGGTGTCTGTTGTCTCTGATCATGGTCAATACCAGCTATTCAGGAAAGCATAACATCAACAAAAGAGCACAGTGGTATTTCCTCTAAACATGTCTCCAGCAAACAACATTTCAGGTGCATCCTTAGTTGAGGACCAGGTGAGAGCTGTGGTAGCCGCTCATGACAAGTATACTCTGCTGGTGTGCTGGAAGCAATTGTAAAATCTAGGACAAATGAAGAGAAAACATTTGAGCAATTTCATTTTATTGCTGCACCAATGACCCCAATGTCCTTTCTCTTCCATCAGTCTCTGGCTTTGAGCACCTCAGGTTTTTGTGAAGATGACAGAAGTTACCACATCAGACTTAATCTTGATTCTAATTAAGTCTGTGTGGGTCTACAGACATATCTAAACCAGGCTTCCTGAGCTATGCTCACCTTAGTCCTCAGTCAGCAGGGGGCAGCAGGAGCTGCTTTTTCCGAGGCAGAAGCTTCTTTTTCTCCCTATTCTTCCAGTTTTTAGTTATTACTTAGAGCTGAATGCCCTCCCCACCTAATGGCAGAGCTGTGGCTGTCACATGATAGACTCTTTTTGTTAATTGCTGGACAGAACAGGTGTCTCACCTGTTTTCCACTGCTTTGTTGTTTGACAGGTCTCCACCAGCAATTGCTTCTCCAAAAATATTCTCCTTCTCTTCTAGCTTGTTACTGTCATTATGATCCTGTGTGAACACTCATAAGGAGAAATGAACAGTAGTCATAAAGACTTCTCTATCTTACAATTTTTCTTTAAGCTTGCAAACTGGCAACCAAAATGGGCAAGCCTACGGAACAGCATTTCCTTCAATGTATCTTTTCTATCTTGTTTTCTGTAAGAAGTGCTTGGAGAATTAGTGCATGTATCTGGGCAGTTCTTACTGGCTTTGCAAATCCTGTAGTCACACCTGTCTGAGAGCAGGATTTAATATCCTGTTGCTATGGCTGGGTTTTTTTAAAAAAAAAAAAAAAAAA
>NW_008795570.1:15348-29932 GCF_000699145.1 Aptenodytes forsteri
CAACAGGCCCTGCTAAAAAGTTTGCCGCCATCTTTTTTATAAGCCCTCTTTAAGTACTGATAGGCTGCAATAAGGTCTCTCCCGAACATAAGTCCCAAGACATGACCGTACGATGAGCTTCATCATTACATGTCTTCAGAGTAGCTTGTATTGGGGCTATGTTTTGCATCTGTGCTGGAAACAGCCTCGATAACCCAGGATGTGTTAGTTATTGCTGAGCAGTGCTTGCACAGTGCCAAGGGCTTTTCTGCTCCTCAGACTGCCCCGCCAGCGAGCAGGCTGGGGGTGCACAAGACGCTGGGAGGGGACACAGCGGGGACATCTCACCCCAACTGACCAAAGGGATATGGTCGCATACGGTCGCACCATGCGACGCCATGCTCAGCAATAAAACTGGGTGGTGGAGGTTGGCGGGGGCTGCCCTTGCTCAGGGACTGCCTGGGCATCCATCGGTTGGTGGTCAGCAATTGCTTTCTTCTGCATCACTTGTTTTGCTTGGGCTTTATTTTCCTCTCTCTTTCTTGTTTGTTGGGGTTTTTCCCTTACGATTTTGTTTTTAATTATAAAACCGCCTTTACCCGCACCCACGAGTTTTCTCCCTTTTACCTTTCCGATTCTCCCCCTGCATCCCACTGCAGAGGAGTGAGCGAGCAGCTGTGTGGTGCTGAGCTGCTGGCCAGGGTTAAACCACAACAGCCTGTGAGCAAAACAGTCACCTACTGATGGTGAGCGTTAATGCCTCGTGCAGTCACACATACAGTCATAGAATAATTTAGGTTGCAATAATCTGTGGAGATCTCTGGTCCAACCCTGTGCTCGAAATAGCCAGATTATTGTGTGAAGATCTGATGCTGAAGTTAAAACATACTGCTTCAGGTTCAGTCTTCTCTGCATCTTACATTTAGGTAGCTCTAGGCAGTGGTAAGATCCCCTTCTGCTGCCTTCTCCCCGTGCTGAACAAACACAGCTCTCTCAACCTCCCCTCATCCAGCCCCTGACTGTCTTGGTGGCCTATGGACGACATTTTCTCTAGTCTGTTAATCATAGAATCATTAAGGTTGGAAAAGGCCTCTAAGATCATCGAGTCCAACCATCAACCCAACACCACCATGCCCACTAAACCATGTCCCTAAGTGCCTCATCTACACGTCTTTTAAATACTTCCAGGGATGGTGAATCAACCACTTCCCTGGGCAGCCTGTTCCAATGTTTAACCACTCAATGTCTTTCTTGTACTTGGGAGCCCAAACTGTTCCCAGTATCCAACTGTGTCACCAGTGCCAAATAGCTGTGACAAATCCCTTCCCTTGCCTGCTGGCTGCACTCTTGCTAATACAAGAATATTTGAGTTTAAACTTTCCATGCTTGTATTTCTACAAAACATAAACCCTATCATGTTTCTGAAAGAGGTTTTCTCTCAGCCTTGTTTCTCTCAAGTTCCTTGAGAGTCTGTTCTTCAGAGGTGGTCTTCCATTCTGCCTCCAGGGATTCTTTGCTGGGAATCATGCCATAGGCTCCGTACCTGGATTAACTCCAGCGTGTGCAAAGGTTCCTCTAAGATTTGTTGGTCAGTGTCATGCGGTACTTGGCAACTTCTTGTTTGTACCTGGCTAGTTTTCTTCTCAGACCTTCATTGGACACTTGTTCCCTCTCCTTTTAGGCTTCCTGAGAGCAGCTCTTTCTCTTATGGTTCCAGTAGGAATCCTAGATCTGCTTCAGCAGTTGCATCTCTGTGTCCTCCTCACCAAGAAAACAGGATAGAGCAAAACTCCAGACATCAGACGTTGTGAAATTTAGCCTCTGTGAAGGCTGTGATTTGGTGCTGTCTGCTGACTCAAGTACCCATTTATCTCTCTGTGTACTGGTGTCTGGGCAGAAATGATCACATTCCTTATCAACAGGACGACAACAGACACAGATGTTGACTCTCTTTGAGAAGAATGAAGTGGTTTTGCTGAGTCTTTGCCTCCACCAGGCATTTTGCCATGACACAGGCTGACGTCCTTGCAGCCAGTCAGCGCACACTCTCTGGTTTAGGTTGCCTGAGAGAGAGAATAAACGAGAGGGAGAAATGAATGAGAGCCCTGTCTGAGCCCTTCACTGCTCAGGACTTGCACCTTTTCTCTCTAGTGCTTGTTGTGACCTGTATTGTCCTTTCTCTGCCTGGTGGCTTTAGAGCAGCTCTCCAGGTATGCAAAAAATCTCTGCAGGAGGGCTGTGAAAACTACAGGATTTCTTCTGAACTTCTTCTAGCTTTGTGTATGTTTGCACAGTCCTTACACTATAATAACTGAGCAGAGAAAACTAAGCTACTATGTGCAGTATAGTTGCATCCCTGGGTCCCTACCTGAACAGTCCCTTATTGATAACCAATTTGCCTTGTCCTCTGCAGTAATGTCTAGAGGCTGTGGGCAAAGCGAGTCTCCTTCCTCTTTGCACATCATGTAACTAAGCAAAAGTCTGCTAAGGAATTTAAAATCAGAAAAAGTTAAAAAGAGCACCTGATAGCTTTCTATGGTGAGATGATTGGCTTGGTGGATGAGGGGGGATGTTGTTTTTCTCAGCTTTAGTAAGGCTTTCTACACCATCATCCACAACATCCTCATAGAAAAAAACTGATGAAGTACAAGCTGGATGAGTGGACAGTGAGATGGCCTGCTGAGCTCAAAGGGTTATGATCAATAGCAGAAAGCTCAGCTGGAGGCCAGTCACTAGTGGTGTAGCCCAGAGGTTGATACTAAGGTTAACATTGTTTACCATCTTCATTGATGACCTGGATGATGGGACCAAGTGCACCCTCAGCAAATTTATAGATGATAAACAGCTGGGAGGACTGGTTAATGCTCCAGATGGTTGTGCTGCCATTCAGAGGGACCTCAACAGACTAGAGAACTCAGCAAACAAGAATATCATTAAGTTCAACAAAGGGAAATGCCAAGTCCTGCTTCTGGGGTGGAATAACCCAATGCAACAGTATGTGCTGGGGGCCAACCATCTGGAAAGCAGCCCTGCAGAAAAAAAAATGGGATCATGGTGGACAAGTTGAACAGAAGCCAGCAGTGTGCCCTTGTGGCTAAGAAGGTCCACTAGCATCTTAGGTTGAATTAGGAAGAGCATTGACAGCAGGCTGAGGAAGGTGGTCCTTCCCCTCTACTCAGTGCTGTTGAGACCACATCTGGAGTACTATGTCCATTTCTGGGCTCACTGGTACAAGAAAGACATGGACATACTGGGGAGAATCCAGCAAAAGGCCACAAAGATGATTTAGGTTTTGGAACACCTCTAGGAGAAGCTGGGAGAGCTGGGTTTGTTTAACCTGGAGAAGAGAAGGCTCAGAGGTGGATCTTGTCAACATGTGTAAATACACAAATGGGATTAAGGAGCCAGATTCTTCTTGGTGATATCAAGTGAAAGGATAAGAGGCAGTGGGCACTAATTTAAATACAAGGAATTCCATTTAAACATAAGAAACCTTTTTTTTTTTTTTTTTAAACAGTAAGGGTAATGGGACCTTGGAACAGGTTGGGCAGAGAGGTTTGTAGTCTCTATCCTTGGGTATCCTCAAAACCCAGCTGGATATGGTCCTGAGCAACCCTGCTTTGTGCTGGAGGGGTTGGACTAGTTTTTATCTCCAGAAGTGCCTTCCAGCCTCAGCTATTCTGTGATTATATGAAACAGCCTCCAGATATGACACGAGGGGTGGGAAATTTACATAAAGAGAATGAAAGAGTAAACTGACTTAGTGCTGTTTTGTTGCGAGCAGTTGTTCGGTCAGATGTAGAGCCCAGAGGCACCAGACCCCAGTTGTAAGGCCTAACCATGCAGCTTCTCAGCCTTAAATCTCCTTCCTGGCTTCTTATTACAGTATGAAAAAGCCCTCCTCAGAGGCTATGTTGAGTGTTGCTCCAACCTGACGTGGTGCACCAACCCTCAGGGCTGTGATCAGATCCTCCTTAAGGATGGACTTGGTTATGGGGCAGCCTGTTCCAAGTGCTCCTGGATATCCTGCTTCAACTGCAACTTCCCAGAGGTGAGGCTGAGCTGAATCACGGGCAGTACTATCTTGGGTTTGGCACACACCATTCTGCTTTTGTGTGGTTGACTGGCTCTCTCTTTCAGGCCCATTATCCTGCCAGCTGCAGCCACATGTCTCAGTGGGTGGATGACGATGGGTACTATGAGGGCATGACAAGTGAAGCCCAAAGCAAACATCTGGCTAAGCTCATTTCGAAGCACTGCCCAAGCTGCCAGGCTCAGATAGAGAAAAATGAGGGGTGCCTGCAGTGAGTATCCATTTTTGTTTGCTACTGGAGAAGACAGGAGAGGGCAAAGACATACAGTTAGGTCCATTGCGCTTTTTGGTGGGTTTTTTGGCTGTGGAGTAAGAGTTATAGCAGGTCTGTTTTATAGTTTTAGAGGAATGAATGATTGCTTTTAATTCCTACAAAAAGCAAAATGTTCCCCAGCATTCAGAGTTAAATCCATTGATAGCTCTCTAGTAGAACCACAACTCATTTTGCTGTACCTTTTTATAGCGCACACTTGTCTGTTCTCAGAATCTGCTGTAGGCTTACGGAGGTACAGGTTACAGGAGTGGATATCTCAGCACCATTTTTTCTTTCATGCTCACCTATTCCTGTAACTTTAAGCAATTTGCTTTTAACTGCCTCTTTTGAATTGGCTTGGATCTCTGGCAGCTTTTTACGTGATAGGAGAGTTACCTCCAGTTTTGAAGCCAGGGCTTAGGAGACGCCATTTGTTTCTTTCTTGCGCTGGCACAGCCCTTAGTGCCCAGCTGTGATTTGTCCTCACATGTTGTGTGTGGCCCTAGGGCTGTGCAGTGCCTTTGTGCACTGTGGAGTGCTGCATTACTGAGGGAAGAGGTGAGGTGCTCATGTGGATCTTGCTTCAAACTGTGGAATGCTTAGTTCACCCTTGAAGTACTTGGTAAGTTGGTACTGTGAGATCGTGCTGCCAGTTTACCCAGCTCATTTTTGGAGACACATGAGTGGTTTTAAGCATCATCTGCTTCCAGCAAAGGCTTTAAAAAAATACATGCAGGGAAATGCGTAGTACTGGGTAAATGGGAGTGACTGGGTCACACATTCCAGCCCTGTGATGTAGGGGAGCACTGGGAGGAACTGTGCAAGTGGCTGTTAGGACTGAGTGATTCCCATTGTTCTTCTCCTACCTTGCAGTATGACATGTGCAAAGTGTAATCATGGCTTCTGTTGGCGTTGCCTCAAGCCCTGGAGGCCGACTCATAAGGATTATTACAACTGCTCCGCTATGGTGAGTAGTTTGCTATATCTCAGTGGTTCATGCTTGTGTTCAGATGCACCTGGCCTCTCAGAGAGAGGGTAAGGATCTCCACTTGTGCCCTTTACTCTGGACTTTGTGCACTTGCCAGTAATATTGATAGTATTGTCAAAGTCTGTATGTGTGGTCGCCATTTCCAGGCAACCCTGGTACTTGATGAAATTGCTACAGGTTGCTTCTATCTTTCCTTTCAGGTGAGTAAAGCAGCTTGGCAGGAGAAGCGTTTTCAGGATTACAATGAGAGATGCACCTTTCATCATCATGCAAGGGTAAGGCCTCCTCCTTCCTTTGCAGATGCTGACTCTGTTGCCTTAGCCCTGGTGAGCAGGACAGTTTCTGTTGTGTCTCAATGTATTTCACCTGAAGCTAAGAAGCAGGCTTCGGATCCAGGTGGGGATGCCTGGTCATTTCACCCTTGCTCTGATGTAATGGGTAGTTCTTGGCCTGCTTTCTTCTACCAAGCGGACTGTTGCGGGAACTGAACACCTAACTTGTGTTCATGTGCTCAGACTGATGCAGTACTTGGAAGCAATGGTGACTGAAGGCTGAACTCTGTCTAGCGCTGAGATACTGTAAAAGGTTAAAGTGATGGCACAGTAGAGATGTCATAGTTGGATGCAGTAAATGCTCTCCTGCTGCCTGCATCTTCTGGGATGGCACTTCAGGATGCTTAGCAATTACCTGTGTGGAAGGTGCTATTTTTTCAATCTTGCGGAGCTTAACATTGACTTTTTTTTTTCCTCCTATGGTTATTGCAGGAATTTGCCATGAGTCTGAGGAACAGGGTTTCTTCCATCAGTGAGATGCCAAAAATTAGGACTTTGACTTTTGTTCTTGATGCCTGCAAAGTGCTAGAACAGGCACGGAAGGTAAGGCTGGATAACAGGCTTGCTGAGATTTAGGCCTAATTCTATTGGTGTGGTTTATGCCTTTATTAAAGCGAGGAGACACCAACCTTGCTCTACGCCAAACAAGGGGAGACAGAAAAAGCTTGAGGGGAGGAATAGCATCAGGACAGGGGAAGAGCTCATGTCTGCCTTTCCCTGCTCTCACTCTGAGTTGGGCTCTGTCTGCAGTGTTCCTCACAGTCAGGTCATAGGATTCGGAGCTTAGCTCAAGTTGACGCCACGGAATCGGCACAAGGATCCATATTTAGGGGTTTCATATACTAGGTTTGGTCCATTCCAATTTGAAATGCCCCAGTGGTGGTACTTACCTTTTGAAAGTTCTCCTGATGCTGCATTACAGTTAGGAAGTCCTTCTTGATGCTCATGTTATGACTTTCCTTTCTTAATTTCATTTCATGAGCCGTAGTTTTGGGAGCACTGAGTTACCTACTGCATGCCCTGATAGCCACATTATGAAGGATTTGCAGTGCAGCCACTGGATGTGTGCAGTAAACCTGTGACAGCATAGGCCTGCAATGTCTTCTGTCCCCTGAAACATAGGAAGGAGGTGGGAATTGCCTTTGCAGTATTGCCTTTGCAATGCATACCTTGTTTGTGCAGGCAGACTTGATTTTGAGAGGCGCATGTGGAACAAGGGTGTCTGACCCTGTTTTGTCTTTTTGGTGTGGTAGCCCCTGTGTTTGCCAGGATACATATCACTGTTGCTTGCTGCTGCTGGCTTTTCTGGTCCATTTCTTTAAATGGAAACAGTGGTCTTGTTTCCTGCTGGGTGCCTGGATGGCTTTAGGGGTCATTCATTCATAATGGGAGTTTGTCACCTGTTGAAATGCCTTTGTCATGGGCTCTTGGTGCTGTATAGCACCATGCCTGCTTCCCTTTGGGCTCAGTTCTTGCAGTTCATTGCCACTTGGGTTCAACCTGGGCCTCTGCCTGCTGGTCAGTCACACTTGTTACACATTTACAGTCTGTGTTCTTGTGATGGTTTGCAGGTGGGAACAATCAGTATTTCAGTACAAAGTAATTACACATTCATTTACAGTCCCACCAGTAGCTCTAGGTAGCCTGGCACTGCTGTCACTTGGCATAATGGTTCACTGGGCTATCGCCACAGACCAGAAGCACTGCCAGGCTTTTCTCAGCCACTGATATGTAATGAGGTCTGGAAGGGTTTGATGCTACTCTCTTCTTGCCCACTCTGAAGCTGAAGGAGGATGCTTACAGAATGATCTGTACTGCTCCAGGTGCTGGCCTACTCCTGTGTGTACAGCTACTATAACCAGGACACTGAGAGCATGGATATTGTGGAACAGCAGACTGAGAGCTTAGAGCTGCACACTAATGCTCTGCAGATCCTTCTGGGTAAGTCCTGCAGCCTCTCCAACGTAGAGACTAGCATTCCCAGCTGTCTGGTTCAAAGGGTGGCAGCTCTGTAGTGGGGCAATAGCATATACACCTGCACCCAGCTGGTGTCTCTCACTTCTCCCAGCCCATTTTTGCCTTCTTGATGTCATTTTTGGGAAGTCCACTGACGCAGTTTGGCTGCTGGTGGAGACTGATGCAGTAAGGAGCAACATGTTCCCTTATGAAAAGAGGAATGTATGTGCACGGGAGACCTAAGTAGCTGTGACTGGTTTCATAATCAGAGCCAAGGGACTGGGTCTCTGCTTAAGAGTGTGGGAAGCAGCGTGACTTTGTTGGCCTTGAATTGCAGAGGAAACCCTGCTGCAGTACCAGGACCTGGCCTCTTCTCTTCAGCTCCTGAAAGCAGAGCACTTCAGTGCTGGTTTGGAGTTGGTACACCAGATCAAGGAGCGTCTCTTTGCAATTCTCTGGCACTCCACACAGGTGAAGTCCATATGCCTGTTAGTGGCTTGTCTTGCTCTGGTCTAGTTTGATCTTGGACAAACCTAGAAAGGGGCTTGATCAGCTGAGGGGATAGACTCTCAGTGCTGTGTGTATGTAGGGAAGGGGTTTGCAGCACAAAATACATATACAAATCGCATATTGTCTCTCTCTTCTGGCTGTTTTTCCATGCTAGCAGGATTTCCATGTTGGGCTCCAGACTTTGGCAGACCCTGGTCAGAGAAAGGTGAAACTCTCAAACGTGCTTACTTCAGCGCCTGCCTGTATAGGGTGAGTTTTCTTAGCAGGGTAACAAGGAAAGGTGGGTGAGTGCAGACAAAAAGCAGGTGACCGGTTTTCTCCTGTGCTCGCTGATATACAAAAGAGTTAATAACAGGTATCAATTACTTGCATCCTGTGTTGTGGTTTGAGATAACAATGTAAGTGACATATTGGTGTAGGGAGACCAGAAAAACCTCCGCTTGGTATGCAGTTGTGGTCAAGAAAGCTCCATCACTGGCAGACCCAGTTATGGAAGTTGCTCTCCCTGGACTCTCCTGGGTTTCTGTGGAGAGTCACACTCTTTCTTCAGAGGTGCATCAGAGATCTAGGAGGTGTCTAGATGAGAGAAGCAAGAATAAGAACATACATGGGGGAGATGGAAGGGCCTGACATTTATTTTAAGAAGGGAATGGAGAAGAGGTGACACAGCTGTAAAATAGTGTGTTGAGAGGTGAAATAGACGGTTTGTTGTTTCCCTGTCCTAGAGTACTGAGCTGGCAGGTGTTAAGTATGATTGGAAGGTGATGAGCTCGAAACAAAGTCCATTCCTATATGACACGCTGTTTAAACCAAGAAACACAACTGGCTTCTGCTATCCCAGTGTGACCCGTCGCCTCTGACAGCTGCTGTGTTTCCAGGAGCTGAACAGGCTGCTGAGCATTGCAAGAAAGAATGACCACTGAGTCAAGAGACACTCTCTTTCAGAGCAGGGTTTCTGGCCTCCTTGGAATGAGGCTGAGACACCAGAGCTGGTGGCAGACTGCAGCTTGTTGGGGCCCAGTTACAGATGGCGCTCTGACACAGCCCTGTGCTGCGTGCATGGATAAGGCCATTTAATCACCTTCTCCTAGGTGCACCCGCATGGCTGCTGTGTCCCTGAGGCATGGCTTTAGATGGGGGATGCTGAGGTGATGGTAGTAGGGAGGATGAGGGTGGTGTGGGGCTGGGTTGTGGTTGCTGCTCACAGCCGGGGCTCTGCTCTGATGCTCTCCTCCTCAATAGGCCAAAACATACCATCTTGTGTGACTCCCCCAACACAGACGAAGGTGGCAAAGAGGTTGAAGATGAGGAGTATGAACCACAGTGGCAGGAAGACTATGATGATGATGATGATGATGACGACCTTGATGAAGACAACTTTCTGTTTGATGATGAGTCAGATAACCTTGATTGTGACTCCTACTTTGATGTTGATGATGCCTACGACTAGAAGTGGGCTGTCACCCAGCCTGCCAGCCTGGACCTCTGCCTCTACTCTGTCTCGACCAGTTTGTATTAGTGTCTTTCCTCAATGACAGTGAGGAGCTCTCAGGCAGAATGAAGAGACGTTTCCTCTGGGGGCTACTTGCTCAGTGACTCCCCTTTAATATGCAGAAACATTGCTCTGGACAGATGGGCTGTGTTACTGTGGCCACCTCCCTCAGAAAGACATGTCCTCGCCTTTCTTCCTTGTCTGCATTTCTGCCCATAGGTATCTAGTTGAGTTAGAAAGTCACAGTCTAGCTGCAAAGTGAGGACTACTTGCCACCTAATAAAGGACTGCTCAGTGTCCTTGGGCGTGTTCTCCCCAAGGACTGGGCACAGGTGAGTGGGGCATGTGTCCTAGCATGGCACTGTCTAATCCAACCAGTGTCTAGAAATACTGTAAAGCGATGTGTTTACACTCAAGTCAAAGCCTCCCGTCTGGAGCTGGTGGGATTCCCTCCAGAGCCACAGATGGATGTGGTTCCGTGTGTTCTTCTAGTTGAGGAGGACAGCTTTTTTGCTGTTTGTTGGAGTTGTTGTCTTTGCTGTGAAGCAGGATGGGCTGCTATGAGTGGCACAAGTTTGCAGGACTGTTTTTAAGTGTATAAATGTATGCACGCACACACACACACATATATATGAGATATATATATATATGCAGAGGTTGTTCAGATAATACTTTATCTTTGCAAAAAAGAAAACCCTGAGGAACAAGGGTTGAAAAAAGTTCTGTTTAAAAAAAAAAAGTTTTCTTCTAGCATAAGCCTCCTTGTTGTCTATGGGGAACATGGGTGTGAAGGGACAGCAGGACGTTCTCAAGTGAGGAGTATGTGACCTGGATGTGCTCATCCCAGGAGTTATTTGTGAAATAGGTGTGGGTTTGGGATCCTTGCCCAGGCCACGCAGTCTGCCCTGCAAAGTGACTGTTGCTTCCTGGGCAGTTCAGGGAACAGTAAGAGGTATGGGGAAGGATGGGAAAGAGGGCAGGGGACCAGACCACACAGAATGATGGGGCTGGTGTTTCTGGGAGCAGGTGCAAGACAGAATGCCTGCATGTTGACAAAGGTGGTAACATATGGTGCCCAGCAGGAGGCAGATGTGGGACTGCTATCTGGGCTTGAGGGGTGATTTGGAGGATGTGGGATTGTTTTGGAGATACAGGGCTCTTCTCAGGCCTTGGGTATCATTTGGGAGGGATGTGGGGTTGTTAGGGGATGCTGGGCAGGGGACAACTGCCAGAGGCAGAGCATGGAGAGAGGACTGATTTTTCCACTCCCCCTGCCGCACCCGCTTGCTCCTAGTCCTGCATGTCTGTCGTGGTGGAAGTCCCAGCCCTGCTCCCCCTACGTGGCAAATGGGTTCCCTGCCCCACAACCAGAGAGTGACACCTCTCTGGGCCCTCTCCTCAGGGCCACTAGGGGGAGAGATGTGGTGGGGATGCCCAGACAGCCTCATCTTCCCCAGTGTGACCAGTCCTTGCAGGAAGAGCCTGAATTCCCCAGGTTGTTGGGGGACAGAGCAGAACATTCTAGATGCCCAAGTTCCGCATGTGGAGACTCATGCCTGGAGTTCCTCATCCACTGTCTCCTGGATGCCTGCTTAAAACCCAGAAAGTCAGAAGGATCGTGAGGCCCTGCTTTCATGGACAATATTTGTACTGAAAATCAAGATTGAGCCTTGATCTTCTGCTCCACAGGAGGTTTCTGTCCTCCCTGAGCTCGCCTTAGGACACCTGTGTTATGGTTTGACAGGTGTACTGCCCCAGTCAAACTCCCCACCTGACACTGTCCCTGGAGCAGGTCATGCCAGGCACTTGGCATCAGAAGTGAGAGCCCTTTGGAGCTCACCCACCCACACACCTCACTGGGCAAGTGGAAAAAATTATCATTAGCATTTCACTGGCAACTGGACCATGGCCCGAGTTGCACAGCTGCAGGGCCTCCCATTTATTCTACACCTCTGATGTCTCTTCACAGCGCCAGACTAGAGTCATGCTCAACAGGGTCGTCTTTCCCTGCTGATTCTGCCAAGCCTGTTCTCTTGGCTGTGGTTTTGCTGGATAGTAAGTAGGGACAGTGGGAATCTCATTCATCCATTCATGCACATCACTAGGCATTTGGCTATTTATTGATCACACATAAATTACGCATTCCTTCTCCGGGCTAAGTAAGGTGACCTGTCCACCTAGGTAAAGCTGGTTGATTTTGTTGGCAGGTAAGATTGATGGTTGGCAGGTAAGGTTAAGTTGGCAGGTAAGGCAGCATGATTACCAAGTTCCCTACCTACTTATCCCTTCTACCTCCACTACTTCTGATGAGCATCCATTTCCCTAGATCACTACAACCCATAAATGTAATTTATTTACAGTCAAATGAGTTTGCACATAACTTGCAAAGATATGTACAAGATCTACAGATGTGCTACCTGCCCACCTTCCTTCCTTCCTTTTACATTCCTTCCTTCCTTTTACATTCCTTCCTTCCTTTTACATACATTCCCCTTCCTCTCTTCCTTATTTCTCTCCATCCTCACTGCACTTCCTTCCTTCTTCCTTTCTTTTTTCATTCTATCCTTCCTTCCTTTTTCTTTCTACTTTCCTTCCTACTTCCTCCTTTCTTTATTGCCCTCTGTCCTCACTTTACGTACTCACTTACTTATATACTTCAGTTCCCTTTTTCCTGCCCTCCTGCCTTCTTGACTTTGCTTTCCTCTGTTCCTCCTTGCCTACTTCCCCACCTTTCTGACTTTTCCTTAATTACCATCTTCTTTCTTCTCTCACTACTTTCCTCAATACCCCCTTCCTTACTTCCTTCGTTGAATCTTCTTCCCTTCCTCTCTGCCTTCTCGCCTGCCTGCCTGCCTGCTTTCCTTAATTCCTTCTCTCCTGCCTGCCTTCTTTCTTTTACCTTTTTTCCTTCCTTCCTTTCATTCCATCCATCTTCCCTTCGCCTTCCTCTTGTCTTCCCCTTGCCCTCACCTTCCTGCCTTCCTTCTTTCCTTCTCCCTTTCTCCCTTCCTTATTTCCCTGTCCTCAGTTTAATTCATTCCTTCCCCTCCCCTTGCCCCCTTTCCCTCCCTTCCCACAGTTTTCCCCTTCTCCCCGCCCTCCTGTCCCCCCGCTTCTTTCTCTTCTTCCCTCCTTTTCTTCACCTGGTGTGGGTCTGCAGCCTTGAGGGCTCATGTGTCCAGGTGCTGGCAGCTGGGGAAGACTTGACATCCAGGGGTCCACTGCAGACCTATGCCCATCTGCTGGGGGACTGGTGGCATATATATGTGTATATGTATTTCCCACTAACAATTCTTGATCCTGATCAGCCAATGACAGAAACAGAATGAGGCCATTGGTGCTGCTTTTTGTGAGTGGAGTGTTTCTGTCTGTTGATCTGCATGGCTGGCTGTGTATTATTTATACTTGTGTTTTATACTTGTCTGTGTGCCTACACAGAATACGTGCTTAGCCTCACTACTGGTTGGACTTGGGGCCA
Source organism: Aptenodytes forsteri (assembly GCF_000699145.1). Classification (NCBI taxonomy): domain Eukaryota; kingdom Metazoa; phylum Chordata; class Aves; order Sphenisciformes; family Spheniscidae; genus Aptenodytes; species Aptenodytes forsteri. Next base: position 28,430 of record NW_008795570.1, read on the forward strand.
TGGAGCTGCAGCAGCCTCATCTCTGTTGGGCTATCAGATTTGGCTTCACCTGACACACAGAAGGTGGAAGCATGGGCAGATTACTTGTGCAGTTTACAAAGACATTGCCCACACACGTAGGAAGGGAGTTATGAAAGTCAAAGTTCACTTTTCACTGGTAAGATTTGCCCTCAGGCCTCCCAGGTCCCCAAGTCCTGCAGAGTCTGTAGGAGTGAAGCAGCACCCACCTGCTAGCAGAGTCTGTAGGAGTGAAGCAGCACCCACAGTAGTGGAAGATAGAATTAGGGACCACACAAGTCCATTAGACATGCATAAGTCGATGGTACCAGATGGCATGCATCTGAGTACTGAAAGAGCTGGCAGATGCCATGAGGCCACTCTTCATCATTCTTAAAAGGTCATGGCAATCAGGGGTTGCTCCCAGTGACTGGAAAAAGGCAGACGGTATATCCATTGTCAAGAAGGACAATCCAGGAAACAAGCCCAGTCAGCCTCACCTCAGTCCTTGGGAAAGCTATGGAACCGCATATTGACTGCACCAAATCACCAACTCCTCTGACAACACTATAAAACTGATAGTTCATCAAGAAGGTATTGAGAATTAATTTAGAAAGTTGTGTATAGCTCCAGGAAAAAGGGAAGTGAAAGTTCCATCAATTTGGGACCCAAAAGCAGTCATGGTGATTCCAGAAGCAGTTTGTGGTGAGACCCTAGTCTTGGAATGGAAGATTTCCGCTCCAAATGTCACCTTTCTGAGACCTAGTGACTGGAGGAAGGAAGAATTTTTGCATTGGACTAGGTTGCTGTGTCAGGGCCATGAAATTGCCAGCTTTGAAAAGGACAAAATTAGTAACAACTGGAGTGAATGGTATGGGACATTCCCCACGAGCAGCTCATTAGTGCCTTATCATTAAAAGCAAATATCTACCCCATGAGGGAATTTCTAGCACAGGTTAGAAAGGAAATTCAAGTAAAGATCTACCAGTATTGTCAAGCTGAGAGTTACTCACATATTAGTCGGTATTGCCCTGCAGATCAGGAAGCCAGGATCAAAAGACATACTCAACAGTGTGTTCTACTGGCTGAAGAAACTCAAAAGAAGGATTGGCAAGACTTTAACAAGCCACTCCTAAGAGATCACCAAAATAGTCCTTCAGGAATCCCCGCACAGAGGACTGTGTTACATAATCCCAGGCACCGAAGCAACCAGCATCGTGTCCAACCGCATGTTGGTGGGGCTGGGGGGATGCCTGCCGAGCAGATCGTGCCTATATGTTGTGGTTTAACCTCAGTCGGCAACTGAGTTCCAAACAGCTGCTCGCTCACTCCTTCCCCCTGGCCTGGTGCGCTGGGGGAGAGAATTGGAAGACTAGAAGTGAGAAAAACTCGTGGGTTGAGATAAAAACAGTTAATAATTGAAATAAAATAATAACAACAACAATAATAATGTAATAATAATAATAATAATACACAAAGCAAGTGATGCACAGTGCAATTGCTCAG
>NW_008795570.1:31793-33456 GCF_000699145.1 Aptenodytes forsteri
TGTAGGGCAGGTTCTTTAAGTTGTGGTGCATTGTGTATGTTTGTGTATAAAATGTGTATTTAATTTATTAATACGATTCCAGTGCTGATGATACATGGGGAAAAAAAAAGTGTAAATAAAATGTGTGTTAACAACACAGTGAATATTTGGTTGAAAGTAACTGGTGGTGTTTAGGATTTTAGAGGAAGTGGGAAAGTAAGAAATTAGGTACTGCCAGCATTCACTAAATAGCAGTGTAAGTAAGACTGCATGGGCACACCATAACGAAAGGTAAAACAAAGTGCATCAGTGTTAAGATGATTCCACATACATTCCAACCATCTTATTAAGTTATACCTGAGGACCAGAATTAGACCACAAAGCACAGTAAGCTCAGTCTTAGACTGACCTCATTATACCCAGGGTCCAAAAGAGGAAAAGGAAAAAAAAATCCAGGCTCCAACACAGAACTGGCCAGGACTGAAAGCTGTAAGTGGCCCTCACCTTCCCTTGGCAGGTCCTTCACTGCCCACCAACACGGATGGTCTGAGCTTCCTGTACCGCCTGAACTAGCTGGAGCCCAGCTCCAAAACAGATACTGGCAATGCTTACACAAAGGAGTGGTCAGGACTGAAAGTTTTTTGTAAGTTTAAATTTTCCTTGGCAGCCCGACCAACACTGGAGATCTGCACTTGCTCTATCACGTAAGTCTCTATAGCATATCTACTGTATCAACCTAGCCAGGGCGATGGTTCAAAAATGTAAACCGAGGTCCACCAACAGCTTACAGTCCTGGCCACTTTGGAGCGGTAGCCCTGGTCAGCAGCATTCTGGTTTGCAGCAGGGAGATGGAGAGGTTCAAGATTATGTGTTAAAACAAAAAACGCAGAGCAGCAGGGTTGGTCGAAGTGTTAAGGAGCTATTAAGGGACTCTGCGGTACACAAAGAGCTTTCCGTCATCTCCACTTCTGTGTTTCAGCTCCAGGCAGCCTTTGTTAGCATGTAATCTCGAATCAGAAGTGGAGGATCACCAACAGGTTAAAGACCTGGCCACTTCAGAGCGGAAGCCCTGGTCGGTGGCATTCCAGTTTAGAGCAGGGAGCTGGCGAGGTTCAAGATTAGGTGGTAGATTTAAAGCCAGAGTGCAGTTTTGGTGGAACTATGAACGAGCTAGTAAGGGGATCTCTGCGATTAGCTTTCACCCCTGGCCATTCCAATGTCTAATCTCCAGGCATCCCCTGTACCACGTAGTCTCGAACAAGAAGTTGAGGATCACCAACAGGTTAAAGACCTGGCCACTTCGGAGCGGAAGCCCTGTGTTACGACCCAGACCGGGTGACTCAGGGGGTCGTAGCGGTTTCGTGATTCCCTTGGGCTAAATTAAGGTGAAACACCACCAGGCGATCAATTAAACACTTTATTTATGGAACATGCAACTTAAACTTGGAAGGTGTAATAATAGGCGGTGTGGATTCTATTGAGGCATTTATAAGAAGAAAAGGAAAATGAAGAAAAGGAAAGAGAGAGAGAGAGATCACCACCCTTGGATCCCACAATGACAATGATGGATGTGGCAATCCTCTGGTGATGGGTGCGCGCATGGCTCCTTGGAGTTGTGGCTTTTATAGTCTAGTCCTCACCTCTCAGGGAGTTATGTAGCTCCTGATCCTTTGTGCAGGCACCA
>NW_008795570.1:33499-42128 GCF_000699145.1 Aptenodytes forsteri
CATCCTGAGTTATCTGACCTCTCGTTTAAGGTTTATTGCTGCTATGCAGACTGTGACTTGTTTTACCACAATGTTTGAGACGTTAACTCTTTCAGTCTTTCACACCCTGGTCGGCAGCATTCCGGTTTGGAGCGGGGAGCTGGACAGGTTCAAGATTAGGTGGTAGACCAGAGTGCAGTTTTGGTGGAACTACACATGAGCTAGTAAGGGGATTTCTGCGATTAACTTTCACTCGTGGCCATTTCTGTGTCTAAGGTCCAGGCGGCTGTGGTTAGCACGTGATCACGAACCAGAAGTGGAGAGTCACCAACAGCTTACAGTCCTGGGCAATTCAGAGCAGTAGCCCTGGTCAGCGGCCTTCTGGTTTGGAGCAGGGAGCTCACCAGATGAAGGATTAGGAGGTAGATTTAAAGCCAGAGTGCAGTTTTGGTGGAAGCGTGAAGGATCTATCAAGGTAATCTGCAGGGACACAAAGAGATTTCCGTCTTCTCCGCTTCTGTGTTTGACCTCCAGGCGGGGGCTGTTAGCATGTAATCTTGAACCAGAAGTGGAGAATCACAAACAGCTTACAGTCCTGGCCACTACGGAGCAGAAGACCTGGTCAGCGGCATTCTTGTTTGGAGCGGAGAGCTGGCCAGGTTCAAGATTAGGTGGTAGACCAGAGTGCAGTTTTGGTAGAACTATGCATGACCTAGTAAGGGGATCTCTGCAAAGAGCTTTCACTCCTGGCCATTCCTGTGTCTAAGCTCCAGGCATCCCCTGTACCATGTAATCTCCAACAAGAAGTTGAGGATCACCAACAGCTTACAGTCCTGGCCACTTCGGAGCAGTAGCCCTGGTCGGCAGCATTCTGTTTTGGAGCGGGGAGCTGGCGAGGTTCAAGATTAGGTGGTAGACCAGAGTGCAGTTTTGGTGGAACTATGAACAAGCTAGTAAGGGGATCTCTGCGATTAGCTTTCACTCGTGGCCATTTCTGTGTCTAAGCTCCAGGTGGCCACTGTAGCATGTAATCTCGAACCAGAAGTCGAGGAACACCAACAGCTTACAGTCCTGGCCACTGCAGACTGGAAGCCCTGGTCGGCAGCATTCTGGTTTGGAGTGGGGAGCTGGCCAGATGAAGGATTAGGTGGTAGATTTAAAGCCAGAGTGCAGTTTTGGTGGAAGTGTGAAGGAGCTATTAAGAGAATCTGTGGCGACGCAAAGCACTTTCCGTCTTCTCCGCTTCTGTTTTTGACCTCCAGGTGGGGGCTGTTAGCATGTAATCTCAAACCAGAAGTGGAGAATCACAAACAGCTTACAGTCCTGGCCACTTTGGAGCGGAAACCCTTCTCGGCAGCATTCCGGTTTGGAGTGGGGAGCTGGCCAGGTTCAAGATTAGGTGGTAGATTTAAAGCCAGAGGGCAGTTTTGGTGGAGGTGTGAAGGCGCTATGAAGGGACTCTGTGGGGACACAAAGAACTTTCTGTCTTCTCCACTACTGTGTCTAATCCATAGGCAGCCACTGTAGCATGTAATCTTGATGCAGAAGTGGAGGAACACCAAGTGCTTACAGTCCTGGCCACTTCGGAGCGGTAGCCCTGGTTGACGGCATTCTGGTTTGGAGTGGGGAGCTGGCGAGGTTCAAGATTAGGTGGCACAGCAAGCGCAGAGTTCCAGTGTTGGTGGGCAGTGAAGGGCTGCAAAGGGAAGCTGACGGCTGCCTACAGCTTTCAGTCCTGGCCCCTTTTGTGTAGCAGCCCACGCTGGAGGTTTCTCTATTTTGGACCTGGCTCTGGTGAGATCAATCTAAGACTGAGCATACTAGTCTTTGTGGCCTAATTTTGGTCCTCAGGGATAACTTAATAAGATGGTTGGAATGTATGTGGAATCATCTTAACACTGATGCACCTTTCGTTATGGTGTGCCCATGCAGTCTTACTTACACTGCTATTTAGTGAATGCTGGCAGTACCTAATTTCTTACTTTCCCACTTCCTCTAAAATCCTAAACACCACCAGTTACTTTCAACCAAATATTCACTGTGTTGTTAACACACATTTTATTTACACTTTTTTTTTCCCCATGTATCATCAGCACTGGAATCGTATTAATAAATTAAATACACATTTTATACACAAACATACACAATGCACCACAACTTAAAGAACCTGCCCTACATGTGCACAAACAACAAACAGCAACCCCCCCCCAACAAACAACATAAAAACAAACAAGAAACAAACAACAATCAAGCAAAAACCAAACAACAAAAGCAAACAACAAACAAACAAAGAATTGTTCTTGTAGCACTGAATGTCCATGCACTGAAGCTGCCAAGATTGTCACCACACGCAGCCAAGGACAAAAGACATAGTCCTAACTTTACCGTTAATGATTCCTAGACATATACAGCAAAGTATTTGCAACGCAGTGTAAATTCCCTTGGTCGCCTTGTTAAGGAAAAAGGACCGGGCACCAGGCACACCCAAGTTGTAGCCCAAGACACCTTAGGTGACACCACTTAGCTACACCCCATGGCTACTCAGCAGTAACTAACATTAAGCAATAAGTGTAGACTTGACTTATAACAACACCTAGGATTGATAAATCTTCTTCCAGCTGCCATAGTCACACACGAGACCCAAATTAACTGTAATATGGTGTAAAGAGTGGTAACATATTATCAAGGCAACGAAGATCAAAATGTAACTGAGCTGTCATAAGCCTAAGATGCACCTAAAGCCACCCTCAAGATGATCGTGGCATCCACAATTAATTAAACCCCACAAAAGCTGAGACACACACTGGGACTAGATATGCCACTATGCCTAGCCCTAAATCTTGATACTTTACCAAAGTATCTGCCTGAGAACTAGGAGCACAAAAGCTTAAAACTCTAAGGACTTGGCTGTGCTCCAAACCCACATAGACAAGCCTGTTCTAGAATTGCTAAGCCATGATCCACCAACCACCCATTGCCAAGACAGACTACATACCACTGTCGCCAGCTCACCTCCCCTTAGAGCGTAACAGTGAAAATAACACACTTGACCCCACTAACAAGGTATAGCTTATGAGACAGAAGAAATGGATTACATTTTCTAAAATAGAAAACTTACAAAAACAGATTTGAATCATCCCTAGAAGTATTAGCAGTAAAGCAGGACAACAGAGACCCCCTTTAAGTTGGGTCTGGGGTCTGTACATACTGCCTGCCATCCTCCTCACAAGCTACAAACCCCTGTAGCTAATGCGCCTGTCTGCAGAAGACGAGGTAAGCTGTAACAACGTGAGTGTACCAGACAGTGCACTTAGCACACCAAGACATAACTATAAGCTGAAAGCCTTCAGGTTACATCTGCAAGATATCTGCTACCCACTAGATTCTCTTGAAGCCCAACTGTAGCCCAGCCAAACCACAACTAGAAATGACCACCAAACTAAAGCATTCTTTCCACTTAGTATAGGCAATAGAAAAGACCCTCAGCACAATAGAGATTTGTACTGTAAGGGAAAAATAACATAGTAATAAAAATTCCAGCAATAAATAGCAAAGATAAACCCTCGTACATCTTGCACCATGATTTAGCAAGAACACCAAAGCAAAATGAATTTAAGCTTGTCATCCCAAAACCCAAGCAAGCTGCTTACAAGCAGCTATCACTGAGCAAACTCAACTCTGTTGCAAAAGAATGGTATGGTTTGTTAGTAGAGGTGAAAAGCCAACCAAGCTGGTTGCCTGTGAAATGAGTCTAAGTTCTCTCTTAATTTTCCTCCACAGACATTCAATCTAGCCCCCCTGTAGTAAATCATGAGCAATTTAAAGGGGATACAGCTCCTTTAAAAAAGGAACACAATCTCCCCTAGCAGGTAACTACTCACCTCTTATTCCCCACACCGTAGGCCTTTAAGCAGTCACCAACGGGTGCTTCAAAGCTCCACACCTAAAAATCCAAAACCAATACAACTCCCTTATCACCAACAGGCCAACCAACAATAATAGGAGAATTAATGCTAAGGTGAGTAACTAGGGGCCTCTCCCTCTCAAGTGCAAGCTTACATCATTACATTATTAACACATTACAACTAACATCTCAATTTTAACAGGATTAGGTATTAAACCCACCCTGTTAACCCAATTCAGGAGTATCTATCATAAAGGTTAAAATCTGCAAAAGGAACTAAGCAAACTCAAGGCCCGACTATTTACCAAAAATATAGCCTTCAGCTGACCAAGGATTGAAGGTGATGCCTGCCCTAACCGTCTCTTACACATAATCAGTGACCATGATCTTCCCGTGCAAAAGCAGGAATATATAGATAAAATGAGAAGACACTGTGGAACCTAAAAAATCAGAAGCCACTACACACAAGCTCAAGCCCACTGGGTTCACTGTCCCCACCCCCACCCCCGCATTAGTTGGAGCGACCGTGGAGAAAAACAAATCTGCCAAAAATAACACCACACCTCTTAACCAAGAGCAACCCCTCAAAGTCCTAATAGCAACCAGACCCAATATAGTGGACCAATAGACCAAACTACTCAGCCATAACAGCACTGTCTCCTCCAAGAGCCCATGTGGACAAGGACGTTTATGATATCAATGTTGGATCAGGACATCCTAAAAGTGCAGCTGCTATTAAGGGTTGGTTTGTTCAACGATTACGAGTCCTACATGAGCTGAGCTCAGACTGGTGCAATCCAGGTCGGTTTCTATCCATGATGAACTTTCCCTAGTACAGAAGGACTGGAAAAGTGAGGCCAGTAGTACAAGCATGCCTCCCTCTAAGTAACAAACTCAGCTAAACTACCAAGAGACCACCCATACCATCCCCTGTCCTAGAAAAGGACTGCTAGCATGGCAGAGCTCAGCAAAAGCAAAAGGCTTAAGCCCTTTACCCAGAGGTTCAAATCCTCTCCCTAGCTCCCCTCTTTCCCCACCACACCTAGTCATGACCTGACTCTCTACTTTAAAATATCTTATCGTATCCCTATCCTATGCTCTCCCAGTTCTGATTGCTGTAGCCTTCTTAACTTGCTGTAGAATGAAAAATCCTGTTACATACAAGCCCCAAAAGGCGTGAACATTGTAGGCCCTTTCAGATTATGACAGCCAGTAGAAAATGGACTAAAACTACTCATTAAGGAGCCTATTCGGAAGGTGAATCCAAGCTACTATCAGGCTTCCATACAGAGTATGCCGCAGGACAAGTCACCCTGTTCTTCCTAGCTTAATACACAAATATTATACTGATAAGTACACTAACTACTATCTTATTCCTAAACCCAAGTTCACTAACATCCCCCCGGCCTGAACTATTTCCAGGGGCCTTGGCTACAAAAGTCCTGCTCCCTTCCTCAGGCTTCTTATGAATTTGTGCTTCCTGTCCACGACTGCACTACAACCAACTCGTACACCTTCTCTGAAAAAAATTCCTGCCACTGACATTAGCAGTATGCCTTTGACACACCAGCGTACCAATCTGCTATGGTAAAGCTGACCAGATGAGATGGTCATCAAGATGATAGGCATGCATGCGATGTTTGTTTTAGAGCATCCCAAGGCTTTAAAATTGTATGTTTCCTGAGGATTTCCTATCAAAATAAAAATAAGAATAAAAATTAAGTACGAAGTCTTAAGATCTAAATCTATGCAGTTAAAACATAAAACATTTCTGTGCGCACAGTTTGCTATGGGGATGGGAGAAAAGCTATAGAAATAATTTACTGCGGTATCCATTCGAAATGCTGAGAAACACTGCAGTAACACCTAAATATATTCCCCATTTTCATTGTAATACTCCAGCTCTGTATGGGGCAAGCAGAATACAGAGAGCCAGTAATACCACACTATACCATGTTTAATTCTCAATAAAACCTACTAAACTCATGAAAATATCCACTTGCCATACAGCACTTTTGTCAATATGGAAGATAGAGGAGCATACCAACCACATCAATTGTGTCTCACTTCAGCTGAAAAACATTTGACAAAGTGAGTGCAAGTCTGCAGTGGCCAAGCAACCTTATCACAGACGAGGGCAAGACCTCAAGCATAAGAAAAGCAAGAGCACAGTGTAATACATAGCAAGCTGCAAATACAGTGTTCTTCACTTAGAGTAGCTGAAAGCATTTTATTCCCTTTTCTTTTTATCCATTGCTGTGTTGGGGCCGGGTTTTTCCCCCTGCTTTGAGCTCTGTTAAACAACTTAGCTTACCTGGAGGTGCAGTGTGCTTGTATTCTAGCTTGTGCTGTGGATTCTTCCTGCAAAGAAGAAAACAGTAAAAGCTCAGTTCGCCACCGTGTTCCACACTTAACAAGCTCTGAACTCCTTGTATTTTATGGATAATTTTAATTTCTTTTTAAAATAAAATTCTGTGACTGGTGCCTTACCGCAGTCTCTCAGCTTATAGAATGTAGGGTGGAAAAAAATAAGAGTTCCTATTTTTTCAGCATTAAAAAAACATAGATGGCTGATCAAAACTAAGAGATGAGAGAGTTTCCAAAGTTGTAAGATGAGATGCATTTGTTCAGCATGATAAGAACTGACCCAGTTATTCACTCTCATTAAAAAAGAAACCAGAACATAACTTCTGGTGCATTAACTACAATGCGTGCACAGTGCATCACAGGTCTGAGACATCCAGGCATAGCTTCCATATTCAGCAACATACGGCTACAACTTAAATAGTTTGGGAAAATTACAGAGTTTGGAAAGAACTGCTTGTCTCGAAGGATCACAGGGAGAGGCCACAGAAGGATTCTTCAGAGAGATTACTTATTTCTGCAGTATGCGGCTGCAATCTAGCAAGCTCAATTTACAAGTGTGTAGGTCTTCTATAAAAACATAGCATCAAAGCAATGAAAGAAAATTTTAAGTTGACGTACTCTTGGATCTGCAATACATGTTCCCCTCCTTCAGGCTGTGATCCAGGTCCTTAACACACCGATGGATCCTCCTCCTGCAGTTATCCAATGCTGCTCTACCGCTTTAACTTAGTCCAACTTCCACTGTGCTAATAGGCCTTGTTAGTAATCAGAGGCTTTTCTCAGGGCTGCACGTTAAAGTAGTTTCAACCGGATTCATTTTCGTGCAGAAAATTTAAGAAATTTCTCACTTTGGAAGAAAACCAGTTCAGTTGTCCTGACTAGGCTTTAACAAGTGCTTCAGCTGTGTCACTTCTTAGAGCTGAGCTCGTAGCTTGGCCACACGCAACAGCTGTTCTGCCACAGTTGACAGGGCAATGCAGCAGGGATATAGGGAACCAAAGGGCAGGGCTGTGGGAACTGGCGGGGGGAGTTATGTTCAACTAATATCCTACCAAAAACCTCCTCTTGTAAGGAAATGCTGCGGTGACAAGCAAAGACAGGAGCGTCCACCTGTATTGCTCTGCGGGTGTCCATCAGCTGCTGGTACGCTTTATGCTGAAATGGCCAGGGCTGAGTTTTATGAGCCTTCATCTGAGGGGGGGAAAAATGATTCCTGAGAGAGAGAGACTCACCTTGTTGAACGTACAGCTCTTTGAGGAAAACTCTGTGGTGTGGCCAAAGAGGATTTTCGGTCCTGTTGTGAAATTGTTCCATCCCTACGCCCTGACACTGAGCACACAGCTACTCTGCACTGATGCCCAGCTGGGGTGAAGGCTCCTTGGAAATGCCGGATTTCTGCCGAGACTGCTACGTGGCCCGACTGCCCTGGCAGCTGCTCTCCCACATGGCAGCAGCAGGTCACTAAGGGAAGCATGTTGCCTCGTGAAAGGCAGCTGCAGTGTTCCACTCGGCCAGTGTGTATCAATCAGCACTGTATAGGTTCTTTAGTGCCTCCAGTTCCTCCAAAACCTTCTCCCCAGCTCTCCCCTACCTGTTAACCGGCTTATTTCTCACAGGCATCAAAACACAAACAGTGAAAGATAGCAGCTGCGTTGAGGGGACCTCTATTTTCCACTGAGTTTGATGGGTTTGGGTAACTGTCTTCAGACAAAGACATGCTGAGAGCCCGCAATTTAAATAACGTAAAATGGTGTCTGCTTCCAGAAGGTGTTGGCCTTGACCACTTACACTGCAGGTAGACTCCCGTTCCTCATCGGAGTCGCACACCCCATTGTTGGGCTCGTGTTGCAGCATGCTCAGCTGGTGTTTGCTGTTCCAGGGGTGGCCAAGAGTCCATCTACAGAGAAACAAAAATCAGGAAACGATCCCTGGCTGACTGAGGGAAGGGAACCAAGACCGTGAGTAATTTTAAAGTCTGAATTTTCTACTGAAATCTCTTATCTCTGGCTGGTTTGGATCCTGCCACCTGTGGCTTTTGAGCACTTGTTGGAGACCAGCGTGGTCTGGAGCACAGATGGCGCTGCTCCAGCCAAGGGGCCGCTACAGTTTTTTAATTAATCTAGAGATGTGTGAGCTGTGGTAGACGAGACAGAATTTCACTTTTCCTACCGTTGGAGCATTTGCTTTTGGGCGCACCCGAAGACCGGACTATATGTGACTCATGAGACCTGTGTTACTTCACACTCTGGCTCTGTTCCCTGTAAATAAGTGGGAAGGGGGGATGAGAACATCGCCCCATACAGCAGAGTAGTCTGGAAAATAAAAGTTCCTGCACATCCTGCAGCAGAGCAGGTCGCCTGTCGGGGGGGAGCTGCTGGC
>NW_008795570.1:43300-45916 GCF_000699145.1 Aptenodytes forsteri
AGTTCTATTTATAAAATTAATATTTGTTAATATTTATTTTATTTATATACTAACAACTCTAGTTCTAATTGATAATAATCAATTTTGCGGTATCTTTCACCCAGATATGTTTTCAATGCTTTTTTTCTGCTGAAAATTGCTTTGAAATTGTTTGAAATAGGTGTCTTACCAGCTTGTGTTCTGCTGGCACTGTACATATATGTGTATGTGTAACACCACCACCTGCCCCCCCCCAACAAAAAAAACCCCAAAATAAAACACAAAACCAATAAAACCCACCCCACCCTGAAACTGAAGTCCAGCTCTGGACACCTTGTATGGATTTTAACAATGAGTCATTTTCTTTTAGGTGAAGTGAATCCAGATGTATATCCTGTGTCACTTAACTGTTCAGTACACAGATTTCTTGTAAATCTCAGCTAGTCAGGTCATATTCTTTGTCAGTGTTGGAATAAGAATTTCATGTAAGATGGATTGATATCTGCGTGCTGGTGGGATTTTTTGGGGGGGAGATTACAGATGGCCTTCAGCTTTGAGGATCAAATTTAACCGTGATTCTACATGAGAACTAGAAATACCTGCTGCCCCCCTTGACCAGCTTCAAGGTTTGTAAGTGAATTGGCCTCTATATTCCTTGTGCCTCTCTTGTTGTAGCTAGCTCAAGGGTGCCCACGGGTGTAAGTTTAGGTGTGTGTTCAGAGACTGCAGAATTGAAGGCAGGTTGATGAATAGCAAGGAGAGATTTCCCTTCTAAAAGAATAAACTTGTGGCTTTTATTCTGAGCTGAATCAGTGATTCATGTTCATGTCTGTCTTCCAATCCCGGAAAGTGTCCCTACCTCTAATCCTGGACCAAGTGCTTTCTGAGCAGGATGGCATGGTAGGCTGGTCCTCCGTCCCTGGGAATGACTCTCGGAGGTGGTGGTCTGGTTTTCTAGAGCTGCTTCTGCAGAGCTCAACCCCTGCATGATTTAATCTTGGTTCTGCAGAGCTTGGAGCTTGGGGGATGCCTGGGTCTCTGCTGGTGGGGTACGTGGGTGTTGAGAGCTCAGCTGTGCCTGTGATGTCTGCTGCTGCTGTGGTTCCTGGATTCCCACATGAATGAAATCTGAACACAGTCTCTGTTAACAGCTGTTCTCAGTCTTTAGGAAAATCAGGTGCTGAGACTGAACTACTTAACCTGAAACTGCTTTTTCTTCCAGGGAAAATGCTGCATGAGATTAAAAGCCTTGTCGCTGGGGAACCAAAGTATTGGCTGGACGTTATTTCTATTTGGCGAAACCTTCGTGGGAGCGAGGGGAAAAAAGACGATGTCTCTCAAGAAAACCGATTGCCTCTGAAGAGAAAATCAGAAGAAGGGACAAACATTGCAACTAAAAGGCAGAAAGCAGAACAAGTGAGGGAGCCTGTGCCTGGGGAATGTCAAGTGGAAGCTGGAGAGAGGTGTGTGGTACCAGAGAGAAAGAGCGATCAGGACTGCCGGACTGAAAGCAAGACTTCCTTAGAAGACCCTTCCAGAAGCAGTGGAGAGAAACCTATTGCGAATGAGCAGCTTAGGTTCAGTTTCAGAGTCTCCTGTCGTTGTAGTGGGTGGAGCGAGTGCCAAAATACTTCCCTCACAGGTATGCTAAAGTATCTCTGTTTTAAAAGAATTTAGCAAAGGTGAAGGGAGGTGCGTAGTTTGTCGTTTCAATTGCGTGTTGCGTGTTTCAGAATAAGAGACTGATTGAAGCTTTTTCCGTATTTTCTCAAAAAAGCCCTTAACCTGCGTTTACCTTAAACGGGTGGAAATACAAGGGCTGTTGTTAATTTCTGGGCACTGTTGCCCTGAATGTTTTTCAAATCAGTGCCTTCTATTGTGGATGAATAAAGGTAAGAGGTTGAGGTGGCTGGGCTTGTGGAGCCTGGGGAGCGATCTGCTAGTACTTTACAGCTACTTCAAGGGCCGTTGCAAAGACAGTGGACCCAGACTCCTCTCGGTTGCGGCAGACAGCGTAAAAGAAGGGCAAAAGCCAGAACTTGCAGCTTCGGTGGGCTCTGGTTGGGTATTGGGGAGAACTTGTTCCCCAGGCGGGTGGTGCAGCCCTGGGAGGTGTCCTGGGAAGGGGGGGGTGGTTGACTTTGGTCCTTGGGAGAGAGTGGTGGCATAGAGACCTCCAGGGGCCCTTTCCGTCCAGCCCTCTTCTCATCTAGAAGATCTTTCTACTGTGAGGAAAACTAAAAAATTAAAGGAGAAACGCTGTGTAGCTGCAATTTATGTAGATTTCTCTTACTTGAAGGTAACAGTAGTTTAACTAGATTCTGGCCCCCCCCCAAGCTAGTACCTTGGGAAGGTGGGACACGTGAGATGAGACAGCTTCCAAAGTTGTAAGACGATACGTGTTCCCCTCCTTCAGGCTGTGATCCAGGTCCTTAACACACCGATGGATCCTCCTCCTGCAGTTATCCAATGCTGCTCGACTGCTTTAACTTAGTCCAACTTCCATTGTGCTAATAGGCCTTGTTAGTAATCGGAGACTTTTCTCAGGGCTGCACGTTACAGTACTTTGAACCGGATTCATTTTTCGTGCAGAAAATTTAAGAAATTTCTCACTTTGGAAGAAAACCAGTTTGGTTA
>NW_008795570.1:46216-46991 GCF_000699145.1 Aptenodytes forsteri
GCCTGCACAGTTTGTCTTTTGGCCCAGCTGCGCTAGCTAGCTGATTTCAGCAGAACTTCCTTATCCATTCCACCCCTGTACACAGAGCTTCAAGGCTTCCTTTTATCTACGGAATGTCCAGTCTATCTATCCACGGAACATTTAGCTACTTTGTTTTGACAAAGAGAACTTTAAGTATTAGTAAGACTAACTAATACTTAGTCTCCTTAGTATTTCTTTTATTCGGTATCAATCCCTCCTTTTCTTTTGAGGATTCATAGCTAGCAAGCTACAATCCTCGCTTCATTAAGAGAGTTAACAAAGTTCAATAGCAAATGGGATAGTGCATAGAAGACAGGGTATATCAATAGTATATACTAAGTTGTGTTATTTGTCTCGTCATGTACCAAACCTTTATGTATAAGTATAATTATAAGCAACAAACATATTAAATTAAAGTTAGTAAAATTACGACTGGATGAAGTGTAAGGTTAAACACTCCTGTTGCTGTCGGTGACCATCCGAGAAGAGTTTCCCACCAATGATGTTTTCCATCCTTCTTCACTCTTTCCAAGATTTGGCATATTTCTTTTGTATCATGATGAATGGTGATTAGCGTTTTGTGTCCATTATTTTGGACACATTCTAACAGTCGACACAGATCATTGTGTTGTAATAGTTTCTTTACCAAATGCAAGATTCATTTCGATGGGAGCAGGCAATAAATCTTCACTTAATGTATAATTTGATTGCAACAATTCCAGGAGCTCTAGATATCCTTTTAAGTACCAGTCGA
>NW_008795571.1:0-353 GCF_000699145.1 Aptenodytes forsteri
GGCGCCAGGTTTGGCTGGGGTGGCACCAGGCTTTTGCAGGGTTGGAGGCGTGAGGGTGCAGGGAGGCTGATTTTGGATGGGTGCCGTGCTGGGGCATGCCAGCCACGGTGCCGGGTGGGCTTTGCCTCCCCGTCGTGCACGCGGTGCCTGTCCCGTCCCGGGGTTAACCTCCCACATGCCCCCCGTCCCACCACGACACGGAGGGACCCGCCTGCCCCGCAAGGCGGCGGGGGGGCGGGGGCCAAGCGGGTGCCGTGTGCCGTGCCGCCGCGGCAGATGCACGGTGACACCTGTTTCCTGAAAGCGTGGTGGGCCGGGGGCCGGGGGCAGCACTGGGGCGGCACGTGGCACGT
>NW_008795572.1:0-351 GCF_000699145.1 Aptenodytes forsteri
GCTGCGTGTTCGAATCACGTCGGGGTCACTTCCTTTTTAACTTTCTTCTGTCGGCTTTCACCGCCTTCATCTCGGAGGAAACGGAGGGACGTCAATTCCCCCCCAAGCTCAGGGTCTCGTCTGTTTTCTTGAGCCTGAGGGGGAAAGCAGAAGTACGAAACGAGGGCCGTCTGAACAGCGCCAGCGACGAGGCAGCCTGCGGAGAGAAACACAAGAAACGGCTGTTTGGAAAGCATCTGGCTCGCAGATTTCGACGGCGGCGGTTTGGGGGAAGTGCTGGGGCGAAGCAGTGCCGCGAGGGGACAGCAAACGAGGACGCGGCTTTCCTTCCTCGCCGCTGGCACCGCAGCT
>NW_008795572.1:489-7103 GCF_000699145.1 Aptenodytes forsteri
GCGCCACTCCGCCGGCAGCGCGGCGCGGGGTCCTCCGCTGGAGAGGAGCGTGCGCGGAGCTGAATGGGAGTCATGGCGCAGGGTTGCCGCCGCGTCAGCGTCACCGTAAAGGCCCCGCTGGATAAAACGGACGCGCCTGTGCCTACGGTGTTGGTGTGTACAGGTCTTCCTAATACCACGCTTAAACACAAAAGGCAAGAACGTGTCAAAGACCTACTCAAGATTTACAAAGACAGCCCGCTGTGTGGAAATGATGAGAAAAAGTCAGAAGGGTGTATAGAAAGAGTAACTTTAAGTTTTAAATGGGACAGAGGCCCCCAAAACGGCAGGGAGACCCTGATTTCAGTACAGAAGTCCACACGAAAAGGAGTGGAGGTGAAGGCAGGGGAAGCAAGCGGCCCGGACGAGCCCAGAGCTGGGACAGGTGCTGCGTTAAGAACCCTGAAGGGAGCAAAACCCTGCTGGGGAGGGAGAGGGGAGCGGGGTGCCAGGGGAGGTGCTTCAGAGGGTGATGGGTTTAGGCCGTGGAACAGGAGAGTTTTCTCAGAGTAGCCATTTCCACACGCTGAGGTGCCAGAGGCAGAAAGGCACAGTACTTAATTTTGATCGAGATACGAGATAGCGAGACCTAGAAGTAATACTTTAGTGATTTGGATGGACTGGAAAGTTTGACACTTAATGAAATTTAATTAGGAGGGAAACAGAATAGTTTGTCAAGGGCCTGAATTTGAGGGACAGAGAGAAACGTGCCAGAGATACAATTCCAAGTTTGTAAGAGTTGATTATTAGTGTTGTAAACCATGGCAGAAAATTAAGAGAATGCAGGAGTTTTAGAAACCAGACTCAGCAGAGTCATCAAATTATGTGGGGTTTTTTAAGATAAATACTTTGTTTTTACAGGCTAGTATTTGTTCCACATACCCTTAAAACTTTTCAGATACAGAAATTCTGCACTTAAGGTAAGTGCTCTGTTCCAGTGCTTTGCTATCCTTACTGTTACGAAGTGACTGTGTAGTTTAACCCTGACGTCTCTTTTGCCATAGCTTAAATCCAGTCTTCATGTTATTGCACTGGAGAACAGGTTATTCCCTTTTTATAGGTACTTCTTACATATTTGAAATTCGTTATGCCTCTCTATAGCTGTTCTAGAGTAATAGACCGCATTTGCTGGGCCTCTGATTATTTGTATCGCTTGCCTCTGCAGCCTTTCCAAATGAGCTGCATTTTTAGGTGCCCAGAACTGGTCACAGTATTTCAGCTGACTCAGATTTTACCAGGTCTGAATAGAAGAGGAGGACTGCCTCACGTGCTATGCTGACTGGACTTCCATTTATGTGGTTAGTCCTTTTTTTTTTTTTTTCCTGATGCATAATCTGTTAGATGGATGCATTTGTTACTGGGTGCATAATCTGTTAGATGTTTCCCTGGTCCCACAAAATATCCTGTGTCTCTGCCTTACATCAGAGGGCTGGATGTAAGAAGTGGTGGCAATCTGCTTGCATTCCTGTACCGCTGCCAAAGCAGGTGCGCTGCTCTAAGCGTTCCAGATTGTTGCCAGACAATATCCCTGGCTTGCAGTAAGGGGTTCATCGAACGACAACACAGAAGATCTATTAGTAGGGGTCGCAGTTTCCAGGGTGTGGTTTCACACTAATATACCTAACGTAACGTTGAGTGCAGGTTGTCACAAAACAGTCTCGCTCTGCCCTGTCCGCCCCTGCCTGCGTGTTTCCCCCGTTCCACTTGGATCACGCCTTGCAATTGTGCGGCAGCAGCTGCTGGCTCCACATGCAGATCTGGCGGCACAACTACTAGATCCAACACAAGGAAAGTGTCAGGAGTGCATGGCCTGGGACAGGATAGAGAGCAGGATCATCCCTTTCAACAACAACCACAACTGCCGATGGTTCGCTTAAATTTTCTGTCAGTTGTTCTTTGGAAGGAGAGCCTACTGTCCCCAAATCAAAATAATCTAGTGACGTTTCAAAACTAAATGAAAGAATTAAATGCGCCTTAGCTATGTCCAAACTCTCCATCTCAATTTCCCATCGGTAGAATGGGCATAATAATTCTCTTCAATCTCACAGCTGTTTTGTCAAGTTGACTCCATTAATTCCGAGGCACTCGACTACGCTGATGGGTATTTGTCTCTCACCAGCATTTCTACAGTAGGTGTGCTTCTGTGCTTTTGTTCCTTTCTAACTTTTAAATACTTCATTTTGTAACCTGGTTAGAGAGTTAAGACTGGTCTCTTAACACAGGCTTTTTTTCTTATGAAATTGTTACTAGCTAAATATAGACAATAACTTAAATCCACATAAGGTTCAGAAATCTTGGAGCTGAAGTAATAGCTTATATATGGTAAATATAGCTTCTGCACTATCTCTGTCTGTGTATGATAAAAATAGATATCCAAATAATTCTTGTTTGGAAATGATTCAGTGTGGGAAACTGCCCTGTAAATTGTCCTTTTCATTTCTGTCAGTGTAGTTAAGTAGGAGCTGATACTTCTGTTTTCAGTCCTTGTTGGTACAGGCCTTTGTCTATCACAGTGTCAGCAGTCAGTAGTTTTAAAACGGTTACACCACTCAGTTGTACACATTTCTTTCCCTGCCTGGGGACGGGGTGGTACAGACGACACAGATACAGCAGCATTCCCCAGCGGGTGCCAGTGAGAGCGCAGTCGCCTCGCCTGTCCCCCTGGTATAACTACACCCGCTGGCAAATCCAGCAGGAGATGCGATTTTTTCTGTAAGAGAATTGCTCTAGAAGTGATATGCCCCGTTATAGTAAGGCATGCTTTTTTCTTATCGCTTTGCCATTTCTACTTGGATTATGCTTAAAGACATTTCTGATAAGCTAGAGCTGTTAAAAAGCCACCTAAATTAATCAAGAACGTGGAGAAGAAATGGGTGATTCTAGAAAGTATAGTTACACTGTGCCATAACGATCAGGCAACTGCGTATTTTATTTATAGTAATGCTTTCCAATTTCTGTTGCCTTTCTGGGAGGGAGTATTATTTTCAATGTGAAACTCACTGTGCGCCAAGACTGAATTAATACTTCATATAGGTTTTTTACATTTCCTTTAGCTAAGAAGATGTCCGTATCAGCTCAGTCTACGACAAGGACATGTCTGTAGCACTTCCTTAAATGCCTTTGCCATGAATGGATTTATAGCCTTCATAGTTTTACTTATGAAGTAAATATGTTATGAGGCAAATACTATATGTGAATGCAAATTATACATCTATACTTCATTATGGATTAAATGTTATCCAAACCCTCCGCTGAATTTAGGATACTTTTTTGAACACAGATATAGAAAATTCATTTTTTCAGTGTAGCACAACATGAACTACCTGTCTCATTTTTATGGGTGGCATTAGAAGTCAGGAATCATAAACTTGGGGAACATCAGAGCTAGAAATCTGAGATAATTTAGAAGGCATTCAGTGTTTTCATGTCAAAGAAGACGGTATGACTGAAAATCTCTTTCTCACGCTTAAGGAAAGCTAACAAATTCCAGACATTTGGGAGGGTCCTACAAAGGAAGGATTTTTGGCTTCTACTTTCAGCATATTTCACATTTTTAGGCAAGCTTACAGCAGTTTTTCAGCCACTGAAAATGGCCATAGTCTCACACCATTTGCACTTTTTCCCTAAACTTTCCTTTTGTCACCATTTATACTGACAAGAGGTAAAATGTGACTACCTGTTCCTCAGGTAGAAGCAGGTATTCTGGTCTTTGGAAACCAGAACTTGCTGTTGGGGATAAACATTTAAGTACTGGAATGCTTCACAGAAGGCATGGCAAAAAAACAGTTTTGTACTCCAACCTTTAAGACGTAAATCATCTAATAGGCGTATGGACCACCTCGTGGGGTTTTTTCCCCTGTAAAAACATTAGAAAGATCTTTTGAGCTTGTTCATAATGAACTCGTTCCCTTATCCCCTTTGACTGCTGCCTTAGGCTACAAAATGCAAGCTTTCTTTCCTTCAACCGAAACAATAAAGGTGCAGATCCTCAGCTGTATTAAGGTCTGATTGTGGTGACAGTTGCAGGTTTGCAGGTTCCAGTGTTAATCATTATGTATGTGCACATTTTGGCACTTCCTCGTGTTACTTTCCCTGTCTCTACTTTGCCTGGAGAACGCCTGTTGTTCCCAAGGAGCGACAATAAAAAGTGTAGAGCCAGGGAATAAAGGACAGTTTTGTGCCAAGGATTTTTTATGGACTTTGCTTCCCAGAGAACTCTACTGCTCTGAAACAGGGTGACGCTAAAGTGTTATACGATGCTTTTTTAAGCTTTTGTCACTTTGGAAGCAGCTAAAGGTAAGCCAGTAAGAGCCCAGCATCCGTGCAAGGGAGTTATGTCAGTGTAACAATGTAACTGAGAAAATCATTCAGGAAAGATAATACATATTTCTATAGTTGGGGAAATAACTCTCAAAACATAAATGGACTGTAAATATGAACTGTAAGTAATGTCAATCTGAGGCTGTGGCTCCACAACCACGGTACTGGATTTTGAACAATTAGCCAAAACATATGATGCTGAGCTTCTGCTGTCTTTATGCTTCTATGCCAGTTTTGCCTGACAGCAAAAAGACAAAAAATACAGATCCAAGATAAAGCCAGTTAATCCATCCATTTGTTACGACCAAAGCTGAACTGGGAGTGTAACTTTGTGGTGATTTACTACTTCATACCGTATTGCTGTTGCATTTTTTATGCTACACTTAATGCATTAAAACCAGACTTACCATCAACGTACTTAGATTCAAAGGTGTAAACTGACTTCAAACTCAACAGTTTTTGTTCCTTCCACTCCTCAGGGTCACTCACAAGAAAAGCGAGCACCAACTGTACTCCATATTGTGAACAGTACAATGAGTTGCAAATGGCGGCTGCACTCCTCTAAGAAGCAGTGTCAGAAAACAAGCTTCAGGCCTAAAGTATAGTGTCATTATTGTCTGTGGGGATGTTAGATGGTGCCTGCACCAGTTTTTTAGATTGCATTTCCGCTGTTAACTTTGGTTAAAATTTCCCAGACCCAGTTCCCCCTTATACTGCTTTAGAACATTTTTTACTTGATACGAATGGAGGTTGTTAGTTTCCACATTAGTACGATAGCGGAAGAATCTCCCTGCTGCTGCCCTTCTGACGTACGCTGTGTCTGTCTGCAACTGGTTTCCTATCCAAATAAGATGTGAATTCTTAAAGGTGGGGGAAGGATCTGTTTTCCAAGGCACCCAGAGGCTTTTCAAGGTGAAACATACTATCTACACTTTAAATTATTACTATCAAATTTGGAAAGGAATTCAATTTCCTTTAAACATTCCCAAAACACTTGTCGTGATACCCATGTTCCAGGAAAGAG
This sequence comes from Aptenodytes forsteri, assembly GCF_000699145.1. Lineage (NCBI taxonomy): Eukaryota > Metazoa > Chordata > Aves > Sphenisciformes > Spheniscidae > Aptenodytes > Aptenodytes forsteri. Next base: position 5,873 of record NW_008795572.1, read on the forward strand.
TTTGGGCAAGATATGCTGAAAAATAAACAGAACCATCTAATTTGTTCTATTTGGGCTTACAAGTGGTAGTCAATCCACATTGGTATATGAATATTTGCTTTGTATGCATATGCTATCAATGGAAGGAAGACGTTTCTACCCACCGTTCAGCCTCATTGTCTAACAAACTGAACAGCTAAAGTATATACAGCACCAAGAACCAAATACTTTCAGATATAAATTATAATGAACTGCAGATGATGGCCACCTCGTATCACTACTTGCACTACAAGGTAAATTAAATTCCCCAAGCTAAGCTTCTCCCGTGCATTAATTAATTTGTCACACCACACCAATTCCTCAGTTGGAAGCATCAGGCTTCTTGTGGGTGGGTCCTTGATTTGCCTCGAAATTACCTTCCACAAAAATAACCCTTAACACCTTCATCAAGCTGATACTGTGGTAATGGCTAGGTAAACAGGAATGACAGCCACCATATTTAGTGATGGAGCAAATCAAAACAGAGGAAATTCTTTGCCTCAACAGCAGTTTAAAACTCTTTTTGGAACATGAAGAGGAGTGGGTGCAAACACTAACAGTCCTGTTTCATGTCCATGATTGGTGGGCAAATTAAAATATTCACATTTCAACTCATATCTCTGATACTGTAACACAGTTCTCAAAAGCATAGGATAAATAGTCCGATCTATATATTAAACTGTTCCCGTCACAAAACACAGGAAAATTTAGAGCAGTGTATGTTCCCAGCAAGCAGCGGGTAGACAGAGAGAGATTTAACTCGCTTGTTTAAAGACCGTGCCATCTTAAACTCAGTCGTATTTCCCCAGCAGGGACACACTTGTGAAATTTTTGAAGTCAGCTCAATAAAACGACTATGCGCCTTTCAAATTTTGCAATACTATAGAAGCGATTCAATTTTTTTTAACATGTAAGTCATCACACCGGCAGCAGTTACTCTAACAGATTAGCTACCAATTTCCCGGCTGGATTTCTTCTGAAGCCCGATAGCTAACTTGTTACGTGAAGCTAAGCACTTGGCTGGCGATAGCCGCAAGTTCGGTTACCCTGGGAGAAAACTCCTGTGAGTGTATTCGCGAGGCAGTCGCCTCAGCAAACTTAAGAAAAGCCCACGGCAAGCTCTGCGAGCTGATCGCGCCAGGGAAGCCGGTGCCTGAGGAGCAGCGGCGGGGGCAGAGCCGGGGCGAGACACTACAGGGGGGCATACGGACCA
>NW_008795572.1:8325-8571 GCF_000699145.1 Aptenodytes forsteri
GGGGGGGGGCGGCGCGGGGGGGCGCGGCGGGCGGGGGGGCCCCTCCAGCAGGGGAGGGGCCGCGCGATCGCGTGTGGAGCGTGAGACATCCCCCTCCGACTGTAAGCTGGGAAGCCTTTACTTTGACTTGGCGGGCGGTCTCTTGAGTAAAATACTTAGGAGTTGGAGGAATAAAGCAAGAGAAACCCTGCACGAGGCTGCAACTTTGGAAAGAAGACTCCCATCGGCTGGGGGGGGGGGGGGGGG
>NW_008795572.1:8924-10203 GCF_000699145.1 Aptenodytes forsteri
CGGGGGGGCCCCTCCAGCAGGGGAGGGGCCGCGCGATCGCGTGTGGAGCGTGAGACATCCCCCTCCGACTGTAAGCTGGGAAGCCTTTACTTTGACTTGGCGGGCGGTCTCGTGAGTAAAATACTTAGGAGTTGGAGGAATAAAGCAAGAGAAACCCTGCACGAGGCTGCAACTTTGGAAAGAAGACTCCCATCGGCTGGCTCCGCTGTGCTGAAGCAGCGCTACTCTGTGTAAATACCTCCAGATGAAAGGATGAAGCTGTGAAGGAACAGCGTGTTTGTTTTGTTTAACGAAGTGGACTGATTAGTGTAAAGAGGGTCTGCTTAATGTAGCTGTTTCTCTCATACCTCTAAGCACATGTTTTACAGTAGAGTGCCTCTGCTGCGTGTTCAGTTGGTCCACTGTTACTTGCTTTCTTACACATACTTTCTTTTATCATGTAAGGAAATGGGGGGGAGCTGATGCCACTTGGAATTTTTCCCTTTCGGAAAATGTGATTTCCTTTTTCATTTTTAATAAGTGGTCTGTAAATTTGCGTATATTGAGAAAGCAATCTTTTCATTCGTAATTCTAAGCTGTCTGGTCTCGTGTAAAGGCTTGTACAATGATCGCCAGCTACTGGAGTTGTAATGTGTGTGATATTACAAGTATTTAATGATAGTATCTGAAATACTATCTTTAAAAGCTCACTTGTAAAGAGAGTGCGGAGAAGAGGATTCCTCTGAAGGTCTTTAATACTTTGATCTTTAAAAAAACGCAACAAAGAGTTCTTGAATTAAGAAGTTGAAAACTGCAAGTAAAAGAGGAAGAGATTTCTAACCAAATTATTTACCTCTTTTTAACGTCTAATTCAAATACTTAACTGGCATTCACTAGAGAAACTTTACAGTGAACTAGACACTTCTCTGACTTATAATGGTCTGCCTGTAGCATTCGTAAAGTGCTTTTGAGTAAAACAGGATGAGCTTGAATCTGACGTGTTTCACGCTTGTAGGAGAGGGAAAGTCTGCTGAAGTTCCTAGATCTGATTTTTCCTTTCCCTTCCCCAGTGCTTAAGCTTAAACAATTATGGGTGACTCTTTTGATGTTTACAGAATGGGTGGTACTGTTACGCTTTTGTTAACAATGTCTGGAAGGCTCTGGGCTATTTCTGCTAGTCCTGTGTGTTAATACCAGGGCAGTGTATCATCATAACTTCCAAAACTTGAGCGAATATTCTAGTGACAGGTGCTTGGACTTGGGTCTGTCATGGTTCTCCCCCCCCCCCCACCCCACCTCC
>NW_008795572.1:10254-37901 GCF_000699145.1 Aptenodytes forsteri
GTTGACTTGTATGCTTGTTGTCTGCTTAGTACAGCTTAGGTAGTTCTGAAACTGCTTGTAGCTTGAGTTGCTGTTGTCCCTGTTAGTGTCTTCTGGCATAAGGGTGCTTGTCTGATCTGCTCTCCTTCCAAAAGAGTAATGCACAGGTCTCCAGAGTGACTTGCCACCAAAACAGTTGGAAAGGAGAGGCAGAGTGAAGGAAGTCTGACGTCCAGAGGAGTGGGATTCTGGTATGGAAACAAAGCGAAATATCTTGGTAAGATTAAGAGGTGGTAGGAGGGAAAGCACTCAAACCTCTGAAAGAGAAGAAACTAGAAATAAGGGGCAAAGGGAGGAAGCTGGGACTGCAAGGCATTAGGTAAAGGAGGAATAAAATAAAGGAATCCAGTATTTCCTGTAAGTCACTTTGTAGGCTCCGGAAACAAAGGTGGATTCAGCAACCTCTGTCTTTTACTCCTCTGTGTAACTTCATTGTTTTATCTTAAGTATTTCTTTTATGTGTATGTTTAAAAGGACCAGAAAACAATTTGCACTGGGTGAATAAAAGTACTTTATAACATGTACTGGTGTAATAACATGGGTCTTTTCTGTTGTTGGGTGGAGATCTGAGTAACAAAATTGCAGTGCTTTATTAATTCTGTTTTAATGTATATTACAGGTCTTAGAAATTGTAGTATTAGTTTGTGTACACTGGGGGGGTGTAAACCAGCTGTTTCAAACTGTTAGGCAATCAACTGCTTAATGTTTCTAGAACACCAAAATACCTTACTATATTACAAAGGTATCTTCTATGGGATTAAAAAATTTGGACTGCTTTATTTTGTGTTCCCTGTATCACTCTAAAAACTTGAATACTGCTTAACTTGAAAATTGCAAAAAGTCTCTTCAATCCAGGTGACTCAGTCAAGGCTAGTATTAACTTGTAAAAACATTTGAAAGAGCACTTAAATAGGTTTGCGTTTTGGAGGGTTCTGTCCCACTGTGCTTTCTGCTATTTCTTTTTTTTTTTATAGCTTAATATGATACGAGCCTTTAAAAAAAACCAACACATTTTGGGGGGAATGATTTGGGAATGAAGACTCACTCCCACTGCTGGGATGAATGAATGCATGCTGGATGCATAGAGGGAGAGGTAGAAAAGGGCCAGAATCACTCTTGGAGCAAAGAAATGGGTACTTGTGAATAGAGAAGAGCAACACAAGTGAGAGGTGTAATCTCCTTCTTAAGTTTGTGCTTGTTCGTTAGCAATACCGACACAACAGTTGTGAGTGCTTAACTTTTTTGTGTGCCTGCCTGCTGAAGTCCAAATGCCCTGAGTGAGCAATCGTCTCGGTTGCTCAAGTCCTCTGAAAGGATCGGGATCACAGTCAAAAAGCAGTCTGCCCTTACTTTATGGGCATAGGCTATCAAAAATGTACAAAATGTATAGTTTAATATGGCTTTTAGCGTGAAAAATTGATTGTAATCGGGATACCACGTCGGCCTGAATGAAGGTGGTCCCGACTTGTCAGTCACTGGAGGGATTTTGCTGGTCACTGAGCGCCCGTCCCACTCTGGGTCCGCTGCACTTCCCTTTAGTAAGTGCAAAGAGTTATTACCCTCTCTCAGCCTGCAGCCGGTGGGAGTTAGAGCGCTTGTGTCTGCGTAGAGGTGGCCGGGGCTTGGAGCAGCGTGGGAGAGCGGGTACGGCCCTGCTGCCGGGGTGAGGGGCAGGGCTGGCCGCCAGGGGGCGCTCCGGAGCAGCCTCCCCGCGGAGGCTCTGCTGCCTAAAGGGGTCTCGATTTGGGGGGGAAGACTGGCGGGGACTCTGTTTTGTTTGAATCGGTACCTTACTCCATCCATCAGCTGACTTACGGATGCTGAAGGGGAGGGAGAGCAGTGTTTTTCTTAAAATGGGTATGAGAAACAAGTTCAAAGGAGTATACGCTGAATATCCATGTCGCAGTCATTGAAAAGGCAGAAAAGCTAAACCAGGTCTCTTGATACTGACAGTTAATGTTTTGACATTGCTGTAGTCATTAGTAATTATAAACTGTCTACACTGTCATTTTAGTGTTCTTTTTTCTAAGTTCTGGGCATTTGATAATGCATTTAGGTGCACATTTGCTATTGATAAAAGCTGTGCAGCAATGAGACAAAACCCCATAGTTTTAATTCTACTACAAATTATGTCTTTTAAATCCATCACTCTTCCAGCACAGCTCTATCAATACTACATCCAACCTATACATCTCTCAGAACAAATAAAAACCTTAATGTGCTAGTGATGTAAAGTTGATGTATTGTGAGACAAGTCTCATGCATCCATAGTGATGCTGCTGCTGTTTCATTTATATTCATGTGGGTTTATTTTGACCTGTCTTTTATTCTGATACAGGAGTGAACATACAGATGATTAAGATGCATGTATGAGCAGATCAAAACTTACAGGGGTTTTGTTCTGACCACATTGTTTTCAGGCCCTGAAACCATCATGCTTTGGAACAGCAAACTCTTTAGGTAGTTAGCAGTTTTTTGGCACCTAAAGTTAAAAACTAAACTATTTTACTGTAGTAAGATCTTGTCTCCCCTCAGTGAAACTCAGACAGCATTTTTATGCTTTGTAATTTGATGCAGCAAAACCCCCTCCTATTGCATGAAGTGCAGTCTGCTTTGTAGAAGATGACTTCAAATACTGTCAAATACATAAAATTCACTAAATCAAAGTAAGATTAAATGTTAGTGAAATTTTTTTTTTAAAAGAGCTTTCCTGTGAAGTATTTGAAAGTATCATTTTAAATATGGCCAATTCTCTAGATGTAATACTTTTTTTCTTTTTTTTTTTTTTTTGTGGGGGGGGGGGCTCATTTGGCTATATACTCTTACCAGGAGAGGAAAAGTTTTTAAAATCATGCTTGTTTGGGTCTCAGTCAGATAATATTGTCTGGAGGAGCCAGCTTCTCAAGCTCAAAAACATTAGTAGAGCAACTTTTTTTTTTTTTTTTTTCCCCTAAGCCTGTTTAGCATAGTGGTATGTGAGGACAGTGGCTGGTATGTGAGACACCTTTTCGCTGTAGGGGGAACCATCTGCATCTGGATGCTCCTGGTCCTGGTTAGTTATGGGCTGAATATCAGGACAGATAGCTCAAAGGAAAAATAAGTATGAAATGGCATTTTTGCCTCTTCAGGAACATTGTTTTAAAGCACATACCAAAAATATCATCTTGACACTGTTGCCAAACAGGAGCTGTTCAGAGTGCAGAATGTGTAGGTTTTTATGACTTAGCTTATTGGTGCATTTCATGTCCTGGAAGAATCTCTTAAAACACCGAGTGATATTTTTTACCTTTAAAGTCATAATTTGAAAAAAATCAGTCAGATGTATCCTCACTTCTGTTAATGAAGGTATAATGAGAGCATCTGGACCTGAAGGGCCTGTTTGAAAGGTGTCCTTTGAACACCTATAACCTAACTTCTATAACCTTTGAAAGGTTATAGGAGAGACCTATTGGGTAAAGATGTTTTTTGTTTTAATGAAGTAGCCAAGTAAATTAAGAGCTAGTTTCAGCTCTCTATGGTCAGAATGGTGTGGTAGCGATAATATCTGTAGCTGAGGTAACTGTATGGTTTCAACCCCTTCCCTGTTGGAAAAGGGAAGGTAATAGTAAAACTGGTAGTTTATGAAGATCAGGAGTGTGGAAGGTGAAACTGCATGCCCGGATAGGTGAGAAAATGTAAAGCATATATGCTACCCAGTGAAGGAAGAGAATCTATTCAGTGTTTCCTGTGTGGCTGTATCTCTTAATTATGATGTACTGTACAAATGTGACCCAGAATATAGATTAACACCTTTGGGGCCTTTTAAATGGCACTCATCTGCTATCTGAGTGACAGCTGTGGGCAGTAGGGGTGAGGTGGCTGAGTAATTCCCGCTGCAGTGAGGTCCTGCCATGCTGTTCCGCACCTTCAGACTTTCTGCAGTTCTAGACTCATGAACTAGGGAGACATGCTTGTTAGAGTGCTGGTGTAATAACAGCGGTTATATTTAAATAAAATAATCCTGTTGAAGTAATTTTTGTCTAGCAGTGCATGTCAGTTGTTCAGCAGGGGCACATACACAAGCCAGATCTCCAGGTCAGCATTCAGTTGATTGAGCCGTGAGACCATCTGTTAGTCTGGTTTCTTGAGTTGTTTTTTGTTGTGAATTTTTACTTTCACTTAGGTTCTCTGGAAACAACTCTTCATTATGCAGCATTCATCTGTTTTCAGAGTGGGTACATTCCCTTCACTGACTAACATGGAATTTAGTGTCTGGGGGGAGGAGGGGGTGGAAGGGCTAAGTAGTCCCTAATCTTATAATTTAGGACTGTTACCATACATAGGCTTGGAAATTCTAAGTCTGGCATTTACTAGCTAAGGTTAAAAGGTAGAGAATTCTTAAAGTTGAGTGTATCATTATCTCTGAATTACTGCTGCGTAATTTCCTTTCCATTGTTTATTTTTTCTGTCCTGTAGCTTTTGGTAAATATCGTCTTGAGGTGTTTGAGGTTAAAAAGTTCAGTAGGACTTGGTTTTCAAAAAAACCTAAACCTCTACTGCAGGAAATGTTTTTGGTAGAATAAAAAGTGCAAGAGGAAGAGAGACCTCTGTATTTCACAGTATAAGTCTATTATTGAGACTTGGCATGTGCAGTTCCTTATCTTCTCCTCCCCTAAGAGAAATACAGTTATTTGTTACCAGAGAGGACGCTGTACAAACTGGAGAATTAAAGAGCGTTCTGTTGGTGTGATTTGGGCTTTCTTAGCCTGTCTTAACCTCATTCAGAGAAATAGTAAAGAAGCCCTGAGCCTTTCTGCTTCTAGTGATGAAGCTGCACCTGTCTGGGATTAGAGTCCTTGAATATCCTAATGTAGGTGCCATTTAACTTGAGATTTGAAAATGCTTCTCTTGGTGGTGTCTCATAGTTGTCTGTTATATTATTTAAGATGTTACTTATGCTTGCGTTTGGAGTAGTGCTAGAACTAGTAAAGGTAGCCATAAGGTTTGTCTGAAACTAGTCTGTGGCTGTTGGATTTCTATTCAGCAGAAATGACAAAGATGAGGTACGGGATAGCTTCCACGCCTGAATTCTTATCACTTGCGTTTTTGTCTCCTCTCATTCGTGAAAGAAGGTGAAAGCTTTTTGCTGTGGAGAGGTGACACTCTGAGAAGGTGAACTTCTCTTATGCTCTTGTTTTCCTGTGGCCCTAGAACTGAGAATGCTGTGTGGGATCCCCATGCTTATAGTTCACTTCAGTACTTGTTTGAAGGGTTGAGTCCTAGTTAATCTGAAACTGAGCCTGACAGATACCACTACCAAATTGGCAGTATCTGTCACACTCTTTGGTGTGAACAACTCTCTGAAGTATGCAAATCCTCTTCCATCTTCTGTTTTCTAGAGAATGGCAATGACTAGAAATATTTTTTTAATGGTGCTAGCTCTGGATGGAATTAGAAGGTCTTCAGATAAGGATTTATTGGTCTGGATGTAGCTTGCAAGAATATTTACATTACACTCAAGTGGTCAGCTGCACTGCCTTACTTCAGCAAATCCTGGAGTTTGCCACAGTTTCATTTTATGCACTTCACCTCTGCACCACAGTAAGACAACTTTAATTTTACTAATAGTCACCAGACCAGGAAATGTGGGTGTGGCTTTTTTTTTGTTTTGATTTGCAAATATAAATTTTAAAGCTAGCTCTTTTGATCTGTCTCACAGGGTAGTCCCATGGATAAGTTGTGATGATGCACAGAAAGTGCAGTGGTGCTTTATACTATAATAGGAGTGGTAATTAAAGCTAATGTTGTTGCTGAGGTTAATGCTGCCATACCACAGCCAAGGTACGAGAGAAATTCTTCTTTCCTGCCTTATGCTTCTAGGGACTGATCTTATGGTCCAGTGAGTGGTTAAATAGCAGCTTTCTACTTGTATGAGTGAAGTCATTTGCTTCTGCTTTAAGGAGAATAGGTATTCAAAAGTAAAAGTTGAAGACCTCACTGAACACAAGGTAATCAATGCATCTGGCCATATTATTGAAGATGACAGATTACCTTCAACTTTTCATCCCCTCCCTGCCCTTTTGCTGAAACTGACTATTCTGATGGTCTCAATGTGTGGTAATACTCCAGGAAAAAGTGAAATGGTATTTGGAAGAAAAAAAAATACCAAAGATACTATGAGATATGTGAGTCTACTTGCATTAGAGGACTGTGTTACTCATTAGTTGCAGTTAGATTTCTGGTAGTTAAGATTTTGGTAAAATGCTAGTGGAATGCTGAGTAGTTCTTCTGGTATATATTGTTATAGTCTCTTCTGTGGCCTCTAAGTGATACAAAGGCAGAGATACATTAAATTAAGTTTCCGGTTTCTTTAAAGTGCCATTGGAATGTTGATTTCCTGCACCATGGTAGTTGTTTTCTTCTGAAATATGAAAGCAGCATCTTGGTTATCTGCTTGGTGATGCGTGCAAACACCAAAGCTGTCAATAGTCTAAACAGATCCCAACAAGAAAACCCAGCATGTGTTTTGGAACTCTTTTCCACTGTTTGGACAGTTCAGTAGTCCAGAAAAAAATGCACTGAATATAAAGTTCTTGTTAATGTGATACTTAACTTGAAACAGTGTTATGACCAACACATTCAAAAGTAAATACAAGCCTCCTATAGCTGCAGGTTGTTGTTTTCTGTGTACTAGATAAGTAGGCTCAGTTGATTCACAAACTGATTAGATTTTTATGTGATAAAGGAATGGAATGATTGATAAAATGAGTGGTAAATCTGTCATTAGTCAAATCTGCCACTTTAGTGATCCTATCCTTGCTTCAGACTGCTCGGAGTCTATTTCTTAGAATTAAGAAACAGCATGAGTTCTTGGAGATTCTGTTGCTTTTCAACAGCTGATTTTAAGTTCTTCATGCTGGGTTTTTCACAATCCAGGAGTTAGAGGAAAATCTAATTTAATTAGGGAGTCAGTTATATTTGAGAAATCCTCATACAGTCCCTCTATGGCTTTTAAATATCTTGAGGCAAGACCAAGCTTGCCTGCAAACCAATATTGAACTGGCATTAATAGCTAGCTAGATACTGTTGACTCATGTCAGTCATCTTAGTGCTATCTTACTAAAGACAATAAGAAAAAAAACCTCTTAATTGTGCCTGAGTGTTATAGCATACTTGTATTTGGAATTCTAGTCTTTGGTAAGTACCAGAAAACCCAGATAGGCCCTCTGGGCAACCAAGTTGAGAAACATGTTAAGTGTAGAAGTTGTATCTGTTTATATCCTACAACTTTGAGATACAAATATGACTTATTTCAAAGCAGTATCAAGGTCTTTCTTAGTTGAGAGCAAGCAGATCCTAAGCATATTTTTTCTGTCTTACCTTCTCACTCTCTTGCAGATCTTGGAGCTTGAAATGCCTATTGTAGTAACAAAGGCTTCCCAAGTTGAACAAATGTTATGATCACTCTGTTTGGATATAGCAGAAACTGCTAATTTGGGAGTAGTGTCTTGGCAGATTATTTTGATAACCATCTGTATGTGGTAGTGGTGTGTTGCCAACTGTTCAAGTAGTGTTGCCAGAGTTGGGTTTAGGATTTGTTAGAGTTACAGTAGCAGCGGCCTGAGCAGACAGGCAGGATTTTGAAAATGTAAGGGTGTTTCTGGTTTTGCCTTTCCTGCACTCCCTTTGTAACATCATGTAATCTTACAGAGAACACCAGGATAAGTAGGAATGGGGGTTTTGGGAACTTGGTTCAGAGAGCGTGGGTACTGAAGAACTTGTTCCATGTCATTAGAGGAAGAAGTATTGACCTACTAGGTAGAAGAATAATGTGAAGAAATGCCAATGGAACCTACATATTTGTAGCTTAGAGTAGTGATGGTGGAACAGCTAGAAGCTTACCTCTCCAGTGATAGGCAAGAAATCCTCTCCTGTTGTATACTTGAACTTCAAATTAAAACACAGGATCAGAATAATGAGCAAGATTTTTTTTTAAATATAGAGGAGGCTTGTAATGGGTGTTTCCTTATGTAAGTAGGAAACTTGTGCATGTTTGTTTAGTAGTTGTAAATGTTTGAAGTGTTTCACATAGGCCTTACTGTGGGAGGGATGGGGACAATATAATTACTTTTCTCGTTTTGTACGTTTAGGACTCGCATATCTTCCTGTTCCCTTAGAAGAAAAAGATTGTTCTGTATTAACTGGAAATGCTGTCTCTTGTTTATTCCTTGCACACTCACAGAAAGCCACGAAGAAAACTGACAAACCCAGGCCAGAGGAGAAGGATGACCTAGATGTAACAGAGATGAGTAATGAAGATCTTCAAGAGCAACTTGTGAAATATGGACTAAATCCTGGCCCGATTGTAGGTAGGTCAACTGCACTAGCAAATATTCATCCGTTCAACATATTTCTCACTGAACCTCAGTTCTGAGTACTCTAAGCTTCTCTGATACAGTTGCTTATTATGTTTGGTACCAATACTGTTACAATCCTACTTCCCACTTAAGATGTTTTCATTGAACTATTTACATTGAGAAGACTCAAAGCATTGCAGTGTAGGCGAGTCCACAGTTTGTTCCTCTTGTGTTCTAGGCCAGCTGGAGATGTTTCAACTTCTGTTTTGAAGCTGTGTAACTGTTAGTTAAAGTTCAGTGCTGGGGTAATTAGGTCTTCTGATACAGAGGTTGAGATCTGGGGCCTGCTTAAATAGAAAATACATCTTACATAATAAGCTAATAGCATTGAGAGCAGAATGAGAACATGGAACTTCCCCTTCCCTAGAGCATTTCCTACTCACTGCATTGTGCAGTAATGTTTTCCTTTGCTAATTTTTTTTCTGGCCTGTCCTGGTTTTGGCTGGGATATAAACCAGGACCCAGCCCCTTGAACCTAGTGTTTTATCCTGCATGCTAACCTACATCAGGAGAAGTCCTGACCCCAGCTTAATCTCCTGCCTTGGGCACTCATATGTGATGTGTAATCAAAGCTCCTTGCCTTTCAGATTGTGCACTAGCCTAATGGCAAGGGACTTTGATTTCACAGCTCTTCAAAAAAATATGGTCGCCTGTAGTGTGCTGAGCCTCCTGTGGAATGTTCTTGAAATCCTGGGTGGATGGAAGTGTCAGTGATAGAACCTGGAGTCCTGTGTCTATTTAAAGTCTTATGCATAGTATTTTCCATTAGCTGTTTCTGTATGCCTTCCCATTCAACCTATTCTTCTTGGATAGTGCTCAAGTCTTCTGAAAAATTCAAGTACCAATGCAGTTCACTGGAAAGATGTTCAAATTTGGTCTAAGTAAAAGCCTTAGTTCTTACAGGGTATGGATTCTGTTTCTTGTGAGAGTCTGCCACTTCTTTTTGAGGGTGGCTTCCTCTTACCTGAAATCTTCTAAGGTTAGTTTTCTGCAGCTAACAGCTCAGGCACCAGTCACCTCTGCAGATTTTTGCCAGCACAGTCCCGACATGGAAGTATGTGCTAGACTTGATACCTTTTAAACAGCTGTCCTCTTAGATCAAGTGTGCCAGCCTGATGGCTAGATGCAGCAAACAGAAGTTCTGTTGTTGCTGCTTACTTGCAACACCTCTGATGCTTATTGGAATGAATTTGCCAACAGGGCAAAGGTTAAACTAAGTGGGAAGGGGTGCTAATTCCAGGGTGAAGGGATTAAGAGGATAATGGTGGAATCTGCATGGAAACTGTTGCCCTTGCAATATCAGTCTCACTACATTTTTTGTGAGGGCATAACTCCTTGTGTATTGCAGCACATGAAACAAAACATCTAAGAAGCTGGTAAGTTCCCTTTCCATAGAGAAATGCTTGTAACTTTCAGTGTACTAACAGGTCTAAGTCTATCTTAAGAATTCCCTTAAACCAAAAAGTTAGAAGCCTTAGACATAGTTATATACCTAGAGGTATATGCTTTGGGCCATACAGATAGATTAAAAATAAAAAACATGCGTTCAGAGATTCCCAAGGAATATATAACAGGCAAGTTGTAGCAATCAAGTCAGGAAAGATGAAAACTGTATCTTTAGCTTGTATCCTTCCTTGTTATAGCTACTACTAGGAAACTTTATGAGAAAAAACTGTTGAAACTGATGGAGCAAGGTCCAGAACTGAAGGCACCTGTGCCTCTCCCAGCAATTTCTTCAACTGCTGAGAACACCAGACAGAATGGAAGTAATGATTCTGACCAGTACAGTGACAATGAAGAAGGTAAGACTTAAGTGGAACTTGCATGTGAACTATTCAAATTATACATCAGCAATACTTGCAGTAGAAGAAATATCTAAGGAGGGCATGATCTTGCTGTTAGGTGAGGCTTTAAGATACTGCTGTAGACCATGTGAGTCATGTACTTGATCATGCAGTACTAGTACAGTTATCCAGGTGCCTGTTCTGGGAAAAGAAACTTTTTGCTACTAAACTGTTTCCTTTTGTCCATTTTCCCCAGATTGGAGCCTGTAAATCTGATAGGTAGGAGAACTGCGTATGAAGTGTTCAGTGCTGTTTGCACTTCATCTTTAAGTGCAAGCGCAATTTTGTCTTACGGTGCTTACTGTAGTTATCTTTGCTATGGGATAGTGTATGAATGTTTGTTTAATAAACTGCTGTACTTTTTTAATATTGTTTAATGTCTCATGTATGACTCAATCCCTCTTATGCTCTGTTCCTTATGGACTTAGTTTGGGGTGGGTTGATTGATTGGTCTTGGGTGTGGTTTTTGCAGTTTTAATATCAAGTTTATATCCAAAAAGTGTAGGAGTGGGGGAAGTGGAACCTAAAACACACCGTCATACATCTTACAAAAAGTAAAAAAAGTGTAGGCTTTGAAGAGTGTCTTGAATGGAATGTTAGAATATGCTTATTTTGTGTGGTTTGGTTTTGGGGGTGGGGTGGTTTGTTTTTTTTTTTTTACAGGAACTTCCATGGAGACAGGACAGAAAGGGTTGAAATACAAGTAGGAACTCGATGGATCTCCCTTGCATATTTGGGCTTTTTTTTGAACTTTAATCTCTTGCACTTTCAGGCGGGGAGGGGGATGTTAGATTTATTTAGTTATTTCGTTATTTATTTTTAGGATAGCCAAGAGCCCAGTCACAACTGACAGCTATCTCCTTATACTTACATATGCTTCATCTAATTACCAAACTGTTCAAACACTGGGGGGGGGGACCAAAACCAAACACATCCCACCCCTCCAGCAAAAAAAAGTTTTCTATAAATAAACTCTAAATATGTTGGTATAATGCTATTAGAATTTTAGAAAGGGGTTGGAAATAATACATCCTCTTACTGGTAAGATGACTGCTAACCACTCACCCTTCTTCTGCATCAAAAAGGAGTTTTATATAAAAGGATCTATTTTAAAGGAAATGAAACTAACAGCCTAAACAATGTTGAAAAGCTTCAATACCCTTACTACAATCAGTAGTATAATGGTACTTTGGTTAAAGTAATTGCAACTTGATACCAGTTTCTAAATGGAACTGCTGGATTGGTCAAAGCTTATCTGAAATGTAGGGGGTTTAGGACAAAACTGAAATACTAGGGTCAGTGTTTTAAAATAATTTTTAAGGTTATTGTTCAAAAGTCTTTGTTCTTCTACATTCAATGGAGAAACTTGCCTGTATCTTGCAACTTTTTAAGAAAATGGTAACTCATAACAGAGTTATGTTGCCTCTTAAAATGAATTTTTATTAAAATACAATTGGTTTAAACTAGTACAACAACCAGTAGTATTATAGAAACTAGTTATATTAAAACTGGTTACAGATCCGAAGACTGAGCTGAGGCTTGAGAAGAGAGAACCATTGAAAGCCAGGACAAAGACTCCAGTAGCACTCAAACAAAGAAGAGTTGTTGAACACAACCAGGTATGTTTAATTTAGTGGCATCTGGAATGGCTACTAACTGCAGATGATGTGCTCACTAAATACCTTACTACTTCTAACGTAATCACATTTGACTAATTGAGCTATGCTAGTTTTTTAAAAGTTCTTTCAGAAAGCCTGTACTAATACAGCATGAAAGTCTTGTGAATTAACTATAGCTGCTGGTTTTAGCCTGTCTGATAACATTTAAAATTACGGTCTGCTAAAAGCTGTTTGTCTGACTTGCCAGCTGCTGTAGCACCTACTAGAGAGAAATAATAGGCAACCTTAACATGTTTAGTTTTGGAAACCTGACAGGTTTTTGAGTCAGATGGGCTGATATCATCCTGTTGGATGTTTGTAAACAACTTGATTCAATAAAAGAAGCTGTTTCTTAAAAAAAAAAAAAAAAAAAAAAAAAAATTTTAAAAAAGGGTGGGGGTTTTTTTGTTTTTTGTTTGTTTGGTTTTTTGGAAGTGTTTTTAAATACATATACATCATATTTCTATCTATCTGGTTTGATATCTATAGATACATGTATGCATTTAAATACATGTGTAATGACTGATTTAAATACAATACATGAAGTAATGTTCTTCTGTATATGCCTATATTTATATATATAGAACTGTGTGTGTACACACATGCACTAGCTATCCATATAATATTTTTTCCTCAACTATGCTTGTAGCAGCAGTACTAGAGCAGACATTAATTTGTTGGAAAGCTTCTCTTAAGAAGAAAAATAATAAATAACAAGTTTAAATCTCGCTGTATGTACCACTTGTCCTTTACCTTTAAATAATACTAGTTCTGTTGTCTCGGTGAAAGAGGGATTTTACAGAAGCACCTCAGGTTTTCACACTGCTGGCTGAATACTGGATTCAGTAGTTGGTGGCTGATCCGTCCTTGTGATGTGACAGTGTCACTAAATACCCTGTTCCCCAGCTTAAGTTACTTAAGATCTTTACAGTGTTATTCATCTGACCAAGAAGTAGTGGACTTGTGCTACAGTAAAGGACTTGTATAGAAAACGTTCAGTGACTCAAAATCTGACCTGTTAATAGCTTTGATGTATTTTAGCAGATCAGTGACTTTTCTCACTCCTTTATAGTATGGTAAATGCCAGATACACACTATCTAAATAGGAAGTATGTATGTATAAACATGCTTTTGCTATGGGTGTCTCTTAAAGCAGGTAACACGCTGCTATGTGAGCTTTGGGTAATACAACACAGTTACGGAGATCCATAACTAGTTCTGCTTATTTTTAATTGGATTTAAGATGAACACATTTCACTTCTACAAATCAAAACACACAGTTCAACACACAAAGTATTCCTTAATTTATTCAGGCAACTTCTGCTCGTGATGGTCTTTATAATGGGAATCTGAATCTTGAGGTTCTTGTATTTTAAGGATTACTTTTTTTTTGAATTGCTATTCACCCAGAAATCCCTGCCAGCCTCAGTATAATAGAGGTATTTAATTCAGCTATCAACAAACAAAGCTTCCTAGTTTTCAGGAACCCACTTACAGAATAAAAGGGAAGAGATACAGTGATGTATTTTTGTGGCATTTTCAAGTGATGAGTGTTTACTCAATTTTTTTGTCATCCACTTTCACTGTAATAGCATTAGGTCATTACTGTGTTTTGTCTTGCAATCTTTTACATGTGCAGTATAGATGCAATATTTTGTGACTTGCATATTTTAATTACCAGTAGTTAATCAAAGGAATATCACTTAGATTAATCAAAAAATGATCTAATTTCAAACCGATGCCAAATTCTTCAGAAACACTTAACTCTATAGTTTGTTAAACCTTTTACCTTTCAACTCCTGACTGCTGTGTTTAAAAAAAAAAAAAAAAACAACAAAAAAAAAAAAAACCCAAAAAACAAACCACGACCAGCAAAAATTTACAGCTGCTTGAATCCAAGAACGACAGTGGTTTTGGCTAGCAAATGTGTGGTCATATATTTTGCTGAGAATAAAAGTGGAAGACAGGGAAGATGTTATCTTCTTCTTCTTTTCCTCTTCCTGTGAAATTGGATCTTAAGTTTGCAGCTGATGTATCAAGTGACCGTACTCATTCTGCAGAATTATATGCAACTGTCATGCACTGTGTGGCATTGGCTCAAAGATTATGAGGCTCTGAAGAGTGGTGGGGCTGAATTGGTTGGTAGTGTGGTCTGAGCAGACTTGTTAGTCACTTCTAGGTCCTGTCCAGCACTAATCTTAGTCCAGATGTATGTAGCTGAAAGGATTGTCATTTGGCATGGATGGATGTTGCTGTTCTCTTAAGAAAAGAGTGCAAACAGATAGTCTTTAAGCAGGTTGGTGCAAAAGAAATTGGGTGGGGAGGTTGAGCAGGCTTATGGGTCTTACCAGTCAGTTAGCAGTGGAGGGCTAGATGAATTTGAGCTCTGCTGTTTGTGCTTAATTGCCTCCTCATAGTGAACTGGAAAAGTTGGAAGAAAACCCGAATTTGAATGCCCCCTTCCAATCAGGTATGTGAATATAGAGTTAGAGTTCAAAACTGAGCCGAAGGCCTCACAGTAGATGGCACTGGACAGAAAGAGGCAGGCTACACAACTTAAGTTTTAAGGAGTCCTAGCAACGTAGAGCTACTCTCTCTCCTTGAGACTTTGTATAGTGACATTCTGTGTGTGCTGTGTTCTCCTACTCCTCCCTGCATTTTTTTGACTACCTGTATAGCTGGGCTTCTTAAAAATAAAACAAACAGCATTGCAGCTGCTGGCATACAAATTTCATGTGCCATACACTCAATAAAAAACTTCGTAAGTGATAGCTGAGGTAAACTCATACTCTATAGCTTCACTGCTCGTGAGTGATATGACAGTTAAAAGCACATGTGGAATAGTACTTGTGTAATACACCATTGTAAATTTCTCTGGTTATATACAGGGTATTGGTGTACCTAAACATGAGTATTACATTCTAACAAGGTTTATTTAGTTCAGATATTTGTGGGATAAGCAGACAAGGCCTGCTCAATTGACAGTAACGATAACTATAATTGTAGACAACTCTTTTTTTTTTTTTAATTTTGTCTGTTGAATATGCTCTGCTGAAGTCTGGATGGGTCTTAATGCAGTAGACTGTTTTTTTCCTAGACTTTCATGCAAGAAAAAACTTGGTACTTAAAACACATGACTGACAAGCATCTGAAGAACTAAGGAGAGAGACTGTTATTTACTGAAGTACTTTTAACTTTTCATTAGAAGAAAACTAGTTCCTAGTCAAACAGCCTGGGGCAGGGGAGCTCTCCATTAGTAGGAGGAGGGAGTTGCCTTTCTGCTTTCTTGAGTGGAATCACTCTGAAATTAGTGTTTTTCTCTAAGCTTCTAAAGAAGAACACCTCTCAAATAGAAAGTGTTTGGGGGTGAGGTGGGGAGCCATGATTGAAGGTTGCAGGTTAAGCTTTTCTTAATAGGGAAGAGAAGCCAGTGTCTGGTGAATATATAAAGAGGGGTTGGGGGATCTTTCATCAGAAGTCTGTTTAAATTGAAAAGAATATTGGAGACTTAGGCTGAAATCTACAATTCTATACAAAACATCTGAATCTGTTTGCACTTGAGGCTTGTGCATAAATAAACATCATAAATATACATCATTTGGTTTTCAAAGTATTTCAGTGACTTTGGAGTAAAGCAAAACACTTGTGCTCCCTCTGCGGGAGATCTTTCATCAGAAGTCTGTTTAAATTGAAAAGAATATTGGAGACTTAGGCTGAAATCTACAATTCTATACAAAACATCTGAATCTGTTTGCACTTGAGGCTTGTGCATAAATAAACATCATAAATATACATCATTTGGTTTTCAAAGTATTTCAGTGACTTTGGAGTAAAGCAAAACACTTGTGCTCCCTCTGCTGGATATGTAGCAGCTGTAATACAGACCTTACATTAAGAATCATAAAGCTGCTCAGCTTCTAGTTTCACTGGAGTAACTTTGAAGATACAAGTGGGAAATGGATAAGAGCATTGTTAGACTTTTTTTTCTTTCTCCTCTCTTGATAAATATGTATTTTCCAGCCTGCTCTCTTAACACATTGTTTTGGAGCTAATACTGTTCCAGTGCAGTTATTTCTGCTGTTAGACCTGTCATTTACAGTTGCACCAGTCTGTATAACTTCCATCAGCACCGAGTGTAACTTGGTAATACATCAATGCATGAGGTGTTAATGTGCAAAGATTTCAGTATTAACAAAGTAATAATTTTTATTTTTAAACTTAACCAAATAAAAAGGAAAATATTGTATATAATCTAGAAGAAGCAGGCCCTCGTCTCCCTTTCCCTCTAGGTCTATGTTTGGAATTAATTTTGAGGAGGATTTTTTCTTTGAGCATGAAACTTGCAATGATGCATCAGGAATGATGTGTGTTTCTTAATGGCTATGAAAGTTTGGCACTTCATGTTGTTACTTACATTTGTAAAGAACTGTGTCAGACTTGATCATTTAAACCCACTGTTATGTGAAAATTGTGTGAGTTTCATCTCTGTATGTGGAAACTTTTAAGACTATAACACATCTCCCCCTGCCCCCTGTGGCTGGAGATTTAGTTCCTGTTGAAATATAGGTGGCTGTGCCTAAACCATTCCCATCTCTGCTTGAGAGAATAGACCCCAATCTGGGTAGAAAACAAGGCGATGCTTTCTGCTTATGCTCATAGATAATTTTTTTTGTGTAGGCAGGTGACATAATGGGCCTGAAAGGTAGCGTATCTGCTGTCCATGACTTGATGTAACTACTTGTAGCATTAGTTATTTCACGCTATTGCAGTGAGCAGATTATCAGTTTTTACTGTTGGGCATTATCTAGTCAGTTCTGTATTTGAAAAATAATGTGCTCTGACATAAGTATTGTGTTCAACACTACTAATCTAGCTAGCTATTCATTATTGAATGTATTAGGATCCAAATTTGTTTTCGATTGTAGACACACTGCTTCTGGGAGTATGCATGCTATTCTGGCTTTTGGTTGTGGGTATCCAATGTTGAGAGCTGGCTTTCACGTATTTGATCATGTGTTTGATGCTTGAATAGACCTATTCTCAAGATGGAGTTACTGAGACTGTCTGGACAAGTGGATCTTCAAAAAGTGGACCTCTGCAGGCATTTTCTAGGGAGTCTACAAGAGTGTCAAGAAGAACACCAAGGAAAAGGGTGATGAGAGGCTTATTATAATAGACAAGCTTTTTTTTCTCACTATTAGGGTCCCAGTGGCTATTTTATTCAATTGTTTTCTTTTGTTTGTTTTAAACAAACAGGTGGAAGCTACAGCACAGTTGCCTGTAGATGATGCTGTAATAACAGAGAGTACTCCCATAGCTGAAACTATATTGACTGCAAGCAACGAGACCCTAGTAAATATGCTTAGTAAATATGTTTAATAAATCATGGAAGTGGTATTCTTCTGTAATATATCTTTACTGACAGAATCATTCTGTTTTGAACAGATAGTCTTACTTTCCTTAAAACAGTCTTCTATTCAGTAGTCTTTGAAACCACGTATTCAGTATCTGAATTAGTACCTAATGCTGTTCACTTTGAGATGGGACTAGGTAGACACCTAGGTTCCATCTAATGTCTTTTGGGGGGGAGGGTTGAGTAGAACCACTTTAAAAGCTCAGATCTTTTCTTAATTTATTTAAGTACATGCAGAATATCTGCTTTTAAGTTTGGCTTTTCTTGCGAACTAAGTAGCCTTTATGTTTCTAAATGGCTTAAAAGAAACTACTTGGAATGATAAGCAATGTGTTTCCTGTGCTTATTTCAGAGTATCTGTTACGTAACCTTCTTGAGTTAACTCCTAACATGCATATATGCAGTGCACATAAAGGTTTTGTTGTTTGGTTCTGCCCCCTTCTCGCTTTTATTTTGTATTTTGGCTGATTCTGAGTTTGAACAATTTTGAATCTCGGCAGGTTGTCAATAGGGTGCCTGGAAATTTCAAGCATGCAGCTCCTACACTGTCAATCAGTGAACTCTCAGACATGCCCAGAAGAACACCAAAGAAACCATTGATGACAGCTGAAGTAAATAAATTAAAACTTAGATTGCTATTGCTTATTCTCTGTGAACAAGATTCTTGTGTGTATGTGCTTACTCATTAGTACAGAAGGGGTGGAGGATGTCACTGCCCAGGTGGCACTAGTCAAAATAGACTAGTATAAAAGAGAGAATATAAACTAACCTTTATCTCCCCTTTTCAGATTTGGGTGTTTGGGTGTGTGTGTGGAGATCCTGCTTTTCTCCCCCTCCCCCCATATGTTTTGGTTTGTTATTTCTACTTGTGCTGCTGTTTTTCTGTACAAAATGTAGGGGTTTTTTTCTCTTAATTTCCTTGAATAACTCAAAGACAGAAAAAAATTGTGGGTTATCTATCTTTGATCTTGTAAATCAGCCTATCCTGAAAAACCACAATGTGCCTTAATGTAGGGAATCAAAGAGTAGGATTACTTTAGACCAAAAGCCTGAATTTAAAAAGCATCTGTAGATTCCTGTCAGTTATTAAGAAAGTAAAAGAATTATGTTCTGTTAACCTATTAAAGCTGTCAGAATTATATACCTTTTGGAGAACTGTCTAAAGCACTTGCAAGTATATGTAATGTATTAATTTAGTACTGTAATATTGTGGAAATTCACATGACAAGATAATGCTTGGCTGAATTTAAATGGAGTTCATTGTTTTATGTAGTTACTGTAGATAAAACTTGTATCAACACTTGTGAAGCCTATGCTACCAGTGGGTCTGAGACTTCTGAAATGGGCTGCTTTATTGGTTTATAATGTGACTGCAATGTAGACTTAGTTGTCAAATAGAAGGTTGTGGGAAGACTTGATATTCTGTTTCAGACTGCCTAAAATTTTTTCAGTTAGTATTCTACTGTACTGTGGCATTGTTTATTACAGCAAGAAGAGACAGACTGCCCACATCAATGCTTTTTTAATCATGTTGGCCACAACCAGTCCTGTGATCTGCTCTATAATGTGACTGCAATGTAGACTTAGTTGTCAAATAGAAGGTTGTGGGAAGACTTGATATTCTGTTTCAGACTGCCTAAAATTTTTTCAGTTAGTATTCTACTGTACTGTGGCATTGTTTATTACAGCAAGAAGAGACAGACTGCCCACATCAATGCTTTTTTAATCATGTTGGCCACAACCAGTCCTGTGATCTGCTCAACACAGCCATGATAGAGGTGATGGTTAAGTTTTTTGATCATCTGCATCATTGGCTGGCAGGTGTATTATATTTATACAATGTATTCTTTATCTTAAAGGAAACTGAGGAGAGCACTGAATGCTTTAAGACACCAAAAGTGACCAGACAGCTGCCACTAACAAAGGTTAAACTAAATTCTAAAACCCAAGAAGTAAACTTCTTGAATGTCACTGGGTGACTCGTTCATTCTTACAAATTGCACATGGTTATGGTCACCGAGATAGCTATGCAGGAGCTTTTTGTTTTGTGGTCTGTTAGGCCTATAACTGTTTTTGGTTTCCTAGGTGCTGGAGAGAACTCATACAGAAGAACGAAGAGTAGAAAGGGATATTCTTAAGGAAATGTTCCCTTATGAAGTATCAACACCTACAGGAATTAGGTATTACTAATGTTTATGGGGGGGTTATTTCTCAGTTCTTGTAAACCTATTTAAGCTGAGAAGCATCTTTTGATTATATTGCTGGATTTCTGAGAAACAGTTTTTGCACTCTGGCTCAATGACAGTTGAGATGATCACCTATCTTTTCTGTTCTACATACATGGTTTTGTTAGCCAAAACAGTCTCTTCTTTATTTAAATTGGGGGTGGGAGGACAGGATAGTACTGTAGCAGGAATTATTACTGGAACTTCTGGATGCTGGAGGTTAAATGGAAAGGGCTTCTCTGTGGTAATGGCTCACAATATTGAAGTTTTTGGCTAGATGCAGCTGCTTTAGGCCTGCTGTTAAATTAAGGAAAGATCTCCCAGCATAGGTTTGAGCTTTCTTTTTGAAAGCAAAAAAGAATTTTCACACACCCTATTTTTTTTTTCCTTTAAGTAGCAGTCCTGTTGTAGTCAAAGACTACTCTTAGCATGAATAAGCATGGCATTTAGGAAGGGCTATTACATTTTTCTTTGCAACTTTGTATTTAAACAAAAATTGAAACAACCCTCTGGATAATTAAGCAATTCACAAAACTTTGTCCTATTTAGAGAATATGAGAAAAAGTTTCCCTGTGTTAAGATGTGAAATCAGCTCCTGTGTTTCCAACATGTTAATTATAGCTTCAATTTAAACTGCAATTGCATAAAGTCTTACCATAAGGAGAATATATGGTACCAGTTACTACTACTGTGGCATATCTGCTCACCACTCAGCTTTGTTCTCTCTTGTTTTGAGGTTTATCAGTCTAGTTAAACCTATACCACTTTTTTTTAAATAAATCATGCACGTGTACTCCTTGTATATAAGGACTTGGCAACGTATGTGGGTTTTTTAGCCCTTACTGCTTTGTCTTCTGGCTCTGTGTATTGGCTTAGCCATCAGTAGATATTTTAATGGCCAGGGACAATCTTAGGTTTAGAAATCCCAGTGGGGCTGCATAAGTGATCGTTAAAGATGCAGACAGAGAGAGATACTTCCTGGAGTTTTACTGCCAGTTATGATCCATTGATTATGTGGATAGGGTGAAGTAAAGTGGCATTTGAGGTTTTTTAAGGGGTGTGTGTTTGAACACTGAACTAACTTTAAAAATAGTAATGATAGCCATGCTAGAGTTCAAGAGGCAGATGTTTCAGGTACTGCATTCACTAGAAATAATTTTTAGTTCTTCAATTATACTAGAATTTTCCTGTATATATTAGATTGCTCTTTTAAATATGCAATATTTTAATTTTTTTTTTTTAATTGACAGTGCCTAGCTGCCGTAGACCGATCAAAGGAGCTGCTAGCCGGCCTATAGAGCACAGTGACTTCAGAATGGAAGACAGTTTCTCTAAGTATGCTCCAAAATATGGTACCTCAACTGACATGAAGTCAGAGAAACCACCAACAAAAAAAGAACGCTCCATTCCCCTGTGGATAAAAATTCTTCTCGTTGTTGTTGTTTCGGTCTTCTTGGCTTTGGTTTATCAGTCTATGGAAACTAATCAAGGAAATCCTTTCTCTAAGTATACGAATACTGTCTCTGAGGCCAGTGCCAAATGAGTATCTTTCTGAAAGGCACACCTGATTTGATCTCCTGTTTTTAATTCTAGAGAACTCTTCTGCCCTCTTATCGGCTCAAGGACTTCTTACAAATAATGTGATTGGAACCTGATAAATTGGATAAATGAAGCAAGATAATATTAAATGGACATCGGTAACTTTCTGGACTTTGGACTAGTAGGAGATCACTTTGCCATAGGAGTAACATTTTTTTAGATCTTTGAACTTTTTGTAGGCTTTATTTTTTTAATGTGGACATCCTTTAAATTCGTTTTTGAGAAACTGTATATTTGTTTTTGCAAGAACTTGGAAGCTGAGAAGGGCAAAAATGTAGTAAAATGTGAAGCTGTGTTTTTAAAACTTTTCCTTTGTACAGAAAAGAAGTTGTACTTTGTCTCTATAGATTATTGTGGAGGAGGATTTTAACACAGGTGATAAAGGGAAATGCATTTTTGTATGCATTTTTTTCAGTAACAATGTAACTGAATTTGATCTTTTAGGATGTAGGGAGAGTACGACAACCTTTTCTGTAGATTACTGTAACTTTTTAGTAAATGTAACTGTAAACCTGTTTGCATTTCTGTAAAAGTCTTAGTATCATATTAGTAACTCCGTTTAAGCGTAACATCATTTAAATGTATCCCTTCATTTTAGTGCTTACAGTGTTGTAGGAGCTGAATACAAATCTAATTGGCAAGAGATGTCTTAGAGAAACTTATTTATTAGTAATATGTGTGGAAAATAAAAATTGCATCAATATAATTTGCAACTAAAATACTTTTTTGGGTCAAGGTTGTTATCTGAAGTAGTCTAAATTCTGACTTCAGCAGTGGTCTTTTTTCTTCTTTTTAAAAAAAGCGAGGTCTTTCCAATACAGCTTTCTGTGATTATCTTTGAATATTCATGTAGAGAAATATTCTCAAAGCGTGAAAATTCCATATGAAGTTTTATTCTTGTATGAAGAGGGCATTGCTGCATTTTCTGCTACAGTTTCATCTTCTAAGGTGAGATTTACTACTTTCATGCGGTTGAATATTTTTCTCAGTGGAAGCATGCTGAAACACTCTATATTGTGTAACTTAGTTGAGCAGGCAGCTGACTTCACTAGTACCAATGGAGAGTGATAAGCAACAATTTTTTTAAAGTGAATGTATACATTTTGGTGTGCTTAAATCTGCAGCATACAGATGTTCAGTCTTATTGCTTGGTACAAAATCGCAATAAATCATACTACTTATTCTTAAAGTGCTACTTATAAAAAGCTGCGAACATTAGTTAATAGTCAATATCTTTTTACTCTAGGTACAGTTATTGTGCAGACTATAGCTATGGGAAGCTTTACTTTCTGAATAATTTAGGACAAACATGGTAATTTGTAGCAAAGCAATAGTGTGTTTTTTTTCCTGTTAAGATTAATTTTTTTCCATTTAATCTGCTTTTTTGAGTACTCCAAATAGCTAAACTTGTGTCCATACTATAGAAAATTGTAACAGAAGACATTCACTTTTGGTGTCAAAATGCGGAAAAATAAAAATGATTTTAATGTGTGTGGATTTTCCTTATCAAAATAAATGCATTGCTGAAAAGCAGCAAAAGCAAGACAACTGATGTATCAGTGGTGTCATTTTGTGCTGCTACAGTCTTCCATGTTTAAAAAAAAAAAAAAAACTCTGATAGCAAAACCAGAGCAGTTCATGTCAACACTTGGTGGGAGGAATATTCATCATACTTGCACTATAATAAGTTTTACACCATAATCCTTTAGGCTATGTTAGGCCTTTAATTTGGATGGGAGGAGAAGCTAGTCTTCATTTGCTTTTCAATGCTTAAGGAACTTCCTTTTCACTTTAAATTATCTTTCGCCCCACTTTGCTATATGTTTTAGTGTGAAATACATCTTTCTGTTCTAGTTACGTGAATTACTTTCAGTTGACCTCCTTCAGGGATACTATTAGCATCATAAAAAAAAAAAAACAAACCCAAAACAAACAAACCCCAAACTGAACTGCAATGCAATTAAATGTCATCATTCTTTCATTTATGCACTGTTTTGGAGAATCCTTTCAACTTCAGTGTTACTTCACAGAAGGTAAAGACTTTTCTACGTAAGTCCTCAAAGTGACCTACATGTAGCTCAGTTGTAGTTGGAAGACAATGCATTTTCAAAAAATGAATGAGCTTCTTAACTTGAGGCATTTAATGGTGTGAGACAGCCCTGAGAATAATCTCTTCCTTCTTTATTCCCTTTCTTCCTTCCTCCCCCAGCCCCAAATATGGTTTTACCAGCATTCCTAAAGCTATTCATGTTATTCTAAGAGTAACACAGTAGTAATAGTGCTACTAGCTGAATAGTTGCATGTGCTGAAAGCCTTCTGAATACTGCTGTGTAAGTTACACTGAAGTATGCTGTAGTCGTATCAAAGTGCTGAAGCGATAGGAACTGGTTTTTGTGTTGTGGGTTGTTTTTTAATAATCTCACTTTTGTTCTGTTAGCTTATCTTGGCTTTGAGAGAGAGCCAGGTTAGTCTTTCAGAACCAATCACAAAATAGAGCAATTTCATGGACTGATATTAGCATCCAAATTCCAGTTGCAAAAATTAGTTGAGTTCTGACATAGTAAATACTGCATAAGTCACTTTTAGGGCAAGGGCTGCAAAAAGTCTGGAAAAAGGCCTGTGTAAGTTAATAGACATGACAACATCTTTTGGTTTTGGTGGGTTTTGTTCTCATGATTGGTCATACTGCTTAGAACGCTGCACTGAAAACATGGCAGGTCTTGATTTTCCTGTCTGAATTAGAGCTTTCTAACACAGAGCTTGCACTTTTCCCTTTTAATTGTGTGCTAATCTTTTAATGTGAACCCAGTCTCAGGAGTCTGGTATCCAGCTGCGAATCACTGGAGGGTATCACTTGCAGTGTTGAGACTTAATTTTATGGCACCTGATCCATGGTAAGGCTATGAGAGCTTACCTAGTGTCTGAGACAAGAAACTCTCAAGGACGGTCTTAAATTTAAATTCTGTGTGTGTTTTGAAACTTTGATTTGTATTTAAGTAGGAAACAGTGTGAAGGAACTTTTTCTTCTCCAAGTTTACTTGCTAGCAGTATGCTCAGTACTGCTGTAAAGAATACTTTCAGGTCTCTCCTAGGCTTGATCTATGTGTGTTTTGGTTTGTGTTTCTTGTGGCACAACTTACGAAAATCTTTATGGTATTAAAATCCTCAGTTCCTGCTAACTACCTTCTCAGATGGCTCTGTGGACAAAATATCCTTAAAAAAAAAAAAAAAGTGTTAACTAGTTTGTGCAGAGTTAAATTGGAAAAGCTGAGTACAAAAAGAATGCCTTTAAATAATGGCATGGTGTGGCATGTCTTGTGCATGGTATTTTTGTCTTGCTTTGATATGGCTGAAGTTGCACATTGGGCTGAAAAGCTTTAAAAAAAAATATTTAAAAAGCTTCATCTGACATCAAAATAGGTACAGGGGTGGGTTGTGATAAATAATTTTAAATCTTGTGTTTACAAACTTAGGCGTTTCAGCATACCCTTCATTGCCTGTTAATATACTTTTACTGCATGTTTGGTAAATCTACCTATGTTTGTCTAAAACTTCCCTATGACTCTTGCTTTTCTTTTTCCATAGGGAGTATACCGGGCTGCTTTGCACCACTGCAACAGCAAGCTGCAGCAAGCTACAACAGATGTATGCATACCTACATGTGTTCATACAGCATAGGGTCTACAAGTTAATTCAACTTGTCCAGTAGTCCTAAGGTGGCATATTTGCTTATAAGTACTATGTATATATTGATATCTAAAAGAATAATTCCTCAGATCTTCTGGCCCACCTCACTTTGAAATTCTTTGTCTGCATTGGTAGTTTGTGGTGAAAAAGTGTATCTGCATTGCCTTCTTTATTTGTTATTTGGGGGGGGGAAAAGTGATGTTTTATGAAGGAAAAACATGTAATTCTGGGGAGAATTTAGATTAGAAAAGATTATCGGACGAGGGCATTTATGGCAGTGACTAATAAGAATAGGAGAGGTTTCACTGCTTCCTGTGTTCAGAGGATGTGACTGCTGTAGTTCGACCTAGCTAGTTTGGATCCTCTTGAAGGAGATGCTGCAGTGTTAAGGCTTCCCTTGGGCTGTGAAACCTACTTACGGCTTGCACTGATCTGTTACTGATTCTCTAGAATCACAGTCTAGTAGTTCTGGCGTTGATACAATGAATGAGTACGTAAAATACATGCTTACAACAGGAGCAGATGCTACTTGTGCTAACCTGATTAACAAAGGTGTGGATGGTTGTTTCACTATCTCGTCGTATATCTTTTAAAACCATTAAGTTACCTGGAGAACAAGCTTGTAAGAGCTTTGATTTTTACTTACAGGCTTTGCCAAAATGTTAGAATTGTGAAAAGTTATTATAAGATGGGAACTAGTCTAGCAATTTCTTGACTATATGCTGCTTGCAGGCGGGAAGGGATGGAGGGGGTATGTGGTGGGTGTTAATAGCAGAAGGAGAGATGTAATTAGGAAGACTTTGGAGTTGCCAAACTGATGCTTTCTTAAACTCCCAAAATTTGAAAAGCTACTGATTAAAAAGATGGATTTAATTTACAATAGCTCTTTTTACTGCGAATGACAGAGGTGGACACCAAAAGGTAACGTCTTTCAAGTCTTCATCTGTGACTACCTTCAGTGTGTGTCAGAAATCAGATTAATCTAGATGGTTCGAATTACAGGCTATTGCTGTTTTATTCTTTCACATCTGGGAAAAGTTGAAGAGATTTTCTATGTAAAATGATATGCACTCAGCAGGAACATATTATCCCTGTATTTTCACGGGGATATGTTAGACTCTGCTGTTTAATACTACTTGTTAATAGTACAGCTGTTAGAAGTTAATTGTCAGCTAAAACCAAAGAAACAGATTGTTCCACAGACTGTAACTCTAAGTGTCAGTACTAGTTGTGCACACAAATTGCCATTAGATGTATATAAATATAGTCACATGTTCATCCTTTGTAATTGGAAGGAGCAGAGGTTTTCTGTATGTTAAAAATCAGAAAAGTCTGCAAGAATTACAATCATTTATATGTAAATTCAAGATAAGAGCCCAAGTCTCAATCACGTTTAGAGGCTATTAGCTAATTCAAGACAAGTATCGGTGTTTGGCATTTAGATAAAACATTGCTAGCAACAATTGTTCAGATGCAAGTTTGTAGAGCAGAACAAGTGATGGCAGAATGAACAGTTCTGGCCTGTCTTCCTTGCTGAAGATGAAGTGAAGTGAACAGCGCTTCAGGCTCTCGGATGGTTGCTAAACGAAGTATTTAAAGAATGCAAGTTTCAGCTGACCGTTTTCCTACTCGGCAGCTGGAGTCTTGTTTACTCAGGAGGGACTTAGCCAACCTAGACTTCTGTGACAGTGCTATTAGGCATGTGTCATTTTTGCCTGTGTATGACAGTCCGCCTGGATCAACTTTGTTGTGAAATACAGCAACTAGAGCCAAGCCCTAGGGTTGGTGTAGCAGGTCATCCTCCAGGGAGGTTCGACAGGAGCCGCTGAGCTGACCGAAGGGGTGTTTCTTCGGCGTGGTGGTGCAGGTGTGCTATCAGCTGCATTATGGCTCCGTGCCCAGAAGTAATACCTGGGATATTCAGTATGTGCCTTCTGCGCTGCTGTCTTACGTGCTTATGTTGTTATGGAGCACTATAATGGAAGGGATATGATGAAGATGATGAAAACTTGCAGTTCTTGCCTCTTCTGTAACTGGAGAGCTGAACTGTGCTGCGCCAGTTTTGTACTATGTAAATTGACTGAGTGAAATTGCACTGTATTAGAAAAGGCATAGTTTTAAGGTAGTTAAGGCCAAGCATGGGTGCTGTGTTAAATAACATTCTACTTGTGACAAACCAGTAACTGGCAATTCTTGTGTAAGGGGCTGCAGCCGTTGTAGCATAGGCCGTGTCAAGCTGCCTTGCAAGCTTGTCCTCCAAAGGTGACGTGCAGCTGCAGAGGCTGCAGCCCGCGCATTTGGTGGCCTACCTCCTGACCACGCGTGGTCTTGCGCTGCGGTAGGAGCCTGCTGATGGGGGGTGAACCTTTTTGTTAAGAGGGCAGAGTCTTGTACCAGACTGTGGAGAGACAGCATTGCTAGATGCTGGTAAACAGAACTGGAATCTGGGACGATACGGAGGACTTCTTTAAACTCCTCTTAAAAACTGGCTGTGATTCAACGTACAGGTGCTGCAGGGCGCGAATCAAGGCTAGCCTGCCGCTGCCAGAAGCAGGCTGCTGCCACGGGGGTAAGGTGCGTGTGGAGCAGGAGCGCCTCTGGTTTGACATTGCCCGGGTAACACCGCTGCCCGAAGGCTGGAAGGAAGGACGGGGACTCACTGGCAAGCACCCAGTAAGAAGGAAGGACGGGAAGCGCAGGCGCAGGGTTGAACGCAGGGAGGGTGCCGTGGCGCACCCCTGACACCCCGAGAAGAACCGTCTCCGGGCCGGCGGGCCTTCAGCCAG
>NW_008795572.1:38467-62833 GCF_000699145.1 Aptenodytes forsteri
AGCGGGAGGGAGGGGTCGCGGCGGAGGCGAGGGCTGCGGGCGGTGGAGGCGCCGGTGCCCGCGCTGCCTCCGCTGGTGCGGGCCTGTGCCCGTCGGGGTGGCGGAGGGAAGGTTAGCGCTCAGCGGGGCTCGGCCGGGCCGGGGAGGAGCTGGCGCTGGGCCTATGCGCCCGCTTGGAGGACGAGGAAGGGCACGGGCGGGGGAGGCGCTGGCAGCCTCTTCCGCTCCCCGTGCGGTGTGTGCTGAGTGGCAGCAAGGATCCGGTGCAGGAAGGGCACAGGAGGGTTCTAGTTCAGGGTAATTACAGAGACCCCCGATGGAGTCTGTCTTGGGGGTAAGAGAGTGCTTTTTCTGGCTCTGCTGGGCCTGCAGCCTCGGGAACTGAGGCTGTAGGCCCGTATTTATTTCTTCCGTGGTGAAGAGCGGCATGTGAATCTGGATGGATTTGAAAGACACTCTCTCCCATCCTTTTGTCTCTTTTTTTTTTTTTTTTTCCCCGGCTTTATACATTCACAGCTGGACATGTGACCATCCAGACACATTAGAGATTCCTGCAGCTGTTCTGGTTTTCTTTTTTTTTCTTCTTTGTAGTTGTGGGTCATACACCAGGTAGCTCTGCTGTCTAAGTGATGTAGTGATGCATTTTAGATTTAAGTGCAAGTGCTTTCTGTATGTTTCCTGATCACTGTCATGACTTCCAAAAGTCAGACCTTGGTGATACTCCTAATAGTGGATGTAGACATTGAAATTCTAATTCTTTTAATACTTTAAAAAAAAAAGTAGTGCTTTCAGCAAGATACCTCTCCTGAAGTACTATGATTATTGAAGTATGTTAGTGCTCTTGTATGGACATTCATGTAATATGTGAAAGAGACAGACTTGGGTGTTGGACTTTATTAAGTTTTCAAGAAAGTACTTCTGGCTTTCAGTGTAGTAATCTTGTTGCTAGCTAACTAAAGCCCTAAATTGCTCTTCGGTATGCTAAATATATTCAGTAGGTGCACTTATTTCTTAAAAGCATTATGTTTAATCTTCATCCAGTTTGTAGGCAGATGCAGTCAAAGGTGACCAGAGTTTTCTAGTCTTTGTAGTCTTTTCTGCTGTGTTCATTATTTCACGTACCAGTTGGTTCTCTGGCCTTTGTGTTGGGAGAGTAACACGTTGCAGAAGATATCTGAGCTTATGCAAGGTCATACAAAGTCAGTACAAACCACAAGACTTTTTGAGTTCAGCTCAGGGCATTAACCATAACACAGCTCAGAGACAAAGTGTTTTATGATCAGCTCTTGGAATTTGTCCTTGTTAACGTGTCAGATCAGAAGCAAAGAAATGAAATAGTTATGATGTAGCTGTTTTAACAGAGTAGACATGTTTTTGTGCTGTATATTTATATTTGAGTAGCTTCAGGGTGTTTGTCTTAAATCAGTGTCTAGGTATGTTAAAATAACTTTATTGCCCTCTGTACTACATGTTTAGTTGGTTCTCTTTTTCAGGTAACAGTTTTTAGGAAATTTGACTCTACTTCTGAAATAGAAAGTCTGGTATCTACTATGGCTTTTTTCCTAATACTGCTACACAACTGCAAACTTAGGTACCTCTAAAGAGCTCAAGCCTAATTGATACTGGCTTACTTTTCTTAATTACTGTTTTTGAACACCTAGCTGACAGGTCAGTCTGAATACCATTGTAATAAAACAGATACATAAAATTCTACTTTTCTGTGGCTTCCACAAATGTCTGTCTCTGTCATTTGAGGAGTATGACTTCTAACAGTAAATTGTTGTGAAAAAGGTAGTGTGAACAAACACTTCTGGTATCTGGGCAGCATGGTAACTACTGCAGTACTGTTGTGCTGCAGGCCAAAGATGCAGTTAGACAGAGCTGCCCCATAATACAGACCCAGAGACTGTTCTGTGATGACACCTGCATAGAAAGTCTTGTTTGTGTTTGTTTATCCAGTCATTCTGGCAAGTTGTAAATGCAATATTACTGCTGTCTGCAAATCTGCTAGCATAACCAAACTATTCAGAGGTACGTGTAAGTCCCAGACCAGCATATTTACAGTCTTGAGCAGTATCTCAATTAAAAAAATTCTCATAGGTTATGCATTGTTCTGACTGTTAACTGATTCCTCGCTTTAAGTTTAGGGCTTAATATGGTGTCTATGATTTGGTATTTGTTATTTTAGAATAAAGAAAAAATGACATTTTTATTGTCTTGGTGATTAATTTTGAAGAGTAAGGTGAGAAATGTGAATATAAAAAGTGGTGTAAAATCTGGAACGTTTTGTGGAAGAAGTTCCCTTATAATAGTGAAGTTATGAGCTGGATAAGCCTGCTAGTGTTAACTGGTGCTCTGTAGATGTTGTTGAATGTAATTGTAAATTTTTGTTGATGTTCATAAAGGAATTTATTTCAGAAGCAAAAAGACAGGGCGAAGAAGCTCTGAATAAGATAGGTTTTTGCCATCTTTTGATTTTCATTAGTGTTTCTCTGGAGATAGTTCTTATTAAGTTGGTGTAACACTTTAGTGTCTCTTCCGTTATATTGGAGTAACACCGCTAGATCTAATAGCAAAAGAATCTAGATTATCCCTTTCTACTCTGGGGAATATTTTCTATATAGTGTATTGTTTTCTATATGCTTATTCAGTATATTAGTTTTACTTCTGCTTATATATTTAAAATGCTAAGCATAGTAGCAGAACTGTGCTGCTACCTTATGCTTAATTTGTACTGTTAATTGTAAACTTAAGTGTTTTCTGGTTGCACGTAATCATACCCTCTGTAGCTTCCTCAAAAATGGAAGAGGGAAACTGATTCTTGTTTTTCAGCTCCAGTAACTTTGCTCTATTGGAATTTGTGAAAATAACTTGCTCTTTTAAGACTGGATGGTTTTATACAGAGTACTGTATGGAACAGTGCAAATGAAATATCCCTTGATTAAATGTGATCTGAAAGAGTCTTTAACGAACTTTGTTCATGAGCATTGAATGTGATGATTAATTTAATAAAATTCTGCAATTTCATTAAACAGAAGCTGTATGAATTCCTTGATTAAATGTGATCTGAAAGAGTCTTTAACGAACTTTGTTCATGAGCATTGAATGTGATGATTAATTTAATAAAATTCTGCAATTTCATTAAACAGAAGCTGTATAAATCTGAGATTCTGTATTTGAAAGAAAGTAAAAATCTGTATAAAGAATCTGAAAAAGATCTGAAAATATATCTGTATAAAGAAAAATCCAACGCTTTTTGATCTCAATGATCTTGTAGATCTGTATGGTCTCTACTTAAATACAGAAGTTGCACTATCGCAGAATATTGAACCAAAGAAGCTTTGTCTCCAGAATACAAGGGAGGCACTCTGTTTGCTTAATTCCCTGATACAAGAAAACGTTGGATATTGCAACATCAAGTCATAATTTCTACTAGCAGCTTCTGGGATTAATTTCTATGGTTTAAATGTGCTGTGAGCTAAAACTTGACTTTCTTCCCTTGCTTTTTTTAAAGGAACAAACTCAATTTGGAAGGCCTAGAGTCAAGTCTTGTCAGTCCAAAAGGTGTTAATTTAAAGCAATGGGATTATTTTTGAGTGTAACACTACAGTTGGGGAATACAGCATGGGAGATTATTTAAGTTTAATACTTTTGAGAAGGTAGTGCTCAGCCAATTTTGTTTCTTTTCTGATCTTTGTTAGTATTTATGATTGATCATATATATGTAATTTTTTTTCCAATTAACTAGAATACAGCTGTGCATATGGCTCAGGCAGATTCTTTATGCTTTGTGGCCTTGGTGGGATTATTAGCTGTGGAACAACACATACAGCACTGGTTCCTCTAGACCTGGTTAAATGCAGAATACAGGTTTGTTCTGCATGTTGGTATGTGGTGATATTGACAAAGCATGTTTAGTGTGGTATAATTAATCTACTAATGAATTGGAGGCATAAACTATCCCTTGGACATCATAGTCCAACAGTGCATGGAGTTTATGTAAAAGCATGGTGTGTCTTTATTTTTTGCTGCAGAATACAGTTGTGAATATGGCTCGCTCAAGTTTTATGCTCTCTGTGGCGTTGGTGGGGTCCTAAGTTGTGGCCTGACACACACTGCTGTTGTACCTCTGGATTTAGTGAAATGTCGTATGCAGGTTTGTATTAACTTAAACATTTATTAAACTTTTTCTCTATGTAGCCAGCATATTAAGAGTTACAGTAGGAACACAATCTTTTCTGGATGACAGGAAGTGAGTAAACTTGAATGCTACTGTATCAAGTCTACTGCTGTGAGACTAACAAAATACCACTTTCAAGAGAAGCAGAGGCATTTAGGCTAATCTGGATGAATTATTTTTGACTATAATTAAGGCACGTTTAACTTGACTATATTTGCTAAAAGGCACCCACCACAATGTTACTCTTTGCTGTCTGGTAGGCTGTCTAGCACTATTCGTGTGCTTTTGGAGGAAGGAAATAGTATCTTTGGTGTTTTGAAGATCTACGGTTTTTAGCCTGGAGTGACATGCATGTATAATTTGATCCATTAACATTGTGGATATCAATGCATGGCTTATGGATTAGATAGTTTCTAATGATGGGTAAAACCTGAAATGGTATTGGTAAGGCTGTCAGTGCTTGTGGCTAGTTTCCCTGAAGTGGTTCTTGATTGAACTGAAAGGATTGTCGTCACATTGCACTTAATTTGTGATACCAGCTTCCGCATTAAAATCATCTAGTGAACAGCCATGGATAAAAACATACTAATGGATTTATTCAGGCAAACCTGTGCCTCAAGAATGAAGCAAATTAAAGCACACTTTGAAATTTCTGGAAATAAAGTAGCTAACGACTTCTCTGTTGCCTAGGCTGATGCTGATTATAAAAGTGGAGATTTTGTAATGATAGAACTCCTGAAATTAGGAGGGAACTACTAATTAGTCAGACCTACTAGTCACGCCAGGAGTACTGCATGTGATATTCTTTAAAATTGTGTTCTTCTGGAAGGCCTTTATTTAGCATTCTTTACATGAGAGGCTTTTTCGCATACTTGAGAACACTTGACAAGTCTCAAACTTGAAATTCTGGTCTTAAACTAGTAATTCTGTAACATCAGGCAGACACAGGGTGCATCAAATGAGGGCAACATGCTGCTTTCTACAAAATTTGCATTGACACCAGGCTAATAGTGTAGGAATTCCCTATTTCTACTAGTAGGGAATAGCTGTAGCTGAGTATGTGTTTTATTTCTGAAAATGTATCTTAAGTGCAGTTTTCTATTGTTATGGACTTCAAAATCCAGTATTGGTAACTTGACTACCCGTGCCTAAGGGTGAGTTTCCTGGGAAGGAGACTGATGATGGGTAAAGAGGATGTAGCATCTCAAACAGTTCTTGAATCTGATTGCAAATTGGGTTAATGGGCAGAAGGCCTGAGAGCTATACAATTATGCATATACAACTGGGAGCAAGGCCTCGTACTTCCCAGGCTTCAATTGCTTGGTAGGTATGTTTGGCTTGGGCTGCCAGTCCTGGACTCCCTACGTGATGAGGGTGGTGATACTTCCCCTTCCTTCTCCAGCACTTAGAGGAAGGTGCAAAAGGAGGGTTCCATGTGGATTCCAGGTGTGACCTTGTAAAACCTGTCAGCATTTATCTCTTTACAGATCCAGTACAGAGCATGTTACTAATCCTTCCTAGATTGTCCAGGAAGAAACCCGTTGCCTGACCTCTGATGTCTTTTTAAGAAGAGGTCACCTTTTACATAGGCGATAATTAAGCATGGTTCTGACATGAACATAGTCTCATTTTACAATGCCCAGTTAAATAGTCAATCTTCTGAAGTTCTGAATCTTCTAAAATTGACGTGTTTAGGTGAACTAGTTCTCAAGTAGGTTGTTTGCCAGACTGCAAGACAAAATATCAGTCACTGCAGGTTGGCATGCATGTCCCATAGCTCTTTCTGAAAGCTTTGGTTGACTTCTAATTTGATATCTTCCTTCTTATCCCTCTGAGGAAATGTTGGATGATGTCAAATATGAAAAGTAACAGTGTGATGTGACTTAAAATTTGTCAGAATGACCTGTTTAAGAATTTCTGTTAAATGGTTTCCTTTCACATGAAAAAAAATTATTCAAGTTGGTCTTTTTTTAATTTCTGGTAAGTTATTAATGAAATCTCACTCAAAGTTTTATGTGCAGGAAATATTTTGTATGTAGCCTTCACTGTGAAGTCGAAGTACAAGTGTAGAAGTTCTTGAGTACTCTTTGATCTGCTTTGCTCCATCTGTCTTAGTCTGACTGTGTGGAGGGATCAGACTAACAGTTGACAAATAACCTTTTCTGATTAAGAATCAGGTGAATTGTCAGGTTTGGTTTGTGGCGACGCTTGAGTGTACATAGGTGTGATGTGTAGAGTGGATGAGATTGCTGACGGAAGCTGTCAAATTTTTAAAGAATCTGATCTAAACATAATTATACCAGTATACTACTGACAGTGTTAGAATAGTGATTTCAGTAAATCTTTTCAATACAGAAAGTCGCACTGTTGATTTGGAGAATAAAATGTAAAGCAAAATTCAGACAGTTTGGTGGTTTTCCTGAGTATTGAGGAATATACTGGCTGTTAAAATAAGTTAGGATTTGAGACTAGCAAGTAACCATTACAGTTATATTAGTGTAACCTCGTGGTGAGTACTTCATCTGTCCAGGGAACCTTTAGGAAGCCAGCTGTATGAGGAATTTAAGAATTCTACATTTCGGATCAGGGTGTGAGAAGGGAAGTAGTAAGCTATATCAAGCGATTAACTACTTGTTCTGTTTAGGTTGATCCACAAAAATACAAGAGCATCTTCAATGGATTTTCAGTGACAGTCAAAGAAGATGGCGTTCGTGGCTTGGCTAAGGGATGGGCTCCAACCTTTATTGGATATTCCATGCAGGGGCTTTGTAAATTTGGTTTCTATGAAGTTTTCAAAATCCTATATGGCAACATGCTGGGAGAGGTAAGCCTTAAGTGGTTTATATGAGGCTATATATCTGCAACATAATAGCATTAGTAGCACAGAGTAATCACAAAAGCGTGATTCATTAATAAAAACGTGTGTTTAAATTCATTTCAGGAAAACGCATATTTGTGGCGTACTTCGCTATATTTAGCTGCATCTGCCAGTGCAGAGTTTTTTGCCGACATTGCTCTGGCTCCAATGGAAGCTGCTAAAGTTCGTATTCAGACACAGCCTGGATATGCTAACACTCTGCGGCAGGCTGTGCCTAAAATGTTTGCAGAAGAAGGCATCTGGGCGTAAGTATCTCTTGATTTTATTCGTTATTTTTATTCAGGTTCTTGATGTTGAATATTTTTTCCTAATGAAAGACTGTTGCTAAAACTAATTGTGGCTTTAGCTTATAATACTTTTTGGTCTTTGTATTTCAAGCTAACAACTTAACATACTTCAAGGAATCTGCTGAACTGGCTGTTAATCCCACATGCTCCTTAGATCCATCTTTGTGAGTATCTTTGTGCTGAGTTCTGCTGGATAACTTCAGTTTCTAGCAGTTCCAGTCAGAGATATTCAGCAACTTTTTGGTTGTACAGTCAAAGATGCTTGAGTCATTGGCATGTAAGAGTAATATAACTGCATGTTAGCTTTCTGTTCTGATAGAAGTGGCTGTAAATATACAAGTCATTTATCACTATCGGGACTTGGCTGGTATGCAGACATGAGCCTTACTGCACTTGTAGCATCAGTACAGCATTACTGTAGTGTACTGTAATCTGAAAAGTGACTACAAAAACAGCTGTGCAGCATAGGGATCAGGTAAATTCTAATTTGTGTTGCTGTTTTAAGTTAGTACTCGGGAACTAATAAAAGTTAAATTTCTGTTCTGTAGGTATTGAGACACTTAAGCCTTACAGTGTCAGTATTTAGAAGTTGTATTCCGATAGCAACAATAAGCTAACTATTTTTTTTTTTCAAATTAGAAATGTCCTTTAAATACTGGAGAAAATGAAACTGAGTTTGTCTCTTCTTTGGTTAAGTTTCTATAAAGGTGTTGCTCCACTATGGATGAGACAGATTCCATACACAATGATGAAATTTGCCTGCTTTGAACGTACTGTTGAAGCTCTCTACAAGTACGTCGTTCCCAAGCCACGAAGTGAATGTACAAAAGGAGAACAGCTGGTAGTCACATTTATTGCAGGCTATATTGGTAAGGAATCTTTAAGTCCTACACTTCATTAATGGACTACCGCAACTCTAGAAGCCTATCCCTTTTCAGAATATCAAATTGATGTAACTAGAATGGGAGAATTTACTTTAAAATGTGCAGGGGAAAAAACTATATTCAATATGTAAGTGGAAAATGGGTCTTCAGTAGGACGATACTCTTAATTGTTCCTGTGTATTACCAATGTTAATGTCCAAGTTTAGAAACTGCAGCTGATTTAAGTGAAAAATCTTGCATCTTTGCTAGACTGGGGGGAGGTTGAAGGAAGGGGAGAGAAATCTGGATGGAAGGGGGATTTTCAGTATCCAAAGATTCAGAAGGAGTTTTGTTTTAGCAGAAGAGGTGCTGCAAGAGCAGAACCGAGGTGTTGTCTAATATTCATGTCACATTATAAGTATGTACCTGCTGTCCTTTTAGGATACCAGGAGGCTTGACATAACTTCTGTGCAATTTATTAGAAGGTGTGGTTTCAGTTGGTTGTACTTAATGTACACAGTAATGGTACAGCTAAAACACCACAGAACTAATGTCAAATTATTCTTTCAGCTGGTGTGTTCTGTGCAATTGTTTCCCATCCTGCTGACTCCGTGGTGTCTGTGTTGAACAAAGAAAAGGGCAGTTCTGCTTCACAGGTTCTTATGAGGCTTGGATTCAAAGGTACATTCTTATTTCATGTATTTTGGATCGAGTGTTTGTGGTGTTTTGGGGAGGATTTCTTTTTTTCTGGCTTCTTGTGCTACTCATGCTTTATGTTTTGCTCTATAGGTGTATGGAAAGGTCTGTTTGCTCGTATCATTATGATTGGTACCCTGACTGCACTGCAGTGGTTCATCTATGATTCTGTGAAGGTTTATTTCAGACTTCCTCGTCCGCCTCCACCTGAAATGCCAGAATCTCTGAAGAAGAAGCTTGGTCTAACTGAATAGACAACTCATGGACTGACTATGCTGGCTGTCCCAGTGATGAGTTTCATGAAACTTTTATATATTTGACTATGTAGAAAACAAACTCTATATGATGTCATTATTGGCTGTGCCCTCAGCCTGCATGAGGGTTTCAATTCTACCACTGTCATTGCCTGAAATAAATGAGAAATAGTGCTTAGCGTCTGTTTACTACTGCATATGTAAGCTTCATTTCATAGCAGCAAATACCTCAAATACTCCCCACCCCGCCAATAATAAAAAAATTAACCTGTCCTACACTTTAGGAACTAGAAAATTATGAAACAATTGTAACAAAACCAGACTTTCACTGTTTCCAGAGAAGTGCCAAGGACCTATCCTTGCAGAACTGCAGACACTAACTGCAGTTCTATGCACTTTGAGTCCACTGTTTTATTTGCCTACAATAAGCTGTTACTGTAGAATAGCTAACTCCTGAATGGCTGAGGTGAGACTGCAGTCTGATAGGGCACCCTGCTCGTAGTATCGGTGTTCTCCACAGAGATAAAAGGAACCTTATATACGTAATAGAGCCGTTTCTGCTTTGGGTGGTCATCCCAACGTAACTAACTTACGCTTATGTGACTAATTTCTGCTTCTGTTGGCTTTGAACTGCACCAAAGAATTCAGTCCTTTTGGTTGTACTGTGGAATTAAACAGTAGCTGCTACTTTTAACAAAAGAAAAGCTGATGTTAATAAAGATTCTCAAAAGATACCCGACCACTAAAAGCTTACTACAGCTTTACAGTAAAATAAAAATGGCTTGCCTCTTACTGTGGAGTTTGACAAACTTGCCAGCTTTTCCCTAGTTTGTTTTTGGTTTTTGTTTTCTGAATTAGTTTAACTGTAATGCTGAGTTTTGGTTGAACCATGCACTTCTGCAGTGCAAGAAGCCGTACTTTTTTTTTTTTGGACCTTACTTGATGTGAAGAGAAAAATCTAGTCTCCTAGGCATAGAAGAGGAGACACACACAATGTTTTTGTTAAGGCAAAGAATTTGGTTTTTTCAGTCTTTTACAGAAAGATAAGCATGCTGCCTTCAGTGTTTTGCCTGTTCAAGAAACCCACAGTTGATAATCGCATTGAGAAAAATCCAGAAAATGCCTAATAGGATATAAAGGCTTCACCGTATCCACTACTACTTTGTTAAGAGCTGGAGCATAAGTGTCTGTGCAAAACTGTTTGGATGTGCTGCCTTTCAGCATGTGAGCTGATGATGCCGAACTTGGCTTGGCATTCACGTATGTTGTACTGCTCCTTCCTCCTTACTTGTGTCCTTTAGAGTCAAAAGGACAATTAAAGCAGGCGCCATTGGAGTAGCATAAATATACTGACTGCTGCATCTTGCTGGAGTCTGATGTTCCTGCTACCAATTTACATAGCGCTGAGCTTCTCACCCCCTGGGAAAACCCTCCGCATTCCGAGATTTTTGGATGGTTGTGCTAAACAAGCTGAGCCTTATTTTGAGTTGCCGCCTTTTCAAAACATGGAGTAAAATCTAAAACTGCTCTGTTTCCCTGTCACCGTGACACTAAACACATTCTTAGAGCGGTTGGTATCTTAACTGCGTTATACAGCAAAGTCAAATTCCGTAAGTGTAAATAAAGCATTTGTACAAGTACTTTGGTGTTGAATTAAATATATTTCATGATATAAGTATGTACATCTTGTTGCCCCATCGTGAGTGGGAAGCTTTGAAATTATTTAATGAATCATTAAATGCTCCTAAGAGCTTCCTTGGAGAAGAGCATTAACTATGACTTGATCTTGTATCAAGACCACTGATGTTACATCAGCTATTGAAGTTAACTTTTGTATGTGGTTCAACTTGTTAGAAAAAGTAGTGTCACTTTTGTGTACTGAATATCATAGTTTCTTTAAAGGTGCACTTTAACTCAGTAGACTTTGTTTGCTGGAAAACATCTCGAGTTCCTTCTAATCCTGGGAAAGTGAAGCGCTTTTGCCAACTTTTAAGGCTGGCAGAAGAATGAGACAAACTTGGCGTGTGCAGTGAGGTAGCCCGATTGTCAAGTAATCCAATGATAAGCTAAATTTCTCAAGGCTGTTTCTTGTCATTCTGTGTGTGGAGCAAAATCACGCAATTTTTCTCTAGAATTGGGTCACCTTTGTGCAGCGGTTTTAAATGTGTGCAGTAAGTAATAAGAGAATCTTAAATCCATTTTCTTACTGCTCAAGGGTAGACCTGAAACTATCTTAAAGATGCTCGGATAACTTTATTGAGGTAAATCTGGGATAAGACTACAAGGGGCAGCTAGCTGTTCTGTTCTTTTGTAAC
Source organism: Aptenodytes forsteri (assembly GCF_000699145.1). Taxonomy (NCBI): domain Eukaryota; kingdom Metazoa; phylum Chordata; class Aves; order Sphenisciformes; family Spheniscidae; genus Aptenodytes; species Aptenodytes forsteri. Next base: position 49,941 of record NW_008795572.1, read on the forward strand.
TGAGAAAGGGAAAATACACTTAGTGCTACTTCCAGTGTTGTGTTTCAGTGGAAAACCCGAGAGGGGGAGAGAATTGCCTTGCAGCTGCTGACTGCACTGATGTTCAGGCATAGGCTTGTTCGGATGCTTGAGATGAAGGGGTTTGACATATAAAATGCTGCTGCTTAAAGGGTCTCCCACTGGTATTTTAAATAAGCTCCAGTGGGAAAACTGTAGTAGTATAATGCATTTAATAGGTCAACTTTGTCATCGATAACCGTGCTTTGTAGCGTAACGCATGGTACGTTTTCTGAAAGTTGAGAACACGGGGCAGGGGAGCCGCGGTGCTTCAGATGGGCTTGTGCTTTCATTGCCAGGAAAGTCCTGTATCGAAAAGGAGCACTCCGTTTTGAACCAAGTATAACTTAGCTCCAGAGCAGTCACTAAACCCAAAAGTGCTTTGTAAAATATGGGTTATGTATATGCTGCTTGTGTATATTGTTTTATGAAGGGGAACACATCCTTTCTTGCTATTACTGGAGCTGAGATCAGCTTTCTGGTTTAAAGCGTACTGTCTATCTAAATTTGGAATAACAGCTCCATTCACACCCTGTTTTTATATCAGATTGTACTGCAAGTCAAACGTGCTGATGTTGCCGATACTTGCTGAAATGCTTGTTACATATCATTTTAAAATGGGATGTAATGATACAAATAGTTGTAATTCATTTGCATTTCTACATAGAAATGATGTAGTTCACAGTGAAAACAATAAACATCCTGCTTTTTTTTATAGCAAATATGAGTACCTTGGATAGCTGAGCTTAGTAGGTACGTGGCCTTGTTACAGGATGTGATTTTTGTAACTCGAGTGATGTGGGAGAAGGATGTCGCTATCAGAAACTTCTTGGCTGAGCTGATGTTCTGGTGTCTCAAAGTAGATTTTAGTGTGTTGGGATTACTTTGCTCGCGTCGTTTTTCAGCGTTGATCACTTAATGCTGTTACTGTTTTGTTTGGGTTTGGTTTTTTTTTTTTCCTTGTGAGTTGTTGGCAAGAATATAATTGGCCAGTTCTATGCCTGCATACTAAGTTAAAAGCAAAGATGTCCTGAGTATAGCTACAGGTTGGGCTGCATGGGATGATACCTTAAAAGAGTAGCATAGCTGTAATTTTCATTATTACCTGAATCTCTCAATCACTTAATAAAATTGTAGAGAGTACCGTTGAGTGCCCCTAGAAAATGGACTAAGTAAGGGGTTGTAGTTTTACTGGGCTACAGTATACTCTCCCCACCGCTGAGTACTAAACCAAGGAGGCGAGGTTAGTAGTCTGCTTTAAATTTATGAAAAATACCTCACACTCTGCCTCATCTTTTCCACTGTAGAAAGAGCTTTGCCTCTGTCCTCAGACCACTGTAATTACAAAGCAACTCTAAAACTCGCATTTAATTTTTTAGTATAGCAGAGGTGTGTGCTTGAAAGGCAAATGAAGATTTGCAATACCTGTGCAAGAGATTATGGGGGAATTACTGATCACTCACCTTATTTCTGAGGACAATACAGTGGGTGTGTAAACTTCTGATCCAGATTTTTTTTTTTTTTCCAAGTAGACTTTCTCTGTGACTTAAACTTTTTCTCTCTTGCTTGTAGCAACAAAATTTCTGAAAGGATCATAATGCTTTGGACCTGCACTTCCTGGGAAGGAAGGGTGGGTGGTCTGCATATGTCTCTAGATAAATTAATGGTTCGGTAACATTTTTTGCATACTTGACTTCCCATGGAGACCATGAACAGGACTGTATACTCAGCTTTTCACTGGTAGATGTGTTCTAAGATTTGGAGGTTATTGATTTGGGGGTTGAAAGTGAAATCAACAGTTGTTTATCCTGGCTTATTTTCTGGTTACTATTCCAAAGAACAAGCATGCTCTTTTCATCCAGAAAGAACTCGTTGCTGCGTCAAGACTTCTCTGATTAACTGTGCAGCTGGAGCCTATTTTCCACTTCTCTTCACTTGTGTAGATAGTGCCCTACTGGCTCTCCAGTTCTGCCTCTCCAGATTTTTACTGGCTACTGACCACAAATGATTCATTCATAAAGTTGAAAACAAAATAAATAAAATTGCTATAGCCCATGATGCAGTTAATCCACTGGTAACTGTTAACCGCATCATATGGGCCGTAGCGAAAGGCGCTTAAGATAGATTTCTCACACAGCTCTATCAATGTTCTTTTGGTAGCCATGTCTATTGTGCCAAGTGCTCTCCTTGACGGCACTAACATGAGCTTGCACACAAAAAAACCAAACCAGGATTGGTGGATTCAGTGAATATCCAGCTTTAATATACAAATGAGATATATTTATTACATAAATCCCAAACTCTTGTGGCGTATGTATGTGCATGTATATATATATATTTTCAGGTATGATACACAACGCATGCTTTAGCATGGCTGATCATTCCGGATGTTCTTTAATTTTTCTGTCTCCTTCAAATGCCATTTGGTTATTTTCAGGGGCTTGCTTAAGAATTGTGTGAAAGAGCCAAAGGGACACCGGTTGGTAAATAGTATCTGTGGATGCTTTCTAGGAAAACTTGTCTTTTGACAGGTTTATCCTTGCAGTCTGTCAGGTGGACTGGGAAGGGGTAAGAGAAAATTGGGAAGTAGGAATGGACCTCTACCAAAAAGAGGAAAACTTGATGAAACAGTATGTTTGAGGTTGACTGAGGGCAACGAAGCAAGCAGGGTACGGAAGACCAGCACCATGAAGCAGGCCAAAAGATACAGAATGCTGAGTGAGGATGAGAACAGTGAGAGAGTGGAATGGTTGTATCTTCCATACAGTCAAGAGCCTAGTAGCTGCAAGATGTTCAGGTATGACCAACTAAAAAATTGAGAAGTTATAAAGGCCTTACTGTATGCTTATACTTCGTGATATAATTTCATTTATAGGGATTTTCTTAATTGCTGTACCTCTCCTAATTGTTTTTTATAGTCATTTTTATTCCTATTTAATGCACTTTCCCCCCTATCCTCTGCTAAACCCATTATCTTGTTACTTCAGTCTACTGCGTTTTCAAATGTCTCAGATCTCTTAAACTCTTGCTAACCACAGAATAACCACAGAAATACTGCCAGTGGCTCCTATCAGTCTAACCTTTTGGGACCTAAGTAGCTTCTCTTTGCTAATTCTGCTGCTCACTATAGTATTTTGTGGGCTAAGAAACAATGAATGAATAACACTGTTAGGATTCCTGAACAGATACCGTGACACTGGGAGAAAGCCATCAGTAGGGCTAGTCGGTCTTTCAAAACACTGTCCCCATATAGAGTTCTGTGTTTTAAAGACATAACAGTGCTGCATGGTAATTATAATTTAAAATTATAAAGCCTCACAGAAAACCTTATACAAATTATTCCATCTAAATGTGTGACAAACTTTTTGCGAGGCATCGGCAATACTTCTGGGCGTTGCTTGCTTCACTGCATTTACCTCTTTAAATATTGACTATTTAAAAAAAAAGTGCAAAAGTTTACAAAAATCATAGAGTGACTATATTGAGACAAATATTAAATTGCTACTGCAGTTTGACTAACTCTTGTTTAACTCTATCTGGAAACAACAATTTTGTTCCTTCCTTTGGAGCAGGAAAGGAAAGCTGAAGATACGTCAGTCTTGGGTCCTGCTTCCTTCATGAAAGCAAACTCGAAAGGTAAGAACATTTTATGCTTTAACACTGTTTTATTGTAGAAAACAAGCAATTTATTAAATATAGCATCTGTCATCCTTCAGAAAGACAAATACATGCACAGAGACATGTTTTTTGCTCACATTATAGCTTGTCCCTTGAATTCAGTATGACTTTTTTTCTGTCCTTTTCAAAGGAAGAGGACAAATCTCTAGTTAAGTTTCGGTGTGCTTCTCAATGAAGCCTTTAAATATTGTCTGTCTTCTTAGTACTACACGTGATGGGGTTAACGCTCCTCGAACTAGTATTCTTTAGGCAGTGACATTTCACAGTGATCAGTTCATGTCTGAAATCTTGGTTATTTCATCTTTCATATCTTTGATCTCAGTTTGAACTCTTGTTAGATTGGCCAATTTCTCATTCAGTAAAGCAATTTCCTTCTCCCGTCGTAATACCTCCTCTACTAATCTTCCTATTCTCAGTGTTAGGTCATTTATTAATGGCTCCAAGATGGCAAAATCCTTTTTAAGTTTGTACATCTTGGGTTTTAAATCATTTGCAAATGTAACCGTCTTCAGAACTTTTGCTCTGTCACCTTCGAGATTCAAAAGTCTATCCGAATGCTTGTTAAAACCACTCCTTAACTCAGATAATGCTGTCTTAATTTGCTCAATTTTTCTTGCGTTACTGGATGCCAAGCTCTGTAGTTTTGTACTTCGGTCGATGCTACTGGTAAGCAGGTCACCTATATTTTTTACCGTCGTCTTTTCACCTTTTTCTACTTTATCTTCTAGTGTTTGCAAAGAATCTGTCAATGCAGTCATATCTGAGACTAGGCCTGAAATGCGCCTTATGTCAGTTTTTACTGTCGCGATCGTCAAAGTTACGTTTTTTGCTACAGAAGCTGCATTCTGTTCAACACTTGAAACTGCATGAAAAAGAGTTGTTAAATTCTTCTGCAGTTCTTCTTGTTTTTTAATTATGCTGCTAGACCATGTTTTCATTGTATAAATATCTTCCTGCACATGTTTAATGTGAGAAATCATTTGAAGGTCTTCCATCTGTTCCATTAAGTTCCAAGTCTTTTCACACTAGAGGGATACAAATAAAAATATTTGACAAGATTTCTAGTTTAACACCTCACATAAAAATTAAAGCTATATTCTAATGAAATATCTTACTTTATTGATACTGAAATTGAGCACAAACCCTGTCTTTAGGAAATAAACTTCTGTTGCAACAGAACCAAAAATTTCAGTTTTTTCCTTTCAGTATACATAACAAATTCAAATGTTACTACTTTTTCTATTGTAACAAAAATTACAGGAAGGTGCTATATGACTTTCCAGCGTGACCTCTGAAAACACAAGTCATCAAATGCAATCTTCTTCTGATTTACAGAAATGTTTGTATTAAGCCTCTAACCTGCGTGATCCAGAAAGACACATGTAGAAAGATACTCAGAAACATTTTAGAAAGATGCCTACTTTAAAATTCTCTTATCCAAAAATCATGGACCATAATTAACTGATGCATTTTTATTTTGGTAATCATAATACATATTTTGAACGCGGTGTTCACAGAAGAAAAAGCCAAAGGAATTAGGCATGGTTTAAATAGCCACCAAAATACTTCACAGGAAAAACATTACTTAAAACAGCCTGCCTCCATAAAAGCTACGTTAATGAGGGAACACTCATGCTACTGTTGGATTTCTGGCTGAATTTGCTAGTTTACTTTTTTGGGGTTTTTTTTAATGGTTGGTTCTTGGTTTTCAAATTTGAGAGGAAGAAAGGAAAATACCTAAGTGATACTATCCTGTTCAATCCCCAATAAGTCAGTGTAAAACTTGGAGAGAAAAAAAACACCAAATGGGCAAACTGAAACACATTCTAAGAGCCTATAATTAGTTTCATACTAATCCTTTTCTTGATGCTAGTAGTAAAAATATCACCAAAGAAACAAATATTTTTAACTTTTTGATAGTGTTGGTCATTCCTCACTAGCACTGTTCGCTTAAAAACAAAATACCAAAATTTAGGTCGTGGAGAGCTGTGCTGGTTTCCTAGGTAATGCCCTCTAAGGATGAGGATTTCCTGTTCAATCTCGTGTACGTTCAGCTTTCAATAGGGTTGAGGTTGATGAAAGACATTAAATTGGGGAGCATACCACTGGTAATTTAGCCACCTTTCCCCAAAAATATATGAAGTTAGAAACACACTGGAACATGTTGTGAAAAGTATTTAAAAAACATTTCCGTATAGAATAGTATTTCTTAATGGAACACTAAAGTATTTATTCTGTACCCTTTCTGGAAGAGCAATTTATTTTGAACTAGATCATGCACCAGGACAGGGCAATCCACTATAATATATTTTTATTGAATATGACTGTAAACAGATACAAATCTATACATAAGTAATAAATATATGAAAGACTTCATAACATTGAGAAATGCTGGTTAAATAGTCTCTTGAATGGGCAGCATTAACTGTTTAGTGAAGATTTCAGTAGAGTTCTAGATAAATGAATGTACAAAATCAGAATAATTTAACTTAAGCCTGATTAAGTCATAAGTGTGGTGGGTTCATACTGCCTACTAAGCAATCTCCTTTCCTGAGTTCAGAAATCAGGAATGGGAAATTATCAAGACATGAGTCTGTAGCCACAAATTTATGGTGGTCCCGAGACCCAGATTTCAATGAGCAGCTACCAGGCCTATTAGGTAGTACTACATCCTGTGCAAGTAGATCTATTAAGTCTATGGATAAATTAGATATTCCCTGGCCCCAAGTACGTATCTCCATAGCTTTCATTGATTACTTTTGTAGCTCTTGCTTCACCAAACTTTAGGAAACAATGTCAGTGACACTGTTAAGTTTTTTTCACTTTGAAATGCAAAGCAATACCAGACGTGTCATGTAATGCCTAACAGAGAACATTCTACAGAAGAAAAGGTAAAAACTTGTTTCTGTCAGCACCATAACAAACAAACGAAAAAACCCACCAAAAAAAACCCCAAACTAATACAGTGACTGATCACACCAAACTTGCAAATTAAATGATGGAAGAATCTAACAGGAATATCTGTGAAGAAGAACGTCAGTCTATATGTAGTCCAATGACGTCAATGGCACAACAAAACTATGCCAGTGATTTTAGAAAGTTTGAAAAGGCTGGAAATGGGGTCTAAGGAGGCTATTTGCATGGGATCAAAGAAATAAAAGATAACACCAGCTGCTGTGAAACCCCCTGCATATAAATACCAGTAGAAGGGAAGGTTCTTGGTAAGGGGTGCTTTACTAGTGTTTTCTGTAATGCTGTTGTATATAAGCTTCAGCTGTTAAAAATGTACTTTGGCTTTCCTGCACATAATAAAATATGTAGATCCCACTAACAACTCTGACATTAAGAAGTCTGTACTGTAAGCACAAAAACATTGTGGTATATAATACGTTAAAAGTGAGGTACATGTATATCTGCCTAGAAGTATGAACTTAATTGTTCATTGTGTTACAAGTCCATAGAATATAATACAAGAAGTGAAAATATAAAAAAGCAGTGAGAACTAAATATAAATTTTAATCTGTCATCTCCGGTTTTCATTTTTTTTCTTAAATCTAAATACTTTGCTTCAAATTCCGTTTTAATAAAAATGATCTTTTAATAAATAAGCTGAAAATAATCCTAAATTTAAGAAATTACTCCTTGCTCCCTCCAACACAATATTTCTTGCTCTCTGTCCTCTTTATTACAAGTTTGCCTTTCAGGCTGATCCAATGCCTCTTTAAATTGATGACAGTATTTCAGCTACCCTTAACATATGTTGAGGTCACATTATTGTATTAAAAATTAAAGTGCTCTTTCATCAATGAAAACCCTAAGTCCAAATTCACTTATCCCCATTCTGGTCATTTTCTAAATTATAGCTTTCTGAAGTTATGTCTTTTACTTTCGAAGATACTTCTATGTCATGCACTACTTCTTCTAAAACTACTACTTCATTTTGCACTTTCAATATGCTGTCGTTGTTTTTAATAAAATGATCTTTTAATAAATAAGCTGAAAATAATCCTAAATTTAAGAAATTACTCCTTGCTCCCTCCAACACAATATTTCTTGCTCTCTGTCCTCTTTATTACAAGTTTGCCTTTCAGGCTGATCCAATGCCTCTTTAAATTGATGACAGTATTTCAGCTACCCTTAACATATGTTGAGGTCACATTATTGTATTAAAAATTAAAGTGCTCTTTCATCAATGAAAACCCTAAGTCCAAATTCACTTATCCCCATTCTGGTCATTTTCTAAATTATAGCTTTCTGAAGTTATGTCTTTTACTTTCGAAGATACTTCTATGTCATGCACTACTTCTTCTAAAACTACTACTTCATTTTGCACTTTCAATATGCTGTCGTTGTACTGCATGCCTTCAAGAACCTTTCGCATTGCCACTGTATCAGAAACAGTTTTCAACATATCATTCTCCACAGTATATAGCTGTGTTGTCAAGTCCTCTATCTTTTTCTCCATACTTAGCAATTCACTTGATAATCTAAGAATAGAGTGAATAGCATTTTCAATTGTTGGCAAATGGGTCTTGCACTCCTCAATTTTAGGTTCATAGTTCGCAAGTTTCTGATTCAGGTCCGTGTCCTTGGCTACCAAACTATTCTGTTGTTCTTCTAGCTTTTCAACTGCCTTTGCATTTAAGTCCAACTTTTGTTCAACTCTAGAGAATTCATCATCTTCTTGCCTTTTTAGTGTTTTAATATTTCTGGCTGTACTGTCTTCCAAATCTCTTACTTTTTCTGAAAGGGATTTAATTCTTTGGTCAACTTCATTAATTTGGGAAGTAACTTCTGTATGTATGAACTTCGCTTCAGATTTTAAACCACTAGTGTTTGTGTTCATTTCATCCAAGCTTCTTCTCCAGGAATCTGTAACATTTTGCAACTTCTCATTAATGCTCTGCATCTTTACAGAGAGAGTCTGTTCATTGTTCTGAATATCATTTATGATGTTATGAAGAGAAGATATTTCCTGCTCAAACTCAGTCATCACAGAGGTGGATGAGGCAGCTTCTTGTAGGATACTTTCAGAAGACTCAAGCTGCATTTATAACACAAAACAATGTCCATGTCTACTTAACAAAAGTAAGAATAGAAGACCACTTGCATTTATTTAACAGAGAATAAAGTCCCTTAGAAGCCACTTGTTACAAAGCTCCTAAATGATTTGTTTCCATATTTCATCTTTAAAATATTGTTGATTAAGCTAGCATGAAAAAGTCACAGAAAAGGGTATGTTTGTTGTTGAGTTTCTAGAGAATGCATGCAATTTTCTTTGTTGTCAATTCCTTATTTTCCATGGTGGGTTTGGTTTTTTTTTTGTAAAATATATCACGCTACCTCGATGCCATGCAATATTTTGCAATCTGAAGTGTAGTATATAAATATCCAAATTACATCATGTATAAATGACATCATTATGAGATCAGTGCTAAAATGACATCACTGGCATAAGCCATGCTGTACTCCCATCATTATCTGTAAGATATAAGGGATAATTCGGCAGCCAGCCCAAGTTTTCTACTTGATAATGTCACACATAGATAAGAAAATAAAATAGCAATGAAAAATTTTTACTATCACTTCATTATGTCGTTCATATTATTAGAACAGATCTACTACATAAAAATGCCTACAAATTTTCTTCAAATCAATGTATATTACACTTACACACAGAACAATACTGGTAGAATGAAGTATGTGCGTAATTGTAAGTTTTTAAAAATAGTTTAGTGTCTAAAAAATAATACTGAGATACAACCACTATATTCACATACTCGAACAATGGTATGGATTGACACGTTTAGTCACATGAAATATTCTCCAAAGGCCTATTCACAGGGAAGTAGAATACATTATGAAAATTTATTTTAAAACAGTCAGTTAAATTTTACTAAATGACAACAAAGGAAAACAATGGCATATGTTCACCAGAGATTATCCAATTAAGATGTTAATGATTACCTTTTCAGAAATTAAGTTAACTTTATTTTCCATGTCCAGGAATTTTTCAGCTTCTTGCTGTAAGAAATTGTACTTTTTTTCCATATCAGCAAATTGACCTGACTGCTGAAATAGGAACCTACAAATTGCAAGTAAATAAATAGTAAACATAATGAGATAATTAGCATATATTCAGTGTTCTGGGACCTGATTCACAGCAATCTGTTATGGCAGGGATTTGTGTTCACAGAATTTGCTAGATCAACACATGAAAGAAAAAAAAAAAATCAGGATTTAATGAAGTTGCTCTGTCTTCATACTGGAGTTATCTTCCAACAGAGCTGGAAAAATAAGGAAACATCCATAGATGTGCTTTGTTTTTACATTGTATGCCATTCAAACAGGAAAAATGTCTGATAAGACTGCTGACATAGGGAAGCCATTATATGCTTGTAATGCATTGCCTTACGATATATTTTATGGATAAAGTAATATTTAACCAGTGGAAATAAAACACACAAAAAAATTTGTACTTTCTTGCAAAGCATCACAAAATCATGCGTAGAAGCCTTTGGATTTAGAAAGGCTGGTCAACTCTAATGTTGTTTAATTGTAACCATTCAAGAACATATGGTGCATTGTGGCAAAGCTTGTATAGCTACTGTTGTGATGATGCTAGCTTTGTGAACAAACAGTGGAGATGTCAATCCTGTACTTTATATACATTCTAGATTCATTTACTGTGAACTTGGGAGCTTTCTGAACTGTAAGCACTTTATACAGTTAAAAAGGAAATGAGACAACCAAGCAAGAACCCTAAATTTTGCTGGATGTTTATTAATCCCAAAACAAGGTTTATTGTAGACTAAGCAGGGGTCCTCCCAGTAGTAAGAACAATTTTATCTAGAACAACAGAGTTTATTTAAAATACTTGTGCTTTCATAAATTGATATTTATTAGTATATTGCATAGCAATTAGAAGTTTCAAAAGATCTATAATAGTCTATACAGATTAAGTCAGGCAATAAAAGCTAAAATGCTAGCTATAGATAGATACATGCAAATCAGAGATAAACAGATATACATAAAACAGTAAGCGGAAGCATCACTAATCGTTTTATTCTACTATGTCGTTCTGTTTCTCAAAGATTTAGATAATGAAATCTGGGTGATGTTAAAATAAGAACAAATTTTACCTCGATTTTCAGATTGATGTCTGGAGTGTAATAATCCGGACTAATTTCTTGCACTAGAGTTCTGAGAATTTCATCGTATCATTTCTGCAAGAAGCTCAGTTTCTGATGGAACTAAGGTACTGATGCTGCTAAGATATTCTAAAACGTCTTTTACAAAGATATTTGACCTTTACTTGAAGACTCCACATAATGAACAATTTACCACACTGCTGAGCAAATTATTTACAGAAAACTCTACTTCACTTCTACTGTTGATTTATTTATTACCTGCCAAATGAGCCTTGTTGTACTTATTGTCAGATTAAATTGCTCTTCACAGTTAGATGTAGTCTCCAAAGCAGGTATTTACAATTCATGAGCAAGGCACCTTTTAAAGTTTCAACGTGATAGAACAGATCGAGCTTCTATAATCCCTCACTATATGCCAATGTTTCCACATGTGTGAGTACTGCTATTCTTTTCTTGATCCTTCTAGCTTTAACAAGTTTCTACAGTCACTTAACCCAAACACTATATTCAAGTGTAACTAATCATATTGCCCGTGACTGAATACAGTATAGACTACAAAAGAAAATATTAAAATCCACTTTAGAGGCTTACCTACCAGGTCAGCACCAGGCAAACAGCGAGGGAAATTATGCTCAAGCTGGTCCTTGAGTCCATCCAAAAGGAACTCCAATCATTGCTGGTCCCGGGACTTGGCAGCTTCCCACAATTACTGTGCTTCTCAACCTTTTGTGAACTTTCACTGGTCTTGGATGAAGAAATACCTTTTTTCCTCTGCTTAACTTCAGACATTTTGTGTTTTTAATAAGCAGAAGCAAAGGAGAGAGCTAGGGGGGGAAAAAAAAAACCACAACAAAAACAAACACAAACGAAAAAGGACTAGTTATTTCTAAGCATCCCCAAATATAACCTTTTGCCCTTTAGTTACAGAAATACACGCCCAAAAATGTTTCCTTCAGTGTTTACTATGTTTTCTAGTTATGTGAACTTTTGTAAAGTATCATAATACTTTCATAAGACTTTGTGAAAATTTGTTTACTATAGAGCACTGCTTTCGTATTTTCTCAAACTGAACTGACTTTTCAAACTTTAGCTAATTTCACCTTCCCAGAAATATTTCATCTGTTGTATAATAGGTCATTCTGAAGATATATTTAAAATCACAAGGACTTGAAAGCATGATATTTCTTTTTATAATTGATTACTGTCACAATTTCATCAGCAATTTCACTATCCTGTTTTACTGGTAGATTTATTTTTAAAAAATTATTACCTATTCCACATTAAAGGGGAAAATTAATTTTCTCTTTTTTAAAAATGGGATTGCAAATCAAGATTTAATTTAGAAATAGTTCTGTTGTAATGATTTCATGTCATCTGTAAAGCCACAGACATCAGTTAATAGAAAGCCATTAATAGAAAAATACAGAAGATTAATGAAATACTGTATCTAGGTAAAAGAAAAAGCTGTAATTTCCTCTTTGCTAAAATTAAGGTCCAAATAGACTCAGGCAATATGACTCTCCGGTTTTGAAGACTACAAAAGCTCATATTCTAACCAAGCGGAAGTACAGAGTGGAATTTTTAAGCCTAAAATTTTCCACCATACTGCTCAAAATAGACCAGATCCTTGACGGATTCAGTTTAGCACAATTTGAGACAAAAATGTTGTGCTTCTTTCTGGATTCATTTTGCAGTATTGCTGCTTAGTCACATGTCAAAAATATAAATATTTAAATATTAGAGATACTTACATAGTCACATACATGCATAAAAGGCATTGTTTAAAATCTAAATCTGTCACGAGCATGAAGCTTAGAGCTGCTTGTGAGTCACAGTATTAGGAAGCACGCTCTGAGTCTGAAGCACGTAGGAAAAAAACAAAAAAAAAAAAGGCAAAAATGCTATTTTGTAACTTTTAAAACACCTTTATGATTGAGAGCGTGTATTATGAAGTTAAAATTTAAAAAATTGGCCTGAATGGTAGGGAAATGGTTTAATACAGGAACA